>NC_090923.1:663699109-664005538 GCF_040938575.1 Ambystoma mexicanum | reverse complement strand
CAGGCAGGCATGCACATCAGACACTCAGGCACCAGTATGTGGATTGGGACCAGATAGTCCCAGCCCACTTCCTGGGGCCCCACTCACGTGGTATGCACTAGCCTGCAAAAAGCAAGGCTTTCCTGGGAAAGTGCATGACCAGAAAAAGATTTTCCTCACCTGTCAGGGCAGGAAAAAGACCAAAAGGACAAGATGGCCAAGGAACAAACAAAAACCTTGTGGCACGGCCATGTTTGGACACTAGCCACTGTTAGTAGCCAAACGCGGTAAATGCAGTAAGGCTAACAAAAAGTACAGTAAAAAGTCAATAAAAGTAGCTGCTGCCACCAGTTTGTCCTTAGGTACACCCTATGTAACCCAAAAAACAAAACAAAAAAAAATAATTGCTTTGCATGTAGTCTAGGGTCATACAAAAAACTCCATTGCACTGCATTGTAAGATGCATTGTGCAATGATAAAAAGTTACCAGAAAAAGTAACAAAGTCAAACAACTAAGGGAAAAACAGTGTCACAGTACGGACAGCCTGAAGGACTAGTCAGAGTCCCCATAACATGTGAGCAAAAGCCCAGTGGAGTGAAGCAGGAGGCTTCACGTCACTGTATAAAGTCAGGTCAGGATGAAAAACAAAAGCAAAACGTTTGGGGGTCCATAGAATATGGAGAGAAAGTGGTTAAAAGAGAAAACTAACAGTTTTGCATCAATCCTCAACTGCGAGTTCGTAGCAGGGTTCGAAAATGAGGGGAGTTGGAAGCCATTTAGATACTGCTTCTAGCATATTAGAGCCTGGTTAGCTTGAAACCAACAGCCACCAGTAGCTACTTTTGGCTTCTAGGGCCAACTTGTGCCTTCCAAACATGCAAATGTGACATTACGTTTTAGTATTTGAGAATGTTCGTAAAAAAGAATTGGAACACATCTAATACACATTTAAACACGATGGTGAATACAAAATGGACAAAAGGTTAAAGGAGCATCTCTTGTAGCTCCTGGTTCTGCTGTGGTAGCTCCTGCCTACTGGGTGATGCCTGAACCGAGGAGCTGGTTTTAACTCCTGCTCATTGAATCTCCATTTCGAACCCTGCATAGAATGGTCCGAAAACAGCATAGGGCCAATCTCGGAATCTGATGGTAAAGTGTTTGCGAAAGTTCTCAGAAGTAGTTTGTACAAAAAAGAATCATTTGTTGGGTCACAAGATGATTAGGCATGCAAGTTGGGAAAGTTCCACAAACTTTCACCGTGAGAGAAGCATTCTCTCAATCGGTTTGGCACAGTACCTTAGTATGAAGCAAAAGATGCAGCTGAAGATGTTGGTTACTGACAGTTCCTGTAGATCTCGCTGTTCCTGAGCCTCAGTCGTGGGGACAAGAGGGAGGACATCGGGGGACTCCTGCACTGCACAGGTTTGTCAGAAAACGCTGACAAAACGGAGTCACTTCAGTTTGAGTAGTTGTTCATCAAGCACACAAGCTGGTGTCCTTCCCTCTGGTTAATCCCAACTAGCTTCGCGAATGGTATTCAGGTGGCTTACGAGTTGATTGGTCCCATCAACTCAAAGGAAGAAGTCGTCCTTGAAGGGGCTGCTCTGTCGAAAGGCGCTTTAGCGATTCGGACCTGCAGCAGGGCTTCACCGCGCAAACCAACGGTCCAGGAGTTGCAGCAGCCGTCCTCTTCCAGCTCGTCTTCGGTTCTTTCGTTCCAGTGGTAGACTCTGCTTTCCAGTCAAAGAGAGTCACCTTTTAAACAGTTTTCTCCCATTCATTCCAGCCTAGCTGCCACTCACCCAGCAGGGTGGCTGTCCTTGCCGGACAGTCAGCCAGCCAATCACGCCAGAGTGCATTTGGGTCTCCTAGGAGGCGAAGCACAGGGAGTTTCGGGCATCTCCCTCACTTCCTGCCCACCCCAGACACTCAGGCGCCAGAGGAGGGCTTCAGCACTGAAGCCCGCCAAAGGCACGAAAACAAAAGGACCAAACCTGGTTTGGCGCGCAGAGACAAACACTAGAAGGACCTTTTCAAAAAGAAATGGCGAAAAAAGAAGACCGGGACCCATTTAAACAAAGGGGCTTAAGGCGCCATCTTGAAAAACATGGCTCCTGTGATTTTTAGCTACCGGTGTTCGCGGTCGGGAAAAATCATGGTAGTTCATTGTAAAAGCACTTCCACCATCCATTTCGATAGAAAAGGGTAGTATTTGACTGCTACATGGGTTTCTGGACACAGGGGATACTAGGTAACCCCTCCAACACTCTATAGGAAGATCGTGTGTGCTGGGTCTAGGAATTTAAAAAGACTAGTAAAGTCAATTTAACCTTACATTCTCTGGGAAACAGTAGTTTATCCCAGAAAAGGTATTTAAACCTTTGGGAAGTCTAAACAAGACATCCCTATGTCACTGCATTGAAGGCGCTGTGTAACACACATGAAAAGATGCCTATGGAGTTATCTTAAAACTCCATAATCAAAGAACACCAGAGTAAAACATACATCAAAATACATGTAAGAGTGGGGAGGAGGAGGGAGGGAATCTCGCACACTTTCCAGGTAAAAAAATAAAGTCCTCAAAAATCCAGCAAAGTTGCAGGGGGTCTCTAAGGTGAAGGGAATTCGCACATTTTTGAGAATTCTCTCCAACACTTAGCCACACCCCGCAGAATCATTTTCATTTGGAAAAGTGTTATACCTTCCGTATGCACCACTTCAATGTAATGTTATGAATAGAACTCCATTCCATGTTAAATGAGAAGAATTAAATGAAGCAGTATAAAGGCGGAGCAAAAGCCTTATCAGTCCATCATTCCCGCCAGGTCACAGTCTCATAGGTTTTGCCCCACCTTTTTGTCCAGCAAAGCCTATTTCTTTAAAAGTCCCATCCAAGAAGACAGTCAATTAGATTAATGTGGGTCTCTCTCCAAACAGGAGAGGACCACCACTAATTTGCATTGTATGACTTCCGTTCTTCAAAAAAAAAAAAAAACAACACCCAGTACGCGTTCTTAAAGTTGTGAGTGCATTACAGAATAGGACCAGATGTTGGGTGGAGAGCAAAACCATACTTCGGTTTGCATAATCTACAGCCAGCATGTCTTTGGCATCTTGTCTCTAGATGTCAAGACCTCCCGAGTTGGATATAGGTTCCGACGTAGTCTCATGAACTTTGTTCTTATTACATATCTTGGGCACCTTGACAGGTATTTAGGAGGTACGTTGTATGGGCCCCTTATTACATCCTCTTGGACGCACAGATTTGCTTTAGTAGCTTTATCCTCCGTCAGGATCCAATCCTGTCGCCAGATCCTAATTTTCACTGAATCTTGGTTGGTCATCAGTTGATGTTACAAGATCCCATGCCCCCATACAACCACTCTTCCAGTCCTGCAACCCACAATTGTCTCCTCCCAGTAATGCCCTCTTCAGTGTCCCAAATCCGCTTATCGAGTCCATTGCTGTAACCCTCCATAAGAATGTAAGATTATTCCAAGTAATGTGCGCTTTGAGTGAGATTAAGCCCAGCTCTTGTCCTACTACTGCTATAGGGACAAACTTAGGAAGGTTCAACAAGCTTTTCCAATAGCAACTTCCCACTGAGTCCCAGATTTCTGAAGGTAGAGCCAAGAATGTTTCTGCTGCATACGTTACTATCGGCACTAACTTTGCTTTGTAGAACATTAGTGCTGGTATGATCGAATAGTTCCCATATTTCCTTTGGATCCGCCTTAATGAATTTATTTTATTCCTCAGCATACAGTCTTGAGGGGAATCTCTTAGGGCAGTGTTTATACAACACCCTGCTTTTTCGACTGAGTCAAAGGCTTGCACCAAGTCTATGCACACCACAAAAAAAGTTTACTTTTAGATTTCCTTATTCATTTCTTCAGAAGGTTGATCACAAATAGGTTGAAAGACATGTTCATTCCTTTGACAAAGCCGGACTACCAGTGGTCCAGCCTGCAGAGTCATTAGTCAATTGTTTCAGGCCCACCAGCATTAGTTTACCAAAGACCTTGCCACCAACTTCCCAAAGGGCTATAGGGCAGTAGTTACTGGGGTCTTTTCTGTCTCCCTTTTTAAAGACGGGGACAACATTGGAGGACTTCCAGGACAGAGGTACTTTCTTTTGCTTCTTGACGTAGTCCAACAAGGTTGCCAGGAATGTGGACCAGAGTTCAGGTTCCTCTTTTAGGTGAGCGTTTGTCAGCCCATCAGGAAACACCTCAAAACCTTCCTTGTTGCTTCTGCTTTCTCTCATCCCCTCCCTTGCTGAACTCCTGACTGAAATTGCACTGGTTACCTGGCCACCCTTCTGATCTCTGGCCCAGGCCCTGTCACCTGCACTGCCTCCCTGGCAACCTCTGCACTTGGGGACTGTTTTCTGTATCCCTTCAGTCCCCTTTCCAGCACTTTGTCCGCACTTCCTTGCACTTGCCTGTTTTTTTAAAATGTATTTGTATTTATCTTATTTATTCCACTTCCCATGTACTGCACTTTCCCCTTTCCATTTCCCCCCTTGCACTCTGCCTTTCCCCCTTTCCCATGCACTTGCGTGATCTGAATTACACCTCCCTTTGCCCCCCCTTGCCTCGTCGCGCCTTGAAACACTTGTGTATAGGCGCGTTATAAATTCCATATCATATCCGGCCCTGGAGCTCTTGAGCCACTTGCTTTGTGGATAATTATGTCTTCTTCCTCAGTTGGAAATGACCATTCCTGGCCCATGGTGTTTCCCCCTTCAGATGGCATCTCTTGGTTCATATTGAAGATTCTTCCGAAATGTTGCACCCAGTCCTGCGCAACAGCCGAGTTTCCTAGAAGAGCGTCCTGAGGGGTGTGCAGGGCATTAAGATGGTTCCAACTCTCCCATTTGCTTACTTGATATATTCTGCATCTTCAATTCGGAATCCTCCTGCAACTATTTTCCTTTCCTTCCCTTTATCCAGTTTTTGTATTGTTTCTTCTAGAGCTCATCAACACGAAGGAATCTGGGCTACTCACCCTTTTTAGTCTCTCCAAGTCTCTCCTCAACCTACGTTTTTCCACTACTAGGTCATGGTCATAGCAATGTTTGTGTTTACAGGATGCTTTTGCACCCGAAGGTCTTGTTTCAATAAAGGCCGAAGATGAGAATACTCCCAGGTGTTTTCCTCATTCTTATCAGCCAAGATTAGTTTTTATCTGGTTCTTCAGCGGTTACATGTTTGCAGCGTCAATTTTTAGGCGATTACACCCTTGTGTGATGGATAAAGGGCATACATATCTGCCTTGTAGTGGCCGAGATGTTCTGCTAGTCAGTACATTGACTATGTTATGGTCACTGCTAATTGTCTGAATGATTTGCAACAGAGATCCATGGCAGGAGGTTTCCAGAAACAAAGACATAGTCCAACACCTTGCTTGAAACGCCTCGAGACCAAATGTGGTGTGCTGGGATGGCCCCTGCAGTTTGTCCATTTAGCATATGTAGGTCCCACTGATTTGTCTCCTCCATCCAACGTTGGCCTTGTCCATTGATGCATAGGGTCCGTGTTCCTAGTGGAATTGGGACTCCTCAGCTTCTGGCGTCGCAGACATGTTAAAGGCACCACAGATGATGGCTATAGGATCTTCAAGGTCATCCCACAATCCGCCCAGTTTTCCCAGAATGGCCTTAACGAAGTTGAGGTTCCAATACCTGCTCAATTCCAATAGATGTTACACAATATCAACCACTCTGGTTTGTTGGACCTTAGCCCGTTGCATCTGATCTTTATCAATTTTAGCGCATGGGTTTAGCTGCCACGATTTCAAATGAAGCTCCTATTTTGACCAAAGTCAGGAGGCCCAAAGCTGGTCTTCCCTCATCCCCCTTCGTAGCAGGATTGAGAAGAACAGTAAACCCATCACAGCTACGTCTCCTGGAGGCAAACAATTTCATGATTATCCCATGTGATCGCCTCTTTTCCAAAGAGGTGCTTAATGCCTCTAGCCAATGACCCCTTAACCCTGTTCAATTAGTGGTTAAGCTCTTTTCTTTTTGACCACCAGGGCTTCAGACAACCATTGTCATTCACACTCCAGGTCTTTTCAGCACATTATTTTCCTTTCTACGTTATTCAAGATTCCCACCATTATACGTAAGAGTAAAAACTCCCACTCTCCACCTTCTACTCTTTCCTTCTCCTGTGAGGTCAGCCGCTTTTATAGGTCTAGTTGGGGTTTCCGTCTTTCTCCTCTCATTATGTTTTTGCTTCAGGCCCATGGATAGCTTTATCTCTTTTGGGTCGGATATCCCCAGCAGGGTAAATCACAGCGCCACAATTGCTGATGTTTCTTCTAGTGTAGCTCCCCGAATTAGCTGATCTTTAAAACAAACTATGGTCTGATTGTTTGATCCTTTCCAGCATAGCAGCAAGGGTCCAGTCGAAGTCCTCTTATACATTTTTTCCCTTAGGATTCCTCTGCTCAAGGTTTCCCCACCTCAAGCGGCAATTCCACCCACTGATGACAGAATTCGCTCTCGGTCGCATTTCCTTGAAGTTGTTGAAGTCTTCACAGGGCTGTTGTCCCGGTTCACAACATTCTGGAAATTTCGATCCATTTTAGAGTTCAGCCACCTTTGTTCCAGCATTTTGAACTAGTCAGGAGAAAGCAGACTATCCTAACTCAGTTGTATTTTGGCCTCAGTGTTTGAAAAGCATGGGAGTTAGTCTTCCTGTTCATCACCTGGCAATCTGGATAGGGTTTCCTGGGGTGCATCGTTGTCAACCTCCACTGAGTAAACTGACCCCTCCAAGAGTTTATCATTTATTTCCACTTCTACCATCGTTTTACTATTCAATTGCCCAGAGCACAAGATTGTGTCACTTCCATTTTGCTTCCTTTCTTCGCTTTGTAGTCCCCCCCTCCCTACCCTGCCCTTTATTTTCTTCAGCAAGGTTGGGTAGTGTTAGTTTTTTAAATAATTGTCTTGCATTGTTAGATTTTGTTTTTGTAGCAGTATCGCCTGCCTTTTGTTTTACCATTGGTTAATTTTTTGTGGCCACTGACTTGCCCCCTCCACCACCCACCTCCAAGTACCGTTTTTGGGTTCTTGAGCCTTACAAACGGGGGGTATTCTGTCAGACCTTTAAAGAACTAGATTCCTAAAAAAAAAAGGGGCTGTGGTTTGAGTCCAGCCTCCCCTTCTGCCCCCAGTCAGTTCTACCACCTCCTCCACTAGTTCCAGGTTCTCTTCCTCAGTCATCAGTCCAGAACTCTCGGGTCACCTATAGTTGCACATGGTGAATTCTCGCCGTTTCCGTTATCCCCCACAACAATAATAGTTTTTTCTACCTCAACGGAGGCCTTGCTGGGTTTGTTGTGAGCATACGTGGAGACTCCCTTCTTTGTCTTCTGCACCCTTTGTTCATACACTTGTGATAGAAGGTCTAGGTGCCGCCCAGGGCTAGTATGGGAGACCTCTAGCCGCAGCTTTTCAGATATAGTTTCCTTTTTCTCCATGGACATGCGTCCTAGTTTTCTCTACAATTATGGGGTCCAGTATCTGATGAAGGACGTTTGCAGTCTCTTCTTTGTTTCTGTCAAGTTTGTATTGGACTGCCGTTATAAAACCTTCAACAAAGATAATTTTTGAGTGAAGCATCGCCATCATTGTATTTTGATCTTTTAGCTGGTCGTTAATTGTCTTATATATTCTGGTAAAGGTTGCCATCACAAGTGACAATGTAGCAACTGTGCTGGTATTTATAGCCGCGTTGTGCAAACTCGCAGGTTCCTTTATTGCCATAATATTTTCGGCAACCCTATTTGGTTTGGAGAGGGTTGGAGTTGGAAGGGGAGGGGAAGGGGCGGGGAGGAGGTTGGTGTTATTGTCAGACCCTCTATAGACCTTTCAAGAGGTATTTCATCATCTTGATGTTCGGGATCATTTTGTTGGGACCTCAACCCGGATTGGTTTCCTGGTTCCAAGAGAGTCAGGTTCAAGGATTCCACACTAATTACGGGTCTAGGTCGGCTCTGGGCATAGAGTTTGTTAGTAGACTGAGTATCCCGGGTCCCGAGAGGGCACGGGCCTTGATGCCTTGTGTTTCCAATTGTTGTAATGGAATCTCTGGGTGACCCTAGCAGTAATTCCCAGTTTCTATGGGTCTGGTCCTTTTGAAGACAAGAGTGCTCAGTAATGTAGCCACCTTCCACCCCCACCCCCTTTAACATCCTCCGTTGATATTTTCAAGGAGGCCAACCGTGAGTGAACTTCTTTACAAGTCTATATCCCGAGTCCATGCTTAAAGATAAAGATGTCTGGTGCACTCGTAGGGGGTGGCAAGGCTTTCCCCTTTTAAGGTGTATTTGCCAGTTTAGACGGAGGCCCTGTTTGACATTCGCAGTGTTCCACATATGCTCCATCCTTTGTACAACTCTGGCACTCACCAATCGGAGCGCCACCATGAATGGCTTTCTTTTGGAGGAGTTGTTCAGGCTGGGCATTCTGGCAAGTGTCTTCCCCAAGTGGATCGGCTTTCCTTTTTAAACCAGACGCATTGATCTGCGTCTGCTTGTGGACAGGTGCCCTCTCACTTTCAGACTGAGCCGGCGTTAGACACAGGGCATTTACATGGCAGGTTACTGCCACGGACCGGGGGCTGGAGAGGAAGTGTTAATAAGGCCATAATTTCCTAGAAAAGCAGCTGTGGGTGCGCAAACTATAACCTCTGCAAAACACGCTACCAGAGCTGGGCTCGATGGTAAAAAACCCAAGCCCTTCCCTGGTCAAATCAGTGTTTTTAAAGAGGGGTTGGCCCCTGAACAGAGGCAAGGACTGCTATCGGCGTAGCGAGGGCACTCTCCTCACCCCCAACCACGCCTAAGGTCTTATCGTCTTCCAGCCCCCTCTGTGCAAGCTCCAACTCTGGGTCACGTTCTTGTACATAATCCTGCCAAGTTAGCGCCCCCCATTCCCTCTACCGGCACCGCTCCATCACAAAAAAACGGGAAGATAAGCCTGCCTACGGCTGTGCTTACTGCTGACACTAGGGCAATAGGGAGCAGGGTAAGCAAGTAGGCAGGGCAACACACAGACACAGACTCCAACCAGAGGCGGATAGAGGGGCAAACTTACTGACAAACAAGAACGGCCAAGGGCTGGTGGGAGCTGGTAAGTCACTTGCATCCACATGCAAGAATCTCTCCAGAACAGCAAGCTGCAGGATGCTGGCCCCATCCGCTGCAATCTCCTGCTCCGTCTCTCGTCTCCCTCGTGTCAGGAGAGATTACAAGAGGAAAGAACCTCTAACCGTGCAAACTGTGAGTCAAGCAATCAGGAATAATTTCAAGGAGGCTTCTTTATTAAATTAGAACAAGCCAGCTGCTCTGTAAGGTCAAGGAAGGAAGGAAGGATGGAAAATAATTCTTAAGTCAAAATACATTATCACATTCAAACATCAAATCTATTCCTCATCTTTAAATTTGCTTCCTACGCAAGTTATTCCATTTAAAAAGAATTTGACCACACTAAAAACATACTCGTCTAAACATTATCATAAAACCTACATCAATTCAATCATTAACCATATTTGGTGTTCACTTTAAGACAATTAATGAAGCTCTAGACTGCTGGTGCTATTTTCGCATCACCTAAACTCACCAGCATTTGCCAAAGAGATTCACTATCAATATTAATAGGGCATTAAACAGACTATCCCAGGAGCAGCATTCTAAAAAATCAAAGTGCCCGACAGTGCAGAAACATATTTTTCCAATTTTCTAGAGTATTCAAATCTGCACAGTGCCTACAATGAGAATAATCTTTCGATATTAACCCTCTAAGGGCTATAATCTCTCTGGTCAATAAAAGGTTAAATCAAAAGCGCATCAGTGTTTTTCTCATAAAGCTATTCGGGCAGCGATGTAAATAAGGGGCTAACACGCCCAATTCTTTGTGCTCATTTAGTAGGTAGGCAATTGATTCGTACTTATGCATCCTCTCAATTGTATCTATACAGTCAGCCCGATACACATTATACATAACCTGGTTGGTCACATAGATGTGCCTCTTTCAAAATCAGATTACCCAACACGGCTTTACAATAGTCAACCAACTGCCCTATACTAGCATTCTGGGATTCTTCTATTAGGATTGCCACATACTCATAAGGACTAACCTGGTGGATTGCGAAATTTTGCATAAAGACAATTTCCAATTAACCCTGGCCACTGGCGATTTCAGACCCAATGCCAAACTAATTAATACACTGGGTGTACAATTCGGTAATCTCAAAGTTCGCCTCCATACCACACCTTTCAATACCGGGAGCTTCTCCCAATACCAAGGCTGCATAGTTTCAAAGTCATATAGCAATTTTGGTACGATTTTGCCCTCATGGTACTTCACAGCAGGACTTCGAGAAAACTTCCCAAATGTATTATTAACTTTCACTAGCTGGGATGTTGTTACAGAGAATTCTCGGTTTAGGCTGAATTTCCTAACCTAGCGAGTCCCCCAGCAGCTTTGCTGGATTTCTGGAGTTTGTTTTTTTCCATCCTGCCAAGAGTGAGACTCTTTCTCCCACTCTTGGACATGAATGTGTGTAATTCCTGCAATGTCAATGTGTTCTATGGGCTATGGGGTCTTTTACTCTATAGTGTCTCATATGTTTTCCTATGTGTGTTACACCGCACCCTATGTGCCGTAGCACTGGGGCGTCCTAGCGGAACTCCTTCATAGACTCCATACCCGGGGACTGACTACTGTCTCCCCGGGCATGTAAAGTCACCATTGGCTTTACTAGACCTAAATTTACTAACAGAACTAGTACAAACCATCCTATTGTGGACGTACTAGTAGGGGTAATTCGATTACTCCGGAGTCTGTTATTCGAGGGGGCACTGTCCCATCCCCCCTTGTCGAGTTTTGGCTGGTGGCAGTGGAAACTACTGGTTATATTCGACCCCGAATATAACCCTATGGGATTCTTCCCATTTTTGGGGATTGATACTTTTTCTCGTTAATCTCTAACCTACCACCGGTTTACTTATCTTAAATAAGTCTATCGGATGGTAGTTTCTGCCAGAACTCAGTTTTTAAAATGGCATCTGTGCACGTCTCTTTGACTCCTAAACCAAAGGTTGAGCCCTTTGTTCCACTTTTGGCGGGCTTCTGTACAGAGACCCTCCAAAGTGGTGCCATTCTGTCTGGGTTACCACAGGGGTGTGGGAGGGGGTTTAGGCACCCTGGACCGAGTTGCCTTGCCAACTCCGGTGGCACTCTGGTGCGATTGGCCCCAAGTGGTGAGGCCCCCCGCTCACCACTTAGCGTGTTTTGATTGACAGCTAGGCTTAATGAATGGGGTTTTTTTGCATAAAAGCAGGGCTTTTGGGACTGGATCTTCAGAAGTCGCCACATGACCCAAGAACCCGACGAGGGTAACGCTGAGCCGACCTGCAACGACGACACCTCCGGTGGAGCCCTGCTGAACCGACTCACCACTTCCCGACGACAGAGGAGATATCCCTGCCGGAGAGTCTCTTCCCCTGACTGGTGGGAACAACCAGTCACCTTTGCTTTTTCTTCGCTCCAGGACGCAGTGGTCGAATTGCCCGTGCAGAGCACCTCGGCAACCGGATAGCCACTACCCCTGTACTGCGACCAAAAGGTGGTGCCTTGTGACGGAGCACTCCGCGGCTGGTCTCTTCCCTGGTGGTGCACCGGACTTCACTTTTCTTCGACAACGAGATCATCTCTACTCTTGGCAAAGACCCGACGTGCATCCACCACCAGGAACAACTGCCCCCGCCGGAGCTGACTCTCCACAAACAAGGTACCGTAACCGCCTGGCTTCCCTTTCTGCCGGATAGAGCGAGGTGTTTGAATCCTCGCCTTTCCATTGGGTCGCCTCCAAGCGTTCTTTAACTTTCTGTTCTGAACTGGTCCAACCTTTCCATAACAATTTGCGATAAAGACTCGAAGCACATTTCCACTGAGACCCTTTTGGGACATATCGCCTTGCCTCTCTCCGAGTGGGCCTGGCCTCTGAACTTTGTGATCTGCAGTAGACCCTGCCTTACTTGCCTTGCATTTGTCCGTAAAGTATTGGTACCGAGTTGATTTCATAACCTGCCGTATTTTTCTCTCCCGTCCTAACGAATACTAGAGTGCCACCTAGGTTAAAGCATACACCTCTGTCTGAAAAAAAGTGATGCCGGTGAACCTAGACTTGGCGAACTATTGTTAAGGGGAGTGATCTTTTTCTTCGTATAGTAATTGTGATTGAAGTTGTTTGCCGTATTAGTGCCAAAGTGTTTTCTATAGATGTGTTGTTATGAATAAATACCCTTATATCTTTACACCAAAGCCTTGTTCCGTGTTTGCTTGTTCTACTGTGCGGATTATCCTATATTGTATACTCTACATACTGTAACTCTTCTTGAGGGAAGTCTGACTGCTCAGCCACAGCTACCAAGTGAATCTGTGTGGTACAGACTGCTACCAAGTGGGTTTACTGCCAAACACCTGTAGTCCTAAATCTTTTGCAGTGGTCCCAGAGGGAACTGCACAGGTTTCCGCCTAACAGATGTCAAAGCCTTTGCTTTACTTTTGAAATAGTCCCACAAACAATGCTTAGTGGGCTTACTCAAAACAGGAAGTCCTAAATAAATCAAATTGTCTACTGAGCCAATTTCTCATTATTGACTAAACAATTCCCTTTTCCTACTCAATACCTTGCAGTCACCTCCAAAATGTTGGTTTTCTTTGGATTAATCTGAAGACCATTCTCACTGGCATATGATGAAAAGGCTTTAAATCACTTTTTTGGGACCTAGGCAAGTGCAGTCGAACAATAGATAATCGTCTGCAAAAAACAGCGAAGTATACCTCTGTCTGCCATGTTTTGGGGGAACAAATGCTACAGGTCTCAGGTGTTCATCGACATATGCCATATATAGGTTAAAAAGGCACAGCGTAAGCACGCACCCATGTCTCAAATCCACTTTGGTCTCTATCTTATTACTAAGGGTGCATCCATGTTCAGTAGGCCCATCCGTGTTCAACAAGCCAACCACACTACCTCTGTTTACCACTTTCTGGGAGGTATTATCATGCTCACTTAAGAAAACAGTATCCTCATAACAAGAGCCCGCCATATAAACAGGGATTCAAGTCTCCACCTACCATGACATAACATGACCATTCAAATGTGCTGCAGACCAACCCTCAAACTCACGTAATGAGTCAGTAAAGCTACTTATATTCTCCACCCTAGAGTGCCAGTAAATATTGATAATAAGAATAATAGCATGCGTGGCAGATTTCACAATTATTTCCAGTCCTTGGGCACCCACAGAAATATCATGCAAATTACCCACATTCCACTGCGGAGAGAACTTCACCGCAATCAATAGGGCCCCCAGAAGGACACTGAGCTGTATTAGGCATTTTGAACTGCCATTGAATAACCAGCCAAAACCAGAGGAAACGCCAGCCACGTCTATTGCAACAAAATGTCAAAGCTCTTCAGCATTTTCTCTAGGGCATTATTCTCATACAATTGTGAGTGACCGCTAGTATTCCAGCATACAAATTTCACATGCTTGTTAAAGAGGCCGTTCATTAGGTCCTTCCCCTGAGCCAGACACGCAAAGCATGTGAAACTTAAGACCAGTCTGTCATATTCATGGTTTGAGCACATGACAGCAAACTCACTTCATGCCTCGATTAATCACCCTTATGAAGCGCAATTAACAAGGCGTGTGTTTTGCAACCCTTGAAGGAAAAACAAACGCTTTTCTTGCCTGCTGCTGCCTGCTGCTGTGTCCTGCTGTCCTGCGCTGGGAGTCAACAACAACTCGCGCTAAGTCACACGCTCGCTTCCAGGAGGAGGCGGAGCACCGTGGCTGTCACGTGATCAGTCACGTGACCTTTTTCTCGCCATAAAACACAGCCCAATCCAGGCGAGCGGCGTGTGTTTTGCAACCCTTGAAGGAAAAACAAACGCTTTTCTTGCCTACTGCTGCCTGCTGCTGTGTCCTGCTGTCCTGCGCTGGGAGTCAACAACAACTCGCGCTAAGTCACACGCTCGCTTCCAGGAGGAGGCGGAGCACCGTGGCTGTCACGTGATCAGTCACGTGACCTTTTTCTCACCATAAAACACAGCCCAATCCACCCTTGCGGCGATAAGCCCGGAGGGGTAAAGGGCGCTGGCTGTTGTGCGGCTGTTCGGCGCTGGAGGCGCACAAGACAATGTTAGCAGATTGACGGATAAACAACACCTGGGTAATCTTACCCAGAGCTGAGTTCGGAGACCGGCTGAACTCACTGCACCGGACAAACAAGGTGAGCTAATCCCGCACCCTTAGTAGATATTCAATTCTATCTATTTCTGAACACCAATCAATAAGCGTACAACGTCAGATCCAAATAGTTTACCACCTGGGTGGGTGCTGCCGGGAGTCTGCGGGAGGCCTGATCCCTTCGATCCCTAATCCCCCACAGCTCAGAGAACACTCTAAAACTGAGCTGAGCTAACCACACATTTGTAGAGTCTCGAGCACTCACACCAAAAAGAGAATGGCTGATACACAAGGCCATATTGGAAAACTTAATGCGGACCTATCAGTACCGACTAAAACGCTGACTGCTGGCCGCATACACGTGGAAAGCTTGACACACCCACACACAAGATCACAGTTACGAAGATGGAACTCGCTGGCCACCTCATGTAAACCCCTACGGCGGCAGTCGACCAAGCTCTATCGCAAACCCGAATGCAAGTCAGACTGTGACGGTGACTGCACGGGGGAGACAAACCGTTTATCATCAGTATCTGACCCCGAAAATAGACAAGATCTAGACCAAGACTTAGATCAGATACAAACAAGAGAAGAACTACTGAAAATTCCTGATGATCTGATCAATAACCAGCGACACACTATAAGTCTGCAGAACGTGGGTCAAAACCGGATAGCAAGTTGCCCAGCTGCGATAGGTCTCGCTCTCATTAACACAAAAGGAGTCCCAGAAAGTGATCCCTCAAGCGTGCCCCTGAGCAACGATATCTGTGACGCCGAGTCAGGCACGAACGGTTCTCCTTGCAAATTACCTCTACAAAGCGATAGGAGCCAGGTCTCGATCCACGACGAATGTAGCATCCTACCACAGGACACTGAGATGGAAGCGACGAAGGAAAGCCCATACATAAATAGACACGGCTCCTCCACAACCTCCCCGAAGAGCTTACCAGCAAATGGAGAAGAGCATCTGCATTTAAAGCAAAAAACGGGACATATGGACGATCGGGTCGGTGCCTCAATTGACGACTAGGTCTTCCACCAAGCACATCACGACACAATTGAGACCCTTCGCATCAATGAGACAATCGCTACGGGACCCAACAGGAGAAACTCGATGGAGGTCGTTAACAAGATACTAAACGACATCACACTAATAAATAAAGCACGAGGCGCCACAGTAAAAGACAAACTGGTCACTTCGATCAAAGAGCCCAGTGTCACCGAGGCCATTGAAAATATTGTAGATGTAATGAAGGAGACCTTGGGAGCTCCGTCCTTATCACAATGGAAAAACGCTCATGGGAAACGCAGGCGCATTGACCACAGCCTATCTCCTACCCTACCGTGTTCACAGAGAAAAGGCACAAAGATCCCTTCACAAACTTTAATGAGACCATCAACACCCCCATCTAGGCACGGAGGCCTCCCAGAGACGACACTATCACCCACCCCCCTTTCGTCATCATCGTCGGACTCTTCTTACTCAGAGTCACAGTATAACAAACCAAGCTGCCCCAAACCTCGAATGCACCAACTCCCACAAAATAAGTATGAGGAGTTCTCTTCTGAAATAGTCAGTTGCATAATGAAAGAGATACAACCGCTTGTAATGTCCTCTCTTGCAATATCTATAGCTCCGTTTTTAAAACTGTATGAGCAAGTAGATGGGAACCTCAGAGACCTGTCCACACTAGTTGCAATGATTAATTCAAAACTGGTAGGTCTGGACATGGAAATTACATTAACAAATCAAGTGCAACGAGACTCCAACAAAAGAATTGAGGCTCACTTGAATACTCCCCTGGACCAAAGGAAATCTAACGGATCGGAAAAAAAGTTACTGGCAGAAATTGCTAAAGAAGCACTCAATCTCTTAAAAACAAGGAAAATTCCAACGCAGTCTGCCAATGATGAATGCATAAGTATCCGTCCGGATTCTCAAGAGTTGACTTGTACGAACAACAAAACAAGTCCTCAGGCGAGCACCAACCTGGAGCCCAATTTGAATAAACGAGTTTCTCCATTGCAACAATTCGAGAGCACAACAATCGAAAGCCAAGGGGTGACTAGCCCCCTGCCTCCACCTATAGATCTAACCAAAGATGACGCCACACAGCAGACAAGTTTATATGATGACACAAGATCGGAGGAGCCAAGAAATCCTGAAGTACATGATAACGCAACAAAAGTTATTCCATCCAACATGCACCCACAGGATCAATTTAACAAGTCTTGCTTTCAAACAATCTTAGATAAAACAAGATCGACACTGAATCCAGCCTCCCTCGATCCACAAACACCAACTACCTCAACTGACATCGAGAAATGCGCCAGACTACAAGACTGCGCCTCTGGGCATCTTGACACTGAAACTGAAAGAAATAATGGCATCTTTGCGATCTCCAAGCAAAACACTAATCAGATCACGGGGACACATCCAAACCAAACTAGAAAGGAACCTCAAATTAAAAAAACAAAAAATCAACGCACTAAGAACTCTCGACATGGAAACAACTCCAGAAAGTTCTTACGTAACATAAAAACAGTAAATGTAACTGTAAATCAGAACATAAAATCCGTGGATCCAACCCTGAATAAAAAGAGCACAGAAAAGGAGGTAATAGGCGAGCTCTCAAATCAAAAAAGCGAGGAACCTGATAAGGAAGCTGAACAAATGAACGAGCTGATAAATATGTCAACTTACGAGGACACTGACGAATTGGAGCCAATCGACCCTAAGACTTCAATTGGGTCACCTTCAAGTCTTAATGATCTTTCACGAGACACAGTAAATAGGAATACAGAACAAAAATCAACATCTACATTGTTGTCCTCACATGTTTCAATGCTACAAGGAACCTGTACAATGATCAACAAGATTGCAAACATCGAATAAGCCCCACCGGTGGAGGCTAGTTCTATCTTCCTCACTCTGACAGAAAGACGGGAAAGGCTGCTCAAGAAAAACGAGGATAGAGACTGTCAAAAGACAAAAATTCTCAAAAGCCTACCAGAACCAGATCGCAGGAACGAAAATCGAGAGCCTTATGCTGATGTTCGAAAGTTTGCACCAAACAAGTGTTATGGGAAAGGACCCTCGGTGATCAAAACTCCCGCAATAAAACAAGCGCCTGGCGAATATAAAGGAAATGCCCCTCACCAAAACGAACAGCTAGGCAATAAAACTGCCATATCCACTTATAAAATAAAGATTGAAAGTTTAGAAAGTCAAGACGACGTGATCATGAACCGCAATAATGTTCTACGACTACTCCACTGCGTCCCGCGTCTGAGAACGATACAATCGTATGACATCAAAACAGTGGAATTCCCACAAGAAGGCCAAAACGACCTCGTTCTACTACATCTGAAATCAAAAATGATAACCAACAGTATCTTGGATGCAACGCCAGAGCTGTTGTCGCTCGGATTCGACATTCTGGAACTAACCAACGAAGATAACCACAAAAGCCACTTCAATAAAACTACAGAACCACAGCTAGTTTCATCCTTCTGGAAGAAAAGCAACGAAGCAAAGAGCCCTGAGAAAACGCAAGAGGTTGGCCAACACAATAGAAATCAGTGCATCAAAAGTGACTGTGGCCTGAGAAAAGTGGAACACGTCCAAAACGACTCGGTGGAACAAATCCAAATCACAGTCGCTGGCACCCAAGCTTTCAACAAGAAAAACTGCACAGTGGAACTGGAAAACAACGAAAACGAATCATCGGATAACTGGGGGTGGCTCGCAAAAGCCCTGAACAAAACAACTCAAAGCTAACGCCAACTAGAAAACTCGCCCCCAACAGTCAAGTTTGGCTCTTGGAACACCAGAGGATTTGCGCATCTGTACCAAGAGAGCTGCTTCCCAGAGTTGGATGTCGTGTGCCTTCAAGAAACATGGCTGGATAACTGCCCCATCTCCGGAGAATACGAGATCGCTTTTAATCCAGCCATCAAACAACTGACGGGTAGGCCCATGGCAGGCCTTATTACTATGATCAAAAAAAGCTCTGGATATCAAATCCTCAATACTGAAAACGTGACTCCATACATTCAGGCAACGACTATTGCTCAAAGCAATGTAGGAAACAAGAAAATCCATATCCTGAATCTATACTGGAACCACAAGATTATAAGTGGCAATGGATATATAGATCTAGTTACAACTGTCATAGATGATTGGTTCGAAGCAGACATTGGTGCTGATACTGTGATCTGTGGAGACTTGAATATGAACTGCCTAACAGCAAACAATGAATCGAACCTAAAAAATACCAACAAAACAAATCTCGCCAGTCAATGGGCGACAGAGATGGAGCTAAGAAACCTCATGCTGATGAACGGAAACTTAGCAGGTGATATCCCAGCTCAACCTACCTGGTCTAGAGGCACCCAACGATCGACGCTTGACTACTTTTATGTCAGTGAGAAAATACATCAACATGCAATATCACTCATGGTGCACCCTATGACCAATAGTGATCATGACTTAGTCATTCTGTCATGCATCACAGCTTATGGAGTCAAACCCATAACATGGAAATTCCCGGTAATGATTGAATCCAACAGGGTGAGATTGAAATTAAAGAAAACAGAGGTTAAAAACATACTAACCACATATGTAGATGAGCAAAAGGAGACAGAATACATCCATCTCTTAGACGACTACAAAGAAAAACATCAAGGATCCAAAGCTCGTGGCTTTGCTGCAAGACATAAATTTGATCTAGAGCTGAGAAAAAGAAAGAGAATTAAGAGCGCAAATAAGACATCTACCGAAAACTGACTCCAATAGTTACTTAACTGCAAAAAGAAATTGCAAACAAAAGTACAAAAACTGGTTACGATCACACAAAGCAGATATGATGCAGAACGATTCAGAACTAATAAGGGAAAAACTGCAAAACAAAAACTCCTCTGCTTTCTGGAAGATAATCAACAATGAAGGAGCCCCGCAAATGGCATTACTGACAAACGCAATTTCTGAAGCTGAGTGGATACAACACTTCTCGAAGCTATACAGCAAAAGAACAACCGCAACAGAGACACCATCATCTACCTTAGAAAGATGGAAGTTAGAATTTGATAAAAACGACATCGAGGGGATAATAAAAAGAGCTAGCGCCCTCTAAAGCACCAGGCCCGGACGGTCTAACAAACCACACAATCAAAGAAAATCCAGAGCTGTGGGCAGAGCTATGCCACATGATGTTCAAAAGAATAGCAGCTAATTGCAAAAGTCCGGATTCATGGAAATGCGCAATAATCATTCCTATTTTCAAGAAAGGGAATCGATTTGATCCAACAAACTACCGACCCATTGCGCTGCTAGATGTGTTAGGCAAAGTGTACGCGACTCTCTTACAACAACAACTTGTGAAATGGGCAGCTGATTCAAAACATCTGGACCCAGGTCAGACTGGCTTTGTCAAGGGTGTAGGTTGCTCCCTGAATCTTCTCTTAATCAACCTCCTTAAAATGGAAGCCATAAGAACAAGAACCAAGGTGTACCTCGCACTGATAGACTTCTCACATGCCTTCGACAGCATAGATAGAGAACTACTATGGGAGAAAATGAAGACGTGGGAATGTCCGGAAGATCTGATAGCGGCCATCAAAGAGCTACACACTGGCACAAGCATCAAAATCCGCCTGGACCATAAAGGCACCCTGTCCAAAGCGATAAACACCTTTTGCGGGGTTAAAAAGGGTTGCCCACTGGCTGCTATAATATTCAATTTATTTTTATCGGACATTGGAGGAGCAATTGACAGCGTACGCTCCTTCTCTCCAAAAATACACGGAGCCCCATTAAGCTGGATGCTATATGCCGATGACCTAATATTGCTAGACGTAACACCCATAGGCCTACAGCGAAAGATCGATGCAGTAGACCTATATGTGAGAGCTAATGGCTTACAAATCAACAAAAAAAAGTGTGAGGTGCTAACACTGCAAAACTTGAAAACAACAAAGCACAAAAAACCTAAATGGCACTTGGGAAAAGAGTGGCTAAACAACACAACAAACACAAGATACTTAGGCATGCAAATTAATTCAAGCCTGAACGACAGTCAATGGGAACAGGTAGCCAAATCCAAATGCCGGCAATTTGCATGCCAAGCTAGCGTATTACACAAGAAATATGGAAAATTTTCAATAAAACCGGTAAGGAACTTTTACTGCCAAAAGGTAGTGCCGGCCCTGATCTTTGGTGCTGAAAATGCCCTCGGATGCTCCGCGGATGTTTGGTCTACCCTAGAAAACATCTTCTGGGTAAGAGTTCTGCAACTACCAAAGGGTACATCAACTGCATGTATAAGATACGAGCTAAACTTAACATCA
This sequence comes from Ambystoma mexicanum, assembly GCF_040938575.1. Lineage (NCBI taxonomy): Eukaryota > Metazoa > Chordata > Amphibia > Caudata > Ambystomatidae > Ambystoma > Ambystoma mexicanum. The sequence goes on along the minus strand of NC_090923.1, from coordinate 663,984,930 downwards.
ATTAATGCACGAGTTAGTTGGAACCTGCTGAGCCTCTTCAGAAAGATAACCATGAAGAAAGTGGCCCTGCAATTTGAAATACTACAAAATCCTAGCAAAGGAAATCCCAACTGTCTGCTATCAATGTGGTATAAACGCTGCGAGGAAATTTTGGCTTTTTATGACATCGACCTAAAAACCCTACACGACAATCCGGACGCTGCAAAAATTAAGGTCTGGCGATTGGACTGGATCGTGACTGGGAACTTAAGATCAGCTAACAACTTAATGAAGGCGGTGCCGTGTGAAGCAAGAAATCTAAACACCCTACAGCCTTATATCGATCTGTTCCCAGACAATGGCAGCAGAGCCTTGTTTCTACACTTCAGACTAAACGCATTTAAAACAAGAGAGTGGTCTAGAGAGCAACGCAAAACAGAAGAACTCAATGCAGCCTGTAGATTTTGCAATCAGAAGGAAGAAACTTTAAAACATCTAACACTCCATTGCAAAAGCCTACATCGGGAGAGATCACTGACATTAGGGCCTCAATTAACGAAATTTCAAACGCCAAGTGCGGATGACTGATGGCAAGCACTGTTCGACAGTCAGGAAAAACATCTGAATTATGCGTTAATTCGCTTTTTGAGCCTGTTGGAAAAACTACTGATATAACACCTAAAACAAGGGCAAAACTGTGAGATCGCATTAAAGAGGCTCTCAACTGGCGAAGGATCGAATGCGACTTACAAACTCATGATGTTAAGGTGTCAACAGACGAGAGCTACCCGGCCATTTAAGGAGAGAAGAGTGAATAAACTGTAGTATAATATTTGATCTCCTTTTTTAAAGGCATTTTTATGCCAAAAATTAACAAGTCTCTGGAGTGTGGTATCCCAACCCGTGATTTCTGCAATGGGTCTGGCTTCAGAGGGGAAAGATATGGTGTAACATATCCCAATTGACGCATTAAGAGAGCTTTGTGGGAACACGCTTAAAATGAATCTACGCTTGGACAGTAACCTGGCTTTATTTTGAAAGGGATTGAAAATGCATCTGTTTGAATAGTTATTAACATATCCTCACTTTGCTATATCACTCCAGGCTCAGTGTAACTGGTTTTGTTCTGTATGTTTTAGGTTTAGTCACAGCTTTGCTATTCACGATCAAAGAAGACTCTGCCTTTCACAGCAATAGCTCACTCTACCAGAGCATTTATTGCAAATGGATGCTATTTGCAAAGCAGCTACTTGGAGTTCTATACATACCTTTACTGGGCACTACTGCATTCACACACATTCTAAAGCGGATTCCCAAGTGGGACAAGCAGTGCTAAAACCTCTATTTGCCGCTATACCTTCTCACAACCCACCTTCTCCAGATACTGCTCGCTAATCGTGACCGAAAGCCCTGATGCCCGTCGGGTTTTCGGCATGTAATACAACTATATAAAATAAAATAATCACAGTAAAGACAATTTTGGATTTTATGTCTTGTGTGACTAAATCAACCTGGACTTCGTCAATAAAGTCCACCTCTTGAGATGCCCTTAGCAGACATAGCTCACAGATTTGGAATCACTGCAAAAAGGAGTAATACGTTCTTTCTATTCATCACCACAGGACAAGATTCATTGAATAAACCCTCTTTTAATCTAAGCTCCCTGCCCGAACTCAGATTATCCATTGGCCCACTGTTTCCATTCAAGCTAATTTCTCGAAGCTGCGTAGGCTGAAATTTGCTGGCTTGAATGTCAGAGGATCTGGCACCTTTCAAAACACTATACGCATGTTTCTTGAGTCTATCTTCATGAACCTGCCTCATAATAGAATTTGTTGGACTCCCTTGGCTAGAGCTCAGTGTATTGGTTTGAGCACCATCACTCACACCAGTCTCTTTATGGGGCTTAGTTCGTTGTTGGGAATTATTTACAACTATTTCCTGAACCCTTTGTGGATCAAGGACCCGTTTATTGTTAAGCAGACCACTCCTCCCTCCCCCCAAACCCCTGCCTCCCCATCACTACTAGTGCCGGTCAAGAGAGAATGCTCTTTATGTTAGTGTGACAATATTGTCACCAGGTCATCCTATAATTTCCTTCCTAGTTTATCAACCAATGACTTTGTATCTTTCAGATGGCTTTTTACTACGTTGGCTTACGTAGGCTATAATCCCAAAACACCAATGACCCTCTGCTCATCGCTGTTTGCAACAGACACATCTTCTCTTATTTACATCCCCAATGCACCAGGGAAATTGGAAGAGGGACCCAGAGGAAATATAGAAGGGGCCTAGTGGTGTTTCATGCCTACCTCCAGCCATGAGACCTATCGTGAGTTCTCAAAAAGGTCCTCAATGCCTCCTCTTTAGCCTTCTCTATTTCAGGTTTTTATTTTAGATTTCTTTTCAACTTATTTATTTGTTTCCTGTGATTGCAGCTGTTCCTGACTAGGTACTGTACCCTGCGCATTCTTCCCTACTTCACCTGTTGGTTGTGTAGTTAAATCCACCTTATCCTCGTCTTGCGCAGATCACAATTTCACCCTGGCTAACCCTTTAATCCCATATGCCAAGGGCCAGAAGGGGAGAGGGGGGCCTGGACCCCCAATGTGCAGAGAAGCAGACCAGGCTGTGATGCCAAGTTGTTTTTGTGCATGCAATGCTTAAGACAGTCACATAATTCATCGGCCTTAGTGAGTCTAATTTCAAGATAACTGAATCAAGGATGACTGTGTAGTTTCACTTCCATTTTTATGTTTGTAATTCAATGCGTGCAAGACGGAACCATCGTGGCAGTTGCTCACATCCTCCCCTAGTTGACTGTACCTCTTTTCAAAAGAGCTGTACTCCTTACTTCTGATCTCAGAGTAGAGCCTTTCACACTGGCATGATATTTTAAATCCTTCATCGCCAATCCGTTTTCTAAAAAAAAGGAGGAGGAATCTTGTATGAGATTCAACACATCACACATTGTCAGTTCCTCAGCCCTCTGAATATCCAACAACTCTGTATCCAATACGGACAGCCTCTTGCTCTCAAGTCCGTGCCACTGAATCAATATTATTCTTAATAAAAAAGGAAGCACTCTTAGCCTCATTCAATTTCGCTTTTGCTGTTGCCGTCACTGGTAGATTCACACACGAGGCTCTAGTAGAGGCTACCACAGGTTCCTCCTCTGCAGATTTATCTGGAGGCCTTCCTGCCCCCAGTCCACCCTGTAAAACTGGTGAGACTGGTAATGCAAGGGTATGTGCTTGCTCCACCAAAACTGCTAAGTCCAGAGTACCCGACACTTTGTTAGCCTGAGCTGGCCCTTTGATACTGCTGCACAAATACTACATCAATTATAGGTCTAAATTAAAGATACACACTGTAATCGCCGTACAGGGACCTAGTTCAGCAGGGAGCCCCAGCTGCCTCTCACAAGATGTGGCCTCAAGGCCGTCTGCAGTGCTATTTGCACTCAACGGAACTCTGCGCCCGCGGGGGGGGGTCTCTGGAAGCAAGGTGCTACAGCAAGAAACGTCCATAGAGAAACACAGTGACGGCAAAAGATCCAACTCTCAGTGCAATTCGGACTGCACTCACCACAGTAGCCTGACTTGAAGCCCATAGTATTGAAAAAGATCAGACAGTAGTCGTTTAGAGGAAGTAGAGGACTAAAGAACACTACGTTTTCTGGGGGGGAAATAGGCAAATCCATTCAGTACCCACCAACAGCAGAATGGCCTTGGTACAGGAGCCTGAGGAAGAAGAGGGCAGGGCTTGCATGCAGCGTATACACATGGAGACTGCATTCATTTCATCTAGTTTCATGCCCTGCTGTGAAGGTAAACTAAGAGTCTGAAAGAAGTGAGAAACAGTTGTAGAAATTTTCGGCATGGAAGGTGCTTTCCTATACAGTTATCAAGCTCAGTGCCCGGGCATTCATTTCCTAGGGGGAGAAGGCAACACCTTTAAAAAGAACAGATGCACTATGCATTTCCCTTTTGCACTCGATGCGATTATGGAATGAGTCCCAAAGATCTCAGAATATTAAATGGTAGCTGAAAGAGGCTGCAAGTACCGGGGGTGGGGGAGCGGGGGGCGTTTACGCAGGCACCATGGGGAAGAAACGACACACAGATTGGACTCCAGTAGCGCTTTCACTATATGAATCTGTGCCGCTATAGCATGGAAAGACTAAAAGGATCAGGCCCTGTAGAGAGAATGTATGGTACAGCAAAAAATAAGAAAACCTGCTCACTTAAAGCATCGAAAAATCGGTCAACTATGTGGTTTCCAATCAAATAAACAGTACTGTGGTACAGTTCCAGTGTAAGCTGGTTGGCTGAAAAGAAAAGTTAGGGCATGCAGAGTATGCAACTGCACAGGAGGAGACAGCATGGAAAAACTGATAATGTACAAGCTAGTGAGTCCACATTCAAACACCCTAGTAGCATTGGAAATGGAAATAACTGGGTGTTAAGAGTAACATGAGACATGGAAGCACCATCTAAAAAAGCCATAGCATGGAGAAAAGAAGAAGTGCAGTATTGTTAGCAGCAGAAATAAATAAAAGTAATATTAATGTAACACTTCCATGCCACAGTGCGCCTGTATATGGGACATCAAAGTATATTTTAATAAAAATAGATATAATGCACATTTATGTTGAGCAACATATACATACATGTGATATTTTCTCTAGTGAGTGCAATTTGATTTGTAAGTCTTTAACACCACCACAATTTCTGAATATTATGCGAGCGGCCAACAATTTATAATAAGTATTCCCATGGAATGCTGATCGATTCCCTGAAATGTGTTCTAGAACAAGAAAAAAAAGAATGCAGAATGGGTAAGGAATAAGGAGGCAGTGAAAAGTCTGCAACCGGGCAGGTAAAAGGGAGCAGGGGGACCTGCGGTCAAAGGAAGGAGGAATGGGGCGAGCAAGGCACAGCGTGCCAAAGGATGGAAAAATTGGGCTCTAATGGAGGCAGGGGAATGCAAAATAGGAGGCAAGGAAAGGCAGTGCAGGGAAATGATGTGCAGAGAGGGTGAAATGGAGTGCAAGGGTTGGGGTAAAGAGGAACAACGATGGGAAATGGAAAAATAAAAAAATGGGATTCTTGGAAGGCAATTGGGTCATGCTTGGCTGAACGAAGGAAATGGAGACAGAGGAGAAGGACACAAAGCATTGGAGAAGAAAATAAATAGTAGGGAGGGGGGGGTCTATGAGGTTTCATCTCCGCAATTTGCACGGGGACCATTTGTTAGCATCTTTTACCACATTTAACTGCTGAAAATCCAGAGGGAGACCTACTGCAACCCCTTCAAATCCCCCCCACCTTTCTAAATACCTTGCCCAATCCCCCCTCCATTTACATCTGCAGTGAAATGTGGTAAAATACTTAACACTAAATGGACCTCGAACAAACTGGTCTGCAAGGAAATGGGATAATTACGCCAGAAGGGCACATGTCCGCAAGGTGCACTCAGAGATGGTTATTAATCAATATTTGCAAGGCTTTATTCAAGCATTGCTGGCAAACACAGGCCCAAACTTCTGTGCCTGGGCAGACACACTCAGTTTCCTGGTTTTGCAATTCAGTCCCTATTTGGGTCCAGAAGGTAGTTCTGCTCAGATTCCGCTCACATGTAATTATCATTTATACTAGTAAGACCATTCTGACAGTTTAGGAAAGATCATGACTCCAGACACTAGGCGGGAGGAGGCATCTTACCTGGGGTAGAGCTCCTCGACTGGGATCAGTTTCTGCTCGTGGATAGGTGTTGAAAGGTCTCCCAGTCTGCTGTGTAGCCTTCATCACTCCATCGCTGATGGGGATGTTGGGTGTTCGGATATTAGGCCCAGAAAGTGGTCGCTTTTCCCTTGGAGACTGTGGGCTTGTATCGCCTGTGTATGTAGACTTTGGTCTTTTGTCTGAGCCATCATTCTTCTCCCTCCGGACAACACGGTCAAGAGGTTCATCGTATCCCTGGTCTGCAGGGTGCGCTCTCCTCCCATCTGACCGGTCGTGTGGTCTTATTCGATTGTCAGAAGGCTTCTGATAGTCCGGTGGGGGCAGCCGCAGAGGGTGAGGTTTGGAGCTGGGCTCCTGTCCTCGTGGTTGTTGTGGGTGTGTACGCTGTTCCTCTCGGGGTCGCTCCCTTCCCAAGTGCTCTGGCTCAGGCCTGGCACCCGGTCGCCCCCGATCCCTGTGCTCTTTATTTCTTCCTGCATCCTCAAAGTGACGGGCTCGGGACACCTCGTTCAGGCCATTCTCCTGGGGGATCAAGTCTCGCCGGGGGTGAGACGGAGGGCTGTCTCTCCGAAGAGAATTGGAGCGAGTGACAGACATGTTCTCAAATTCATCGAGCAGCCACGTTAACGATCCGTCCCTTGCAAGCTTATTCCCCCGCACAATGGTCTGAAAAAAATAAAAACAGCAAATATGGAAATTAAAAGAAAAATCTTGCAGTGGGAGGAAGCACATTCATAATTGCATAACATATATTCAAGCTAACACATGGCATCCTCCATGTGAAGTCATGAGTACAAATCAACAATATAATCAAAAAGAAAAGCTGTAAAGGGCAGTCTTGGAGGAAAGAGGGAGGAGGTCAAAGCTGCAACCATGAGGGAGTTTGGAACCTTCACCTCGGACTTCCAGCACATACCAAAGTGCAGTTAAAGGGAGGCATGTCCCAATAGGCAGTCACAAGCAGGTTATACCCCATTATGCAGGCTCAAGCAAGGAAGGTCAGATATGAAGTAACGGGAAGAGGGACAAATAGACAGCCATCGGGGGAATATTTTCTGCAGTGCAGTAGATGGGCGGCGTAGCAGCCAAAACTGCAGCTATATGGGATGGAGGGCTAAAAATTAAAGGGCGGGGGGATATTGTGCAATGATGAAGGGGAAATGAACAGTCATGGATTGGGGGTGGTGGCCAATGGGCAGCTATTGGGACAGGTCTTGTGCAGCCATTTCACATTGTAGTACATACAAAAATCACACACACAATCACACACACACACAATCACACACGCACACACACACACACACAAATAAAAGTGATAGAGCAAGAACATCCGTGCACCTTTGACTACAGGAGGGGAGGAAGGGTGGGCGCATGTGAATCGAAGCAGATACAATCATCAGAAATATGATTACTGTGAGCAATGTATGCCTTCTGAGGCTTGTGGCTCTGCTTAGATCACATGCTATGCATAGATTAGCGAGCAGTATCTGGAGAAGGAGGTGGGTTGTGAGACGGTATAGTGGTAAATAGAAACACTGCTTGTCCCACTTGTGAATCCGCTTTAGAATGTGTGTGAATGCAGTAGTGCCCAGTAAAGGTATGTATGGAACTCCAAGTAGCTGCTTTGCAAATAGCATCCATGCGGACATTTGCAATAAATGCTAAAGTAGCTCCTGAACCTCTGGTAGAGTGAACTATTGCTGTGAAAGGCAGAGTCTTCTTTGATAGTGAATAGCAAAGCTGTGACTATCCATCTGGATATGGCGTTTTTTGAAATGTGATCACATTCCCTACCAGGTGCTATGGAAACAAAGAGCTGGTCTGTTTTCCTTAGAGGTTTTGTTTACATAGTACAGGACCGCCCTCCTTACATCTAATATATGGAGGCTTCTTTCAGCTGAGTTAGCTGGATTTTGGAAAAGGGTAGGCAGTTCAATGGGTTGGTTGACATGGAACTTAGATATGCATTTTGGTGAAAACCTAGGATGTGTTCTAATGACCTCGTGGGGATTACAAAGAAAGGGTCCTGTACAGAAAATGCCTGTAGCTCACTAACCAGTCTTATCGAGGTGATGGCTACCAAAAAGGCGGTTTTGTAGGTTAAGTGTTTTAGGCTGGCCTTGTGCATAGGCTTAAAGGGCGGGCCCATGAGCTTTGAGAGCACAACATGAAGGTCCCAACCTGGTAGAGGTTAACAGGAACTTTGCACCAAGACGCACTGTTCTGAAAAGTGGTGTACGCGAACAGGGCCACTAGGTGTACGATGGAGTTAAATACTAGGCCAGAGTCTAGTAGATAAACCATGTAGTGTGGAATGTTGGATGGTGAACATTCAATTGGATTGAAGCATTGTGATGTGCACCATACTACAAACGAATTCTACTTCGAAGTAATAGTGTCTGGTGTTGGGTTTCCGTGCCTCCTTGATACACACCTTTGAGGAAGGTTTAAGTGCCCAAATTCTAAGACTTCAGGAGCCATCTGCTAAGTTCATAGACTGAGAATGGAGTGTTGTCCCCTTGTTCTGGGACATCATGTTGGAGGGGCACAGAAGTTAGATTGGTTTGCACATCGCCAGTTTGAGCAGATGTGGAAGCCATGGTTGTCTTGCCTACATCGGAGCTAGCTACAGGTGGCTTGTTCCTGGTGCATCTTGTGCATTATCCTGCTGAGGAGTGGTATGGGGCGGAGGAGAGCGCAAGCACATTTCCCTGGCCAGCTCATCCACAGGGCATTCCCATTGGACCCTGGTTGGGAAAACCTGGATGCAAAGTCTGGGCATTGTGCGGTTTGGCTTGTGGCGAACAAGTGTAAAGGAGGATAACCCCACAGGTTAGACGATCTCTGTTGAATTGCCACTCATGTTCCTCAGGGAGAGGATTTCTGCTCAGAGTGTCTGCTAGAGCATTGAGTTTTTCCTGAAACATGTTGAGAGACTAGGAACATGTTCCGCTTAAGTGACCTCTTCTACATTTTTGGGGATAGCCTGGACTGACTTCAAGAGTGTGTGCCTCAGTGTTGGTTTAGGTAAAACATGGCAGTGGTGTAGTCTGCGAGGACTTGCACTGTTTTACCTAGTAGATGCTGCTGAAAAGCTTGCAGAGCCTTGAGAACTGCCAGAAGTTCTAGAAGGTTGATGTGAACTTGGGCTGTGGTGTGTGTCCATTGGCCGTGAGCTGTGTGGTGAAGGTAATGGTCTCCCCATCCAGATAGTGAGGCGTCTGTAGTTCGTATCGCCTGACCTCGTGGAGTGCAAAAAGGTTTTCCTTTTAACAAGTTGTCCTTGGACCACCACCAAAGAGACTGTACTAGGGTTAGCGAAACAACCACTAGATCATTCCACTGACCGCTTGCCTGTGACCATTGTTCCACTCCTGCAATCGTGCGTGTGGAACTAGGTAAATGCATTTTCTTATGACTGGCCCCAGCAATTGTTTTGCTTGACTGCGTACGAGAAAAAAATTTCCTTGATGGAGAATCCCAATTGGAATAGCAGGTTGAGTGTTCTTTTGGTGTTGTGTTTGCAAATTTGAGAGGACCTTTGAGGGCCAGCCGTCCAGAGAAGGGTACACTGGGATCGACTCTCTGCGTAGGTGCGCCGCTACCACTGCTAGAATACCCTTGGTGCAGAGGGTATGCTGAAAGAATGCACCTTTAATGCTTAGTGTTCTCCCGCTATTTGAAAGCGTAGATACTTTGTGTGCTGGGAACATTGAAATATGAAAGTATGCTTTTCGAAATATGAAAGACAGGCATGTTCGCTGGGCGCAGGTCTAGTACCGGGTGCCTTGTTAGGTCTTTCTTTGGCACAAGGAAGTATGTTAAATAAATACCTGTGTTTAGCTGGTTTGATGAGATTTCCATTGAGTCCTTTTTCAACAGGACCTTCATCTCCTCCAGTAATATGTGCCTTTCTTCTGGTGTCATTATTCTGTGTCTTGGCGGGTGGTTGGATGGTTTTTGTAGAAGCTCTATACAGTATCTGCCCGCCACGGTGGATAACACCCACTTGTCCGAAGTGATCCTCTCCCATGCGTGGGTGAATTGCGAGATGCAACCTCTTACTGGAGTAGAATGGGAGGGGACCTGGAGCAGGGCGTCATTGCTTGGTGGAGTGGAGCCTCTGGCAGAGGCGGCTCTACTCCTTCTCCTAGACCTTTTGTAGCCTCTTTGAAAGTTGGAGGAGGAAGACTGTTTTGGGGAGACTTCTCATAAATGTGCCAATTCGCTTCACCTTAGAGACACTTTGCTGGATTTTGAGGACTTGATTTTTACCTGGAAAGAGCGCAAGCCTTTTTTTCCCCCCACTCATGTATTTTGATCTGTGTTTTACTTTTGTGTTCTTAGATTATGGAGTTTTAAGATAACTCCATAGGCATCTTTTCATGTGTGTTATACAGCACCTTCAGTGCAGTAACACAGGGATGTCTTTTTAGACTTCCCAAAGGTTTAAATACCTTCTCAGGGATAAACTACTGTTTCACAGAGAATGTAAAGGTTAAATTGACTTTACTAGTCTTTTTTAATTCATAGACCCAGCACACACCATCTTCCTATAGAGTACTGGAGGGGTTACCTAGTATCTCCTGGGTCTAGAAACTCATGTAGCAATCAAATGCTACCCTTTTCTATTGAAGTGGCTGGTGGCAGTGGTTTTACAATGAACTACCATGATTTTTCCTGACCGCAAACACTGGTAGCTAAAAATCACGGGAGCCACTTTTTCAAGATGGCGCCTTAAGCCTCTTTGTTTAAACAGGTCCTGGTCTTTTTTCGCCATTTCTTTTTGGAAAGGTCCTTCTAGAGTTTGTCTATGCGCACCAAACTAGGTTTGGTCCCTTTGTTTTCGTGCCTTTGGCCGGCTTCAGGACTGAAGACCGCCTCTGGCGTCTGTGTGTCTGGGGTGGGTAGGAAGTGAGGGAGGTGCCCGAAACTCCCTGTGCCTAGTCTCCTAGGAGACCCAAATGCACACTGGTGTGATTGGCTGGCAGACTGTCCTGCAAGGACAGACACCCTGCTGGGTGAGTGGCAGCTAGGCTGGAATGAAAGGGAGAAAACTGTTTAAAAGACGAGTCTCTAGAACTGGAAAGGACAGTCTACCACTGGAACGAAAGAACCAAAGACGAGCTGGAAGAGGACAGCTGCTGCAACTCCTGGACCGTTGGTTTGCCTGGTGAAGCCCTGATGCAGGTCCGAATCGCCAAAGCTACTTTCGACCGAGAAGCCCCTTCAAGATCGACTTCTTCCTTTGAGTTGATGGGACCAATCAACTCGTAAGCCACCTGGATACCATTCTCGGAGCTGGTTAGGATTAATCAGGGGGAAGGACACAGCTTGTGCGCTTGTCGACAGCTACTCGAACTGAAGTGACTCCATTTGGTCAGCGTTCTCCGACAATACCGTGCAGTGCAGGAGTCCCTCAATGTCCTCCCTCTTGTCCCCACGACTGAGGCTCAGGAACAATGAGATCGGCAGGAACTGCCAGGAACCAACGTCTTCAGCTGCAGCTTTTGCTTCATATTAAGGTACTGTGCCAACCCGATTGAGAAAACGCATCTCTCGCAGTGAAGGTTTGTGGAACTTTCCCAACTTGCATGCCGTACTGTGCCAACCCGATTGAGAAAACGCATCTCTTGCGGTGAAAGTTTGTGGAACTTTCCCAACTTGCATGCCTAACCAGCTTGTGACCCCAACCTATGATTCTTTTTCATACAAACTACTTCTGAGAACTTTGGCAAAGACTTTACTGTTAACTTCAAGAACTGCTCTTTCCTATCCAAGACACTAGCCCGTTGACTTTGGCCTAGGCCCATTTACTGGAATTGAGTCCTCTTATGAACTAAAGCTATGTGCACTGCCTAAGAAAGTATTTGTGATCTATTCTATGAACTTGTGCTTTGCCCTCCCATTTAAAGAGACAGAAATGCTATTTTTCTCCTATTTCAGGGGAGCCTAATTTACTCAGAAACAAATTGGTTTGGTGTTTATTTGTGTATGATATTAAGTTGCTTCCTTCTAGTTGATGTTTTCAAAATGATTATGTAATAAATTAATAAGTGTTTTACCAAGAAACCTTGAGTATAAGTGTCTACTTGAACCATTGTGATTGTAAGACCTCTGTGTAACATCATTGTACTGCTCACATCCCTCTTGAGATAAGCATGGCTGCTCAGCTCGCTACCACAAAACTGTGTAGTACAGACTTATACCAAAGGTTGGTTTTGCTTACCCCTGTAGTCCTAATTGTATGTGGTGGTCCCAGAGGGCACTGCATGAAATTCTGCCTAACACTGTCCCTGTGAGGTGCCCCACGATGGTGATGCACTGCCTTGACTGTAACCAGGGGAGCATTGTGGGCCCTGGCCACAGAACCTTTTTGTGTTAAAATACCCCCTTTGGACCAAAGGTTTGTTGGATAGTTGAATAAGAGATTTTAGAGTGTCATATTCCTCTTTACGCTTTCCATGGCATCTTCGACTGCCTTACCGAACAGGACATTAGGTTCAATGGGCATGTTGAGCAACGTGTCCTGCATCTCTACTTTGAACCCCCACCTACTTGCCTTCTGACACAGTCTTTGTGACTAAAGGGGCTCTGGGACTGCCTCAATTTGTTGTTCCAGCTCGTCCCACTTATGGCAACCATAGCTAGCCAGGAGGGTGGTATGGTTTGCTATTCTAGTTTTGTAGGCAGCCAGGGAAGTGACTTTTCTGCCAAATGTTTTGCTTTCTTTATCAGGCAGGGCCTCCACAGAGGCTAGAGGTAGGCCCATTCTTTTCCTTGTAGTGGTTACAACCAGGGAATCGGGTTTAAGCTGACCTCTGATGTATAGAGGGTCGGTGGATGCTGGTCTCAATGTTTTCTCGATGCAGGGGTTGACCGCTCTTGTAAGGTTTGGTGTAAGAACAGAAGGCTGAATACGCCTCCTGGGTGTCCATCTTAAAATGCTGGGCTGCCCTGAGAAATAGCTCATTATACTGGAACCGACTGTCAAATGGAGAGTCAGCCACTGGCTGATGTTGATGGTCTGGTAACTGGATGACGTAGATGTCCTCATTGTCACAGTATTGGTCCTGGCTATACTGGTTCCCTTGATCTCCCGGAGATCCAGGAACCCGAGGGGTGTATAGTATAAAGAACCCACGATGGATGAAGGTACTGTGAGGTGGCCTGGGTGGAAGTGCTGGGCTGTGAAGCATCCAGATGACCTCTCAGCAAAGGGCTCATCCCTGGCCACTCCTTTCTGCGTAGGGCCCTGAAGGTTCTGGAGTTCCTCAAGGTGCTGGTCCATGAAGTCCATAAAGCAGGACATTGTCCTCATAAACCTGTCAAAGCACTCTGGGGCCACTCAGTTAATTTTGCAAAGACTGAGGGAGTAGTTTTTTTTAACAAGGGTGTAGGGTCCTTGTGATGCATGGCCCTTGAAATTGTGTCTTCAGAGGCTGCTATCTAGTTGAAGATTTTGCCATTTTCAACATTTTTTTTATTTTAAAAGTGTATCCGGAATGGGTTTTTTGAGAAGTTCCTTCATTTTGGACGTGGAGGCAGGGGTCGCCGAAGTGCCCTTCTGTGCTTGAAATTAGTGCTTTTTTAAAAATGTGTTTTATTTATTTATTTATTCTTTTTTTAGGCACAGTGTCTGAAGCGGCTTTCAACGTCTGTTTCAGAGGTCTGACGTGCAGCGAACGCAAGCATGATGGCCTAGTGGACAGGGATGACTTAGAGGACCCCTCCTTCAACTCTGCGTTGCTCTGAACAGCCGTGGTCGGCGGTTGGCTGTGGGGTATGTGTTTAGTGTGGCGTTAAGTGTGTGTGTGTGCTCGAGCCACAGGGTGACTTCTCCGTCACAGGGCTGCTGGCCTGATTGTTGGAGCCGGGGGTTCACACATGGGGTTCCATTGAACCCTCATCGCCTTCGGTGTCACAAAGGATGTCGATGCTGCCCTCACTGTATTCCCCCATGTCTGTGGAGGCCTCAGCTTACATGGTGTGGGCAGCCAAGCGTGGTTCAACAGTGCTTTAGGGTTTTGGGGGGAAAGTCTGCAGGACTTGCAGTTTTTCTCAGGGTCATCACATGGCCGACAGTGATTGCACACCTTGTGCATGTCCTTCCAAGGGTATTTCCTGTTGCAGAAAGGGCAACATTTAAATGAGTGTTTTACGTTGCTAGTGGAAAGTGCCTTGCAGCGATAAAAGGGAAGAAATGGGGTTCGAAGAGGCATTCTCTTAAAGGTTACAAGTGTATGAACCTCCCCCGCTCTCCCTACTGTGAAGGGCCAGGTCCAGTGAGGCAGCAGTCATCGTTTGTCAAAGCATTTGAGCATTGTCGACGATGTAGCCGTCCATCGATGGGTGCCGAAGCAGTTGGTAGTGCGACGGGCACTGGGCGGTTGTAGAAAGAATAGCAAGAATGTCTAAAATTAAACTTTGTCTAACAAAAGGTGTCAGCCAGAAGAACTACGCACACTATCGACTGATCATGATGGTGAAAAAAAACAATCTGAGGAACCTCAACACATGAAGGCCCATGGGTACAGTAGATGTCACACTAGGGAGATTATTACTTTCACGCCCAGTCGACGTCCCTTTGAGTTTCAAAAACAAATCATGTAATACTCGGCGATTACCACTAGACATCGGCCTATGCACAGCATGTGACCTAAGCAGATCCACAAGCCTCAGAAATATAGGATACATTGCTTACTGTAATCGTTTTTCTTGGCCTGTTTGTGCTATTCTGGTGGGATTCTCTTAGGTTTTTGTGGCTTCTGACCCTGTTTTTCTGTGCTGGCCTGCATCTAGAGTGTGCAGTCCCTGGGGTTTTTGTGTCTGGCTTTCCCCCAGTCCCACCCACCTCCCCCGAGTGGTACATCCACCTGATCATAACTGACCTTGGGCAGCCGGCTGCCCGTGCAGCCCCTGCGGCTAAGGGCCCCAAGCCAAAGGGAAGCTCTCACAGGGGCGACCCCAGATTGTGTCTGCAGGTGTCAGCAGCGGAGGCCAGCAGCCAGCTGTCAACCAGCAGCAACCATCAAGCTAGGTGTGGCCTGGGTGGGGAGTAGAGCAATCACTACTCCAGAATCCCTGCTACTCTACCTGCCCTCAGACCATAGCAGACCAGGATATTAACACTAACCTGCTTAACTAGAAACAATTGTGAACACTAGCCTGTGTCGCATCTACATAGGATGGTGAAGGTTAGCAAGTGCCATACTTGGATAGAATTGAGAATGTTCGCAAGTACCACATTTAGAACACATAATTGTGAACATTAGCCTGCGTCACATCTACACAGGACTGTGAATGTCGGCCAGCGCCACATCTGATAGAATAGCGAATATTAGTGATTGCCACATCTAGACTGCTTTGGGAATATTACCAATGCCACACTTAGATAGAATTGTGAATGCTGGCTTGCTTTGCATCTAGACAGGATTTTGAAGGTGGCCCAGTGCCACATTTGGATAGAATTTTGAATACTGGCATGCGTGATACATAGACAGGATTGTGAATATTAGCCAGTGCCGGATCTAGATTGAAACACAGAGATATTCATGCGCCACATCTAGAAAGAACATGGAAATTTAGCACATATCACTTCTAGAAAGCGAGGCCAATAACCAACCACTAACAATTCCACCCCTCTGCATACACCTCTCAAACTCTAACCAAACACAACCACAACCCAAAAGCACAACAAACAGCGCACATTTCACTACACCGCAACACCAAAACAAAACAAAACACCAAAACAAACCACACATAGCTTCGCACAATAGCACACAAAGGCTACTGACCGGAAAGCACCCCCCATGCTCAGCGAACCGTGACAAGCTGCCAACAGTACATCACTGCTCTCTTGCACTTGTCCTGCTTCCAACAAACCTTTGGTCCAAAGGGGGTATTTTAACACTGCTATGGTGCAGTATACCTTGTTCCACTTAGAGAAAAAAGTAGACAAATAATGTGATAAGTGGAGTTTATGAATTAATCTTAACGACTTGCACCACTCTGTGGTTATTTTAACCGATCAGAGCCGGAAAGGGAGCGAGAGAGAGCGAGAGAGAGCCGGAAAGGGGGCGAGAGAGAGCTGGAAAGGGGGCGCGAGGGGGAGCGAGAGAGAGCCGGAAAGGGGGCACGAGAGAGAGCCGGAAAGGGGGTGCGAGAGGGAGCCAGAACGAGCCTGAAAGGGGGCACGAGAGGAAGAGAGCCGGAACGGAAAGGGACGAGAGGAAGAGAGCCAGAACAGAAAGGGGGCGAGAGGAAGAGAGCCAGAACAGAAAGGGGGCGAGAGGAAGAGAGCCAGAACAGAAAGGGGGCGAGAGGAAGAGAGCCAGAACAGAAAGGGGGCGAGAGGAATAGAGCCAGAACAGAAAGGGGGCGAGAGGAATAGAGCCGGAACAGAAAGTAGGCGAGAGGAAGAGAGCCGGGAGGGGGGGCAAGAGAAAGACAGCTGGGAAGGGGGCGAGAGAAAGACAGCTGGGAAGGGGGCGAGAGAAAGACAGCTGGGAAGGGGGCGAGAGAAAGACAGCTGGGAAGGGGGCGAGAGAAAGACAGCTGGGAAGGGGGCGAGAGAAAGACAGCTGGGAAGGGGGCGAGAGAAAGACAGCTGGGAAGGGGGCGAGAGAAAGACAGCTGGGAAGGGGGCGAGAGAGAGAGCAAAACGGGAAGAGGCCGAGAGAGAGAGCAAAACGGGAAGAGGCCGAGAGAGATCTGGGAAAGGCAAGATACCAATCCCAGGAGCTGGCAAGAGGGGCAAGACCATCGCAAAGTATGAGACAAGGTTGAGCAGAGGGAGAACCAGAAGGGGGTGTTAAGAGAAGCAAAGGAAGAGGTGGTGGGAGGAACCATGAAGTAAGGCTGAAGAAGACCTGCATTACTCACCGTAATAGCATTTCTGATGATTGTTTCTACTTAGATTCACATACTGTGCATATGGTCCAACATCCAGTGGTAACCCCAGAGTATTGCATCTTGTCTTTCGAGGATCAAAAGGGGACGTCAGCATAGGCGTGTCTGTAACACTATCCCTACCGTGACGTGTAGTGTACCCAAAATCCCTCACGCGCCAACGTCCCTCCGATTGCGTTTTTTCTGCCATTGGGGAGCCCAAGGCCCATCGTGAGTGAGTACATAAAAGAGAGAAAGTAGTAAGACGTCTATGTTCCTTCCACCCGAGTGAGGAGGAAGGGTGGGCAGATGTGAATCTAAGCAGATACAATCATCAGAAATGCTATTAAGGTGAGTAATACATGCCTTCTGATGCTTGTTAATCTGCTTAGAATCACATGCTGTGCATAGACTAGCAAGCAGTACACGGAGTTGGAGGTGGGTTGTGAGACGGAACAATAGTGAAAAGATGTCTTAGTACTGCTGGTCTCACCTGAGAATCAGACCTAGAATGAGTGTCTAGGCAGTAGTGTTTTGTAAAGACGTGTACAGAACTCCAGGTTGCTGCTTTGCAAATGGACTCTAGGGGAACATTTGCAATGAATAGTATGGAAGCCACAGTGCGTTGCGTAGAATGTGCTCTAGGCTTGAAGGGTAGTTCTCTCTTAGCAAGAGTGTAACAAAGTGTGGTGCATTTAACTATCCACCTTGAGATAGCTGACTTAGAGACAGGATCTCCTTCTCTGTCAGCTGCCACTGAAACAAAAAATTGGTTTGTTTTCCTCAGTGGTTTTGTTCTTTCCAGATAAAATATGACTGCCCTGTGCACATCCAACATGTGCAGGCTCCTTTCGGCCATGTTAGTGGGGTTCTGGACGAAAGTGGGCAGTTCTATAGACTGGTTCATGTGGAACGTGGACCTAAATGTAGGCGCAAATTGAGGGCGAGTGCGCAGAACCACCTTATCTTTGTGGACAGTAACAAAAGGATCTAGTACAGAAAGGGCCTGTAGTTGGCCTGTAGTTCACTAACCCTTCTAATAGAAGTGATAGCCACTAGGAAGGCTGTCTTATAGGTAAGGTCTTTAAGACTTGTCTTGCGCATAGACTCAAAGGGGGACCCCATGAGTTCCTAGTCAGAACCACATTTAAGTCCCATCCGGGAGCTGGGTTTGAAATGGGGGGGATGAATCCTCTTAACCCCTTCGATGAAAGTCTTGATAACTGGTATTTTCCACCAAGATGCCTTTTGTTGTGACGTAGTGTAGGCCGAGAGAGCTGTTAAGTGAACCTTTAGGGAATTAAAAACCAGCCTGAATCTAGTAAGTGGGTCAGGTACAATAAAATGGGAGTAGGAGAGCAGTCAATGGGATCGACGCCCTTGGCATTACACCATATAAGGAAGCGTTCTCATTTACTGGAATAGCAGTATCAGGTGTTGGTTTCCTTGCCTCCCTGAGAATGTCCCTACATCTCTGAGGGAGTAGAAGGTGTAACAACTCTAGGACCTCAGGAGCCAGGCCGCTAAGTTCAGAGTTTGTGGGCATGGGTGCAGTGTCTCTCTCCTGTCCGAAGACAACATGTTGTACTGGCAGGAAAATTTCATAGGAGGGGAGAGGGACATCTCCATTAAATGAGAACCAGGGTTGGCAGGCCCACATGGGGGCCACCAATATCATGGTGACTGGTTCCTGGTGCATCTTATGCACAATCTTGTTGAGTAAGGGAGTCGGGGGTGGGAGGGGCGTAAACAAATTTCCCTGACCATGCTATCCAGAGCCTGTTTTTGCCTTGGAGCGGTAATGTGGGTACCTGGAGGAGTAAACTTGGCATTGAGCGTTCTCCACAGTTGCGAACAAGTCTATCTCTGGGAAGTCCTATTCTGGGAAAACGTTGGAGACAATTTCTTTGTGTAGTCGCCATTCGTACTTTACGGGCAGTGGGAAATCTCTACTGATCAGGTCTGCCAGAAGATGGAGTTCCCCTGGAACATGTTGGGACAAGAGGAACATTGAATTCCAGTTGTTTCCTGCATTATACTTGTTCTGGGAAAACGAGATTGCCCACGAAAGGACCGGCGGGAGCCGCTTCCTCTCTGAGGAGAGGGTTTCTGGCTAATCTGTTGAAGAGACTCGAGTGTCCCATGCTCTTTCTTGGATGTTTCAAGAGCATTGTCCACTGCCTTGCCAAACAGGTTGGTCTCCTCAACAGGTTTGTTAATCAGTGCTGCTTGGGTCTCTGGCTTGAAACCAGAGTTCCTCAGCCATGCATGTCACCTGAGCAAGGTACCTTGTGCCAGGGTTCTCCCCGCTGTCTCAGAAGCGTCCAGGGTGTTTTTGAGCACATTCTGGTACATCTGCTTGCCTTCGGAAACTATGGCGAGCAACTTGGTCCTTGTAGGTTTGGGCACTTCGCGAAGGCCTTCTTGCAGAAGGTTCCACTGGACATCTGCATAGCTGGCCAATAGCGTGGTGTTATTGGCTATACAGGTGGTAAATGCAGCAGCAGTTGTTACCCTTTTCCCCAGTGCATAAAGTCTCTTGGTCTCCTTATCGAGTGGTGCCTTTCCTGACAGGGGAACACCTGCCCGTTTTCAAGAAGTGGCAACCACTAACGAATGTAGAGTAGCATGACCCCTGATGTAGGCAGGGTCAGTTGGCAAAGGCCTAAACAGCTTCTCCACCCTAGGGTTCACCGCCCTGGTCTGACGTCAACAAAGAAGGTGCCAATCTCCTCTTGATTGAGCTCAACAAAAGGGATAGCCTGGCTGTCCGAAGGTTTTTCGTTGAGTATATGCTCCACAAAATCAGAATCTGGTAAGGCCTCTTGAGTGGCGATCTGAAAATGGTCAGCCGCCTTCTTCAAGATGGCCTTGCACGCCATCTGGTCGTCCACTGGGAAGGCTTGCCGAGCCGTAGTGGGGGGAGGGATCTATACACAGGAAATCGGGGTCCTGGATGGGAGTAGGGGACGTCCAGGGTTGAGCATCAACCCAACGGCTGTCTTCCCAATCATCCATAAAACCTGTCTGATCATCCATAATGCAGTTTTCCAGAAAGGTACAATCTTCATCCTGATCATAAGTGTCCATAACATCATCTGTGAGGACACAAGTAAACTCCTTATGTGCATCTTCCAAGGCCCTTTGAAACTTGGATACAGGATTCGAAGGAAAGTCTTCGAGGCCTCTTGGAAGCAAGTGTCTCAGAATAAGAGACACGTTTTTCTAATCTATCCGAACATCCCTCAAATATCTCCCTGGTCCATGAGGATGAACCAGCGGGGTACAGGGGAGGAAAGGGTTCATCTTCTTCCCTGTGACATTGAGGTGTGTCTTCTAATGTGCCTGACAAAAGGCACAGGACTCTCAGCATAGTCCTTGCGGGGTTCGGGGCGCTGTGGCGTGTCTTTTGGCAAGTCTCTAGGCCGTTCTTTGTGCTTCGCCGCCTCCTTCAACCGTTCCTTCAGTCAAACTGCCAAAGTAATCCTTGCGATGGTCAGAGAATCTAGGCGGTCTACCGGCTGAACCGTAGGCTGAGCGGTAGATTTTGACACCATCGGGTGAACCGAAGGTTGATCGGTAGATTTCGGCACTATGTGGGCCTTAAGCAGTGCCTGCGCATCTTCCTGGAGCGTCTCGACGTCCGCGTGTCTTTTAGTGTTAGCGCCCTTTACCTTGGATTGCCCAGTCGCAGGCCGCATCTGCGGCAAAGGCTGCCGATCATAAGATACCACCATCTAAGATTTCAGCGGTTCTGTTGGCGCTTTTGTACGCTTCGACAGTGCCGCCGAAGCAGAACCTTGTGTTGTGCGTTTGGTGTTATGATCATGTGCGCCCCTGTCGCCAGGTGTTTTCCCCATAACGTGATTCGCGTCAGGCCTGGTGGGGTGGGGGACAGGCGCCGCGGATCGAGAGCAGTCCGCCGTTAGGTCAATGGCTTCCGAGACTGAGGCCTGGTCATCGCTAGTTACCCTAATCACTTTCAGCGGTTGCAATAGCGGGAGAAGACCATTCGGCCTGCGACATGCCGTAGGCCGCCCACCGCTTCAAGCAGCGCTCCTTAAGCGTCTAAGGGCACATGAGACTACAGGCCGCACAACTCGCTTAGTTGTGGTCGAGGGGAAGACGGTTGTTACACCGAGTGTGCTTGTCTTTCCACGGATATTTGGCCCTGCACGAGGGACAAAATCTAAATGGCGTCTTTTCCATAGTGAAAGACAGTTATAGCAATGACAAAACCAAGGAACAGAGAGGGTGAAAGAGGAAAGGCATACTTGTAAAGAATATGTCCACCCCGACCCCACTGTCCCTACTGTATAGGCCGGCCACAAGAACGGCAGCGCTGCCGGGATCAACAGGCGTTGAAAGTCTGCAGCAGTCTTCGGTGTTGTTTCACAGGATTCAACTGTCAAAGTGACTTAACAGGGAATAACGGCAAAGTTGATAATAATGACAATAACGCCATCTCTATCTAAGAGCTCTGCATTAGGACGACCAGTAGTCTGGGTGGAAAAAAATCAATCAGATGGACCTCGGCGCATGTGGGATTTTGGGTACACTACACGTCACGGTTGGGATAGTGTTACAGACACACTTATGCCAACGTCCCCTTTTGATTCTCGAAAGACAAGATGCAATACTCTGTGGTTACCACTGGATGCCAGACCATATCCACAGCGTGAGATTCCAAGCAGATTAACAAGCATCAGAATCTTGGTTTTAATACAGATGTATCTAAGGAGGGAGTGTCTAAATAGAAGGCAGTGAACAGTGAGGAGAAAATTGGAGAACAGTGATCAGAGTGGACAACAGAGAATCAACAGAAGTACGAGAGATGAGAGGAAGGATGACCAGATTGAATATACTGAGGCAGGAGTAAGGAGGTGGAGATAGCGAGAAGACAACGATTCGGATAGGTGGAAGAATGAGCCTGAGGCTAAGTGTTGAGAGGGTGCAGGTAAAGTACAAGGCGAAAGAAAGAAGACATGATCTGCCTCCCGCACGTTCTAGAAGGAAGTCGCAGAGTAGTGACATTGGGCTGGGAGGCTGTAGAACCCAGACCCCATGTTAAGGAGGTGCTGGTGGGGGAGGGCTCTCGTCTACCTTTGACCCCAAACCTCAGTTTAGGGCCAGCTCCAGCACAATACCAATGCAGAATCAAACAAAAAGCTCCAGTACACACTTGATATACAGGTGAAGTGTGCACCATGTACGCTAGCTGCACATGATGTTTGCAAGGGAGATTCCCAAAGACATCTTTTTCTACAGACCGAGATGACAAGATCCTGCAAGAGATTTTTCTTGGAACTCATTATGCTGGATTTGAGATACTGAGCACATACCTACAGAGGCAGGTCCTAACACGAACTGAACATCGCTTTAGCCCTTTTTGCACCTTTTGAGAGAGCCTTATGCTTACTTTGATGCACAACCATCCAGTTACCTTTATACATTTTCTTGACCACAATAAAGGCCTGTGGGGAAAAACATTTCAATTCTGGCTCAATGCAGATCCTTATATGCTTTGCGATGAAGAGCCCCTATTTATTGTCTCCAGGGGTCAGAACAGTGTGTTGCTAGTGGGAACCCGTGGACCCCAGATTGCCTCAGTCTACCTTGGCTGGTGAGGCCACAGTGAGTTTGTCACACTTTTACAAACCATCACTATAGCAATTAGGTATTCGCTATTCCATATGCTACCATCGCTACCTAATCTAACCACTACCCAATGGACAGTCATTTCTGTTACTTGCACACAAAAAGAATTTGACCAATGTTCTGGATATTCTGCAAGCGATTTCTTCACAGACCAGCACAACACCATGCCCAAGTCCAGTGATTCGACTGGTCAAGTGGCAACCAATTCCTCCCATCCAACCTCATTACATGATGCTTGATCAGCTTTCTGACAGAGCTTAAAAATGATGCTCTGATAATAAGCAGTAAATAAAGGCACAAAGTCATATGTAGAAGAGGTGGAGGAAGAGTATTCAGAAAGAAGATGAGCTGTTATTATTGAAGACAAATGCACACTGGTAAGGAATAATAAACATTGCCATGGAAGGATGCTGAAATAAGGACCAAAAGAACCTCACACAACACCAGAATGGGAGGATAGCTCAGGGGGAACACATTTGGCTTGGAAGCAAGACAACAAAGAGCAACACTGGTTCGAATCCCAGTCCCATGCTTGGAGACTGGTCACCGGTATTGAGCGGCTTACAAAAGATTAATTTTGTAATGAGGACGTTTCTTTGCTGCAGGCCCAAAATATGTAAGAATTGATGTACAGGTTTTGAGGTTGCAAAAGTAGAGCTCGTCTGTCACTCACCATTGAAAGGGAGACAAGAGATGCATTTTAACGTGCATTATGCCAAGAAGATTTGTCGAAATAGTGATACCATTCTAAACAGGGGTTTTGAAACATCCTTGAAAGAGGTTATAAAACCTCCAATACCCCATTTGCCTTCCTTCTGCTGTGCCCGCTCTATACTGCCAGAGGCAAATAGATTACCTGAACCTTAAGAGTCAGCCACCGCTTCCAGGGCGAGGTATTGGGATAAGGAGGAGAAGAACTGGCACACACTAAACAGAGGAGCAAAGGTCAGTCAATCAGACCCAAAGACGCTCCTCCAGAGCAAAATCCATGCCAAAGAATTAACTTAAAAACCTGCAGCTATATACATTATAGACCTTTATAAATTCGATGTTTTTCTTGCAATCGTTTTTTTTTTTTTTTGAAAATTGGTTTTATTGATTTTCAACATGGGTATAGCATTTTCTGTTACATACAACATAACACAATTTTAGCTGCAATGCGTTCAATTCAAAATAACTTATCTCCAATCCAAACTTTACCCCCCATCTCCCACCCCGCAACCCTTGAGGCAGCTGGTGATCTCCTTACTGAACTTGGAGCATGGGAGGAGATCATTGGCTAATTCGCTGGATTTTTTTGGATCAACAAAAGCATTAATGGCAGATTAACAGGTTAGTACTCTTGCTATGTCGTGGTGCATACTCAACTTCAGTTACTGTACTTGGCTCGGAACTCAGACCATTCAGTGTCAATGGAGGTGCGATCACCGTGAATGGCAGCTGTCAGCCTGTCCATAGTATAGATATTGCGGGAGACATTTATCCACTCAGATCTTGTCGGTAAACTTGCTCTTTTCCAGACGGAAGTGAGGCAGGCCCTGGCCGCCAGCACGAGTCCATGTATCAATTTGGGTACTTTAAGTATATGTTCTTCCGTTTCCTCCAAACCAAACAAAATCAATAGTGGTTGCTTTTCCCTCCCTTCCCCATCAAGCTCTTTGATCCAGCTGAGTACCTCGTCCCAAAATGCTTGAACTGCCCCGCAACCCCACCACTTGTGCCAGTAGTCTGCTTTTTGGCCACACCCCCGCCAGCAGAGCGGGCTCATATCTTGATATATCCTGGCTAGTCTCATCGGGTCATACTGCCATCTAAACAGTAACTTGATCCCATGCAGTTTGTACTGACAGGAGACAGATGACTTGGAGGTCCTTCTGCATATCTTGAGCCATGTCTTTGGTGGAAAATTTCTTCCAAGGTCTTTTTCCCCCCATTTGCATTTCAGGGTGGTTGAGGGGGTTGTGTTAGTACCAATTAGTGCTGTGTACATTGTGCTAATGAGGCCCCTGGAACCCACGTACAGGTCTAAAATTCTCTCGAACGGTGTGAGGTCTCTCTGTAAGGTCCCCTTCCAAACCTCTCAGGTCATCACGCCTTTCAACCGCAGATACAGAAAGACAGAGTGGGTCTATGCTAGGGCATCTTCTAGCTCGTGGATGGTAATGAATGCATCATTTCTACGCAGTTGCCCTGTCCTTTCAAGCCCGGCTTCGTACCATGATTCGAAGCTGCCTGGATCAGGGATATCATCCCCGATGCCTGGCGCCCACAGGTGTGTTAGGGGGGAGGGCCATGTCGTGACTCCTTTCATTCCTTTGTTTGGTTTCCATATCGCCCATATAGTCCCAAGGATGGGGTGGTTTTTAATACTGTTTCATAATTGGGGGCCCGGTACCCATAACCATTCTCCCACAATAAAAGGTCGAAGATGGTAGTTATCTAGACTTATCCATTGGGGTTCTTTCTGTTGCCTGAAGTGCAGGATTAGCACTCGGAGATGGGCAGCTTTGTAATAAAGCTCTATGTCTGGGAGGCCTACCCCACCATCATCCTTAGGCAGGTGTAGTAGGGCCAGGGGAACCCTGGGTTTCCTATTTTGCCACAGGAAGGTATGTACGATTTTTTTGGTGGTTGTGAAGAAGTTTTGGGGTATTTGGATAGGGAGCATCTGGAATAGGTAGAGTAATTTTGGGAGGATCACCATTTTAATGGTATTGAGGCGACCCATCCAGGAAATGGTGAGTCTTGTCCATCGCTCGGTATCTTTCTGGATCGTGTGTAGTATCGGGGGGAAATTGGCTTCAAAGAGGCCGCCCAGGTCTCGGGTCACATTGACGCCCAGATACCGCAGAGTGGTAAGACTGACCTTCATCCCTGGAGATGCAAATCTTTCTACATCTAGGTCCCTGCTCTTGTCGATCGGTAGAAGGACTGACTTCCCCGTATTGATTTTCAGGCCTGCCAGTTGACCATACTCCTCAATTATTTCCATGGCCACTGGTATCGAGCTCAGGGGGTTGATTGTGTGCAGGAGGATGTCATCTGCATATAGGCCTAGTTTGTATTCCTGGTCGCCTAATTTAATCCCTTCCACCCTTTTATCGAGCCTTAGTTTCTGCGCAAGTGGTTCAAGGGACAGTACGAATAGAATGGCTGATCGTGGGCAGCCCTGCCTGGTTCCTCTCTCCAGTGTGAACCATCTTGAGTAGCCACCGTTCACGGCCACAGAGGTCTTGGGGGTGGAGTATAGAGCCTTAATAGCGCGGGAGAGTTTAGGGCCAAGGCCTATCCAGGTTAAAACTTTCTCCAGGAACTCCCAGTCCACCCTGTCGAAAGCCTTTTCGGCATCAAGAGACAGGAGGGTTGGGTCATCACTCCTTTTGTGCCTCGTGTATCAAATGCAGTGTTATCCTCATTGTATCTGCTCCCTGCCGTCCTATTACAAAGCCGACTTGATCTGTGTGAATCAATTTGGGGAGATGTGCTTCTAGTCTGGCCGCTATTACTCTCGCGTAGATTTTGGCATCTATGTTGAGGAGAGATATGGGGCGATGTGATGCGCAATACTTTGGGTCTCTACCTTCTTTTGGGATGACCGTTAGGAGGGCCTGGGTGAAGGATGGGGGTGCTTGTCCTTGTCAAATATACTGTTGAACAGGGTAACTAGGAAGGGGGTAAGAAAAGTGGTTAACTTTTTGTAGAAGCCGGGGGTGAAACCATCGTCCCCTGTTGCCTTCCCAGACTTAAGGCGTTTGATGGCATCTGAGACCTCATCTCCTGTGACTGGTGCGTCAAGGGCTCCAGCCTCAGAGTGTGCGAGTTCTGCCCCTCTGAGGTAGGCATCTACGCTCCCCACTGGGGAAGGGGGGTCACAGGTATATAGGTCTTCATAGAAGAAGGCAAATGCCTCTTGTATGCCTTCGGGGATAGATTCGACATCTGTCCTTTCTATCATGTCCACCCATCTTTCTGCTCTTTGTGCGCGGAGCCTTGCTGCAAGGAGGGCATCAGCCTGGTCTCCTTTCTCATAGTACTTTTGCTTGAGATATTGTAAGGTCTGTGACACCTTGCCCAGGGTTTTTAGCTCATCCCTTAATTCCTTGACTGTTGCGAGATGTGTGGATCTGTTCTGCGGGAACGTCTGGACCAAGCTTTCTGCGGCCACTAGTTTCTTTCTAATATTGGTCTCAATTAAGGTAGGTTCCCTCTTCTTCCTTGCACCTTCCCTGATCAAAATCCCATGCCAGGTGGCCTTATCCGCTTCCCATACATTCACTTTCGTGACTTCATCCGTATCATTGGTAATGAAAAATTGTTTAATTTTGTTTTTCAGTTCCTCTCTGAAGGCCGTGTCCGACCATAGTGTCTCATTACACCTCCACTTCGTGTTGCGGTGGGGGAGATCTTCCCAATCCAGATCAACCACAAACATGTCATGGTCAGACCATGAAACGGGGTGTATATCTGCACCTTGGGAGTATTCTCATTAGACCCTCGGAGAAGAACACATAGTCTATTCTTGTGAGCGTCTCATGGGGGATGGACCGGAAAGTAAATCCCTTGTCTAAAGGGATTAAGTGACGCCAGCTATCAGCGAGGCCGTAAAGGGGAGGGGTGGTTTTGATTTCTGCGTGTGCCTGTGTCTCAGAGGGTTGGGAGGGGTCGGGTGTGGTTTGCCTGTCCATGGTGCTGTCCATCCATGTATTGAAATCGCCCCCTAGGATGGTGTGGCCTTGTGCTTTGTTAAACATCCACTCGGTTATCTTGTGTAGGAATCTATTTTGGCCCCGATTAGGTGCGTAGACTGGCGAGGGTTACAATTGTGTCCCTGATGGATCCAACTATCAGCATGGCCCTACCTTCTGTGTCGGACCAGGAATTCAAAATCTTTATACGGATGCTTTTTCGAATTAGGATTCCCACCCCATCCTTTTTGGAGATACCTAAACTCCAGAAAGTGTGCCCAATCATTCTGCTGTGGATCCCTTTCTCACTGGCCCTCTGGTAGTTGGTCTCTTGTAGGAACATAATGTCGACATTGGACCTCTTGAATTCTCTCGCTACTAGGGAGCGCTTGTTGGGGGAATTGAGGCCTTTTACATTGAGTGTGTAAACACGTAGCCGTTGCTGTCTAAGTTTTGTCACCATTACGGTCAACCAGTGTGGAGTGGTATTCTAGGTACGTCTGCCTCGTTACCTCTATTCTAGGCGCCTGCCATATGCCTGCCTCCATATTAGTAAACTGAGTCTCACCTGACTTTGAGAGAGAGACGCTAAGCGCCTCTGGTGCTATGCATTCAGCGGTTTAAAGGGCGTCTCTCCTGCCCACTCTTCCCAGTACACATCTATCCCCTCTGACCCTTTAGGTTGCATTATCCCTCCCTCCAAGCCCCCAAAACTGTGCGGCATCAGATCCGGCTGGGTTATGTTCACCCCGTCGTTCTCAGACCACCAGCGGGAACCGTACCTAGAATGGTCCCGTTCTTGTACATATACAACGTAACCATGAGCCCCCAACTTCCCCCTACAATATAGGCACACATTAACAAACTGAACTGCATTTTTACATTTGTTTCTTAAACTCGCAATCCCGATTCCAGGCTTCAGACATGTCACCTTATGGGTGATTAATGTTTCTCTGTTACTTTTGGTCATCACCTGTGTCTCTGCGTTCCATAAGTTGCCCCCACTGTCCGCCCACCTCCACTCTCTTTACTGATCGCAAAAGCTGAATGTCCCTCAGTGCACATGCATACTCTTACCCTTGTCCATTTCGCGAGTGCATCGTCTGCGTGAGGTGGGGCGGGAAGAGGGGGGCGGGGGGGGGGCAATGGTGTGACAACTGCCCGCTGGTGCTCAATAAGCGACCGACCGACGACACCAAGGGCCGCCGGTCAGCCCGGTGTAAGTCGTCCGGTGCACCAGCAGGAAGAGGGCAGATAAGGAGACATGATGAAGTTAGTGTTCGGCTTCCTGAGAAGTGTTCATCCTTCTATATTTCCTAGAGCCTTGCATCCTCTTTCTACGCGGGCCTTTAGTGTTCCTGTCTGTTGTCTCTGATCTTTTCTGGCTCTGGTTCGGTTCATCTTCCGAAGCGCCCAGTAAGTCAGCAATGCAACACCGGATGTCCTTCTCGGTGACCAGCTTTATGGTGTTACCATCCCACTCAAAGGAGAGTGAGACGGGGTACCCCCAGCGGTATCGCACGCCCTTCTCTTTTAGCATTTTAGTGAGAAGGAGGCACTTCCTCCGCATTGCAAGTGTGAGGGATAACAAGTCTTGGTAGATGGAGACGTGCGTCGATCCCAGCGTGATTTGCGGGGCATTTCTGGCTTTGTCTAGGACCCTAGCCTTGTCTGCATAATTATGAAAGCGAGCGAGCATCGTTCTGGGACCTCCCGGTCTTCCACCCGCTCTGTGGACATGGTCAATTTTGGGCTTGTCAACCGAGTCATCATTGAAGAGTGTTTTCATTATGCCGTGCAATGTTCTCTTTAGGTCCGACTCAGTCTCGCCTTCCTTATCTGGGATTCCAAAAATGCGTATATTATTGCGCCGTTCTCTGTTTTCTAAGTCATCAATCTTTAATCGGAATTCCTGTTCTCTGGCTTCAAGTTCGGCAATTCGCATGTCCATTTGTGTCTCCAGAGTATTCAAGGATGATCGATTGTGCTCGACTTCCTCAAGCCTGTCATCCATTTTATCCATCCTCTGGATGATTTGATCAATTTTGCCGCCATTGTCTGCTCTCATGCTCCTCATTTCGTTGAGGATATCAGCGACGTCCGCTTTTGTTGAGGCTGCCTCAGGCTTCGATGATGCCATATTTGTAGCTCTATACGGTCGATAGCTAGCTCGATTGCTATCTTGCGGTGGTGCGAACTGGTATGCCGCTAATCTCTCCTTGGCATTCATGCGTTGTATTTAGTAATATTTGTGCGAACCTCACAAGGGTATCGTAAGTATCTGCTAGGAGGGTCAGTTCACGGCATTACAGTCCCCAGAGAGCGTATGTCTTGCCAGTTGGGGGGCGCTCTGTTGGGGGGCCCGGAGTGCTGGGGGGGCCAGGATTCGTATAGCGATTAAGTAAGTTAGCGGTCGACCCTACCGCAGCGTTAGAGTTTCGTGGAGCGGGAAGTCCCTGAGATGGAAGATCCGAGAAGGGCACACGCCCTGTAGTGCAGGGGCCCAGCTCTCGGAGTAGGTTGCGCCGTCAGGGAGGAAGATTAGTCCCTTCCTTGTGGAGAGGATTCCTCCTGTACTTGAGTTGTGTATCTGAAGGCTATTCCAAGCCGGCTCCCCACTCTTCAGTTTATAATGGATGCCCTGCGTGATCGTGGGGGAGGTGATCCCTACGCGGAAGTGGGGCGCAAGGCCTTGTAGTCTGATCCGGGCCTGGAGGGTGCTGGATGGTGCGCCGCCCGGGACGCACAGGCCGAGTCCGGTGGCCTTGCTCCGTCTCTCTTTCCGCATTGATGGCACCTTACCTTGGTGGTGCGAGGTAAAGTCCGCCTTGGGATCAACGGCGAGGCACCCTGCGACGGGGTTCTGTGATGAGGCTGGCAGGCGCGCCGGAGTTCGCGCCTTTTATGGGTTGATGCAGGTTCCAACGGGCGCTTGTTCGGGCCCGCTCCAGATGCTCCAGGGGGAAAGCACACAGTGCACGGCAGCAGTGGGGCAAGGGCTATGGCCCGTCGGTGCCACTGGAGTATGGATGCGGGCCGAAGGCACAGGTTAGCAGGCCGGCGACAAACAGTGGGAGGCGGGAGCTCCGAGGCCTGAAGGGTTTCGGTCAAATCCCACAGGCCGAAACTCAGCGAAGCAACCTCTGTTTTTCGTAGGGTTTTGGCTCGAAGTATGGGGGGGGGGTTCTGTGTCCCAGATCGGACTCTTACCCCAGGGGGGTCCAGTAGTGGGGGCTCAAGCCACTTTGGAGGACCTCAGGACGGAGCTCATGCGGAGGAGCTTGCCATCCGTGCGCCCCCTGGTGGCCAGTCCCTTGCAATCGTTTTTAAATGTAGCCGAATAATGGCACTGTAAAGGGACTATATGCATTGTAAAGAAAGTTCTGCAGAAAATTGAGCCAAGAATAGGCTCAAGAGTTGTATATAAGTGGATGTCATGATTTTCTTCTAAGGATTTTCATGGCACTCCAAAATTGTGTTCAAGGATCAGCCCTATATAAGTGGTCTATCGGCCACTCTTAATTCCTAAAAATAGGCAAATGCTCCCCAAAAATTTAAATGGGGAGTAAAAATAATCCCAACAAAAAATGGGAAACGAACACATAGGACCTTTGTGCTCCTGCTTTTACCCACACAGATCCATGGATATGTTTGGACCAGTAGTGAACATAGTACCAAAGGAAGAAACTATTATTACGGTCCGATTGGAAGAAGTAAACCTGCATCTTTTAATGTGTATGAATGGAAGGTGCAAAGGAATAATTATTACAAAAACATTTGTTTTCCCAGGTAAACATTTTTCCCCTTGCTTATAAAATACTACCATTGGGAATTGGACTTACATTTTTACTCTTTAAAAAAAATGTTTACTCTCAGAAATAGGGAGTAAAATACTCACTTCAAAATCGTATCCACTGTTGCGGATAATCAATTTTTCTAATCTCTGTTTAGGGACTGGGCCTCACACCAGGCACTTTCCTTATAAAATGATGTGTCCCTCACACCCACACCATTCTGATGTTGTGCAGATTACAAGTTGAACCATCAGACCTACTGCCCTACAGAGGGTGGCCAACTAAAGCACACACTCACTGAAATGTTGCCATAAGCTTTATCTGCCTTGCATTCATTCCTCTGTGTGTTGAATGCCATTACCCATACAACAGCCAGTTGATACTTTATTCTCTCTCTGCAATTTGAACTACAACCATGCCCTTTCACATTGAAGACAGAGTTTCTGCAAGCACGGCATTTAAAACAACAAATCCTATTCATGCTTTTCGCCCACATTTGTAGATCATACACTGCCCTGTCATATAGCACTACAATAGCTAAATTCCACTCTGAGGTTGCATGATTATTAATTAATTTGACTTGCAAGGGACAGCCTAACAAGCCATGCACTTATATTTATGCTAAGCCCTGAGGCATGAAGGTACTGTTGGATGAGATTACGCATTGCAGAGGTTACACATGACTACATAGGATTGCGTACTACTCTGGTCAAATGTGTTGAGTGAGCAAATGTATTGTCTTAGTGATGCTAAGCTCAGTGTTTTTGAAAGAGCCGTTTTCAGTTGTTTGAGGAAGACCCAGTACGATTGTTCGGCTCTCAAGGTCTGGCGGGACCTGCAGACCGGTGTTAAAATGGTTTCCAAAATCAACCCTGGGGAGAACACTATCATGCTGAACACGGAGACAGAGATTTTAGCCAAACCCAATTATGGTAAGGTAGTAAA
Source organism: Ambystoma mexicanum (assembly GCF_040938575.1). NCBI lineage: Eukaryota > Metazoa > Chordata > Amphibia > Caudata > Ambystomatidae > Ambystoma > Ambystoma mexicanum. The sequence continues at coordinate 663,953,232 of NC_090923.1, read as the reverse complement.
GCGGCATGGCTTAATCTCAGGAGGTTTGAGGGAGTGGTCTAGGGCTACAATGAGTCCACACAGAACACCACCAATAATTCCAATTAGACAGGAAAGTACAAACATATAAAAACCGCCAAGTCAAATATTGTCACACCAACACCATAAAGCAGACATATACATTCACCCTTAGGAGCTATAATAAATAATGTGATTCAACAGCCAGTGCAGCACAGGCAAGTACTCCGATGCATACGAATTAGAAAATATACCTTAGAATACATTTTCACAGCTTCCATATCTCTTGCAAAGTCCAACCCTAACATGGGTTTGGGCCTTGTGCCCAAAAGTCATCAGTTCCAAAGTTATACTTCACAGGTATTAAGAGATTGACGATGACAGTGGTTATGATTAAAAGTGTTGAAAAGTTGGGTAAAGTGCAGGTAAGTAAATTCACTCAATCACAGTCACTAGGATAGGCCTAGGAACGGTTTCTTGACCAGGCCTCCATTGACCAAAGTCAGGCAAGAGTGATTTAGGGACATGACTTCACATCCATGTAACTATGGAAACCGAAATGAGGCGGAGGGGGGACAAAAACATGTATGTTAACTTATCCCCTGGACTTAGATTTCTCCAGAGGCCACTGCTGAGGTTTCGGATTCCATTGGGGACACAGTTTTCTGTGCTTGGTCCCATCAAGAGAACTCTAGGGGTCACAGGTGCACAGGCTATTAGGGAGAATTCTCATTAATGTGCTAATTCCCTTCACATTCGAGACCCCTAGCAACTTTGCTGGATTTTGAGGACTTGATTTTTTTTTACCTGGAAAGAGTGTGTGCCTTTTTTCCCCCACTCATGTATTTTGATGCGTGTTTTACTCTTGTGTTCTTGGGTTATGGAGTTTTTAGATAACTCCATGGGCCTCTTTTCATGTGTGTTACACAGCAACCTCAGTGCAGTAACACAGGGATGTCCTTTTAGAATTCCCAAAGGTTTAAATACCTTCTCCGGGATAAACTTCTGTTTCCAAGAGAATGTAAGGTTAAAGTGACTTTACTAGTCTTTTTAAATTCATAGACCCAGCACACACTATCTTCCTATAGAGTGCTGGAGGGGTTACCTAGTATCCCCTGTGTCTAGAAAACCATGTAGTAGTCAAATGCTACACTTTCCTAACGAAATGGCTGGTGGCAGTGGTTTTACAACAAACTACCATGATTATTCCTGACCGTGAACACCGTTAGCTAGAAATCGCAGGAGCCAAGTTTTTCAAGATGGCGCCTTAAGCCCCTTTGTTTAAAAACAGGCCCCGGTCTTCTTTTTTCGCCATTTCATTTTAGAAAGGTCCTTCTAGAGTTTGTCTCCGCGCTCCAAACAAGGGTTGGTCCCTTTGTTTCCATGCCTTTGGCGGGCTTCAGGACTGAAGACCACCTCTGGCGTCCGAGTGTCTGTGGTGGGCAGGAAGTAAGTGAGGTGCCCGAAAGGCCCTGTGCTTAGTCTCCTAGCAGACCCAAATGCAGGATTGGCTGGCTGACAGTCCGGCAAGGATGAGTGGCAGCTAGGCTGGAATGAAAGGGAGAAAACCGTTTAAAAGGCGAACTGGAAAGCAGAGTCGACCACTGGAACGAAAGAACCTAAGATGAGCTGGAAGAGGACGGCTGCTGCAACTCCTGGACCGTTGGTTTGCCCGGTGAAGCCCTGCTGCAGGTCAGAATCGCCAAGTTCATCTCGACAGAGAAGGCCCTTCAAGGACGACTTCTTCCTTTGAGTTGGTGGAACCAATCAACTTGTAAGCCACCTGGATACCATTCTCAGAGCTGGTTAGGATTAACCGGGTGAGCAGGGGGGAGGGGCGTTGGGGGGGTGACACCAGCCTGTGTGCTTGACGACAGCTACTCGAACCAAAGATCTTCCATTTTTGCCAACTTGTTTGACTCATCCCCGTGCAGTGCAGGAGTCCCCCGACGTCCTCCCTCTTGTCCCCACGACTGAGGCTCAGGAACAGCGAGATCTGCAGGAACTGCCAGGAACCAACGTCTTCAGCTGCATCTTTCCTTCATATTAAGGTACTGTGCCAACCCGATTGAGAGCGCTTACCTCTCGCGGTGATAGTTTGTGAAACTTTCCCAACTTGCAGGCCTAATCATCTTGTGACCCAACATAGGATTCTTTTTCGTGCAAACTACTTCTGAGAACATTGGCAAAGACTTTACAATTTACTACAAGAACTTCTCTTTCCTATCCAAGACACTAGCCCATCGACTTTGGCCTAGGCCTATTGAACTGAATCGAGTCCTCTGGTGAACTGAAACTATTTGCACTGCCCAAGAAAGTAGAAAGTATTTGTGATCTATTCTGTTAACTTGTGCCTTTTTACATCCATTCTAAGTAATTGAAATGCCATTTTGCTCATATTTCAGGGGAGCCTAATTTACTCAGAAGTATTGGTTTGGTATTGAAGTATATTTGTGTATAATATTAAGTTGCCTCCTTCTAGTGAATGTTTTCTAAATGACTGTAATAAATGAATAAGTGTTTTACCAAGAAACCTTGAGTGCAAGTGTCTACTTGAACCACTGTGATTGTAGGACCTCTGTGCAACATCCTTGTACTGCTCACATTCCCTCTTGAGATAAGCCTGGCTGCTCAGCTCGCTACCACAAAACTGTGTAGTACAGACTTCTACCAAAGGTTGGTTTTGCTTACACCTGTAGTCCTAATTCTATGTGGTGGACCCAGAGGGTACTGCATGCAATTCTGCCCAACACTGGTGGCAAGCGGTGAGGATAAAGTATAGTTGTTACATTGAGAGTGCTGCTCTTACTTTTGTTCAAATAACCTTCACACAGTTGTTACTCTAGCGACAGATCCTTTTCTGCCTAGAATGGAATGCAGATTAACAAGATACTTTAAGAACTGTATGGGAGAAAGTTGTAGAAGCCCCTAGAACACAATTCATGCAGAACCTGAATGTTAATTACAATCTCGAGGAGCAACAGAAACTAGGGAGCTTTGCCAAGAACACATTGACAGAGTTCTCAAGTCAGCAATGTAGATCATAAATAATTTTAGTAACGGAAGAGAGGGCCGAAAAAATACTTATAAGTGAAAGATTGGCGATTCAGGAGAAGTGAGCAAAAGGAGACCAGGATATGAGGGGAAATCTCTCATAGGTGTAGGGATTTGAAGGGGGGGGGTGGGAGCAATGCTATTGTGCAAAGCAAACCAGGAGAGAGAGAATGGGCATGGGCTGTGTTTTGTCAGATCCAGTTAGATTTCATCCCAGGAACACTTTTCAATGGCCTCTGCCAGAAAGTGGCAAGCCCAGACTCACCCTCTAAGCACTCCCGAGATACTTAACCCTCAGACCAAGCCAACTTTTCCTACTGTATTTGTTTTGGAATGATGCAACCCCAACCCCCGACCCCAACTTGGACCGTTAAATTCTAAAGGTGTCGTACTACACAGTATCCACATTGAGATAAGACCTTTACCTGGGTAGTTCTGCTTGCCACGGAGTGCTACTCTTAGTAGGGGGCGGAAAGTTGCTCTCCTGCAGTTCTTGTATGTCTAAGGCCTTCAGTTGACTAGAACAAGCAGTTCACCACCAGGAACATGAGACCCTTTCATTGCCTATAAACTCCTCTTTAGTGCTGTACCACTTCACCCTCTCCTTGAACGTAGGCCTGGTGTAGGTAGCCTAACTGGCAATCATGTGAGAAGTGCCTTCAGGTAGCTTCGTTGAAGTCATCACCTGGAACAGCGCAGTACTCTACTTCCTGAGAAAACAAAGTCACAGATGATATAGGAATTGGAGGGGTCTTAGATGGTAGCTTTGCAGCCTTGTAGGAGCTGCTCCTTACAAGCATAACTGGTGGCAGCCAGCACACTAAGCCCAAGATTGTGGTGGATGTTGGTTTAGGGTGTTGGAGGACTGCTGCAGCAAGTGGAGTGGGCAAAGCAAGAAGAACGATTTGAGGTGCAGGATTCTCTGTGGTGTCCCAAGGGACGCAGAGGGCCCGCTTTCATCCGGGGACCCACCTGCATTGAGAGAACAGGCCATCTGCTCTTCCCTTTGCATCCAGAGTTATACCATCTGCCTGTGGCATCAGCTGCAAGAGGAGTGCTTCAGGGTTTAAAGGGGTGGTTGCGGTGCTTCAGGTAGTAGCAATCGACAGTGGGCCAGCTTAAAAAAAAATGTATTAACAGGAAAAGGACCCTCACAGAATCTGCATCTAAGTGATTGAACCTGGGCACAGAAGACCAAAAGCCCTGCTTTTATCCCACGGGGCCTAGGCTCCTCCTCGAAGTGCTGGTGGGTGAAATTTAGAAGCAGCCAAGTTTAAACCTTAATAACTTGCAGTGAGCCCTCCCCCTTCCCCCATTGAGACCAGGGCCTGGATGACCGATCAAGCTGGGGGGGGACCAAAGCCCAGGAAGGTGCTGAGCCACTGTCAAACCAGCTTTTAAATCTCTGGGGCTTGGTGTTCAAGCTAGCATCGCCTGCTGTACAGCCGCTGTGACATTTGAATATTTGTCCTATACCAGTGGCTTTCACAAAGGTATGACTTTGGTTTGAAAATTCAATTCACAATTGCATGTAGACCTCGGGTATAGTATTAAAGCGCTTAACTGACAAAGCCTCCAAAATCCCTAAGCTAGTCAGTCGAGAACAAGGGGCAATCTAGAAACACATTGCATTCATTCAATCTGCAATTTGCCCTGCGTGTTCTCTGGCACGAGTAGCCCTACAAACAGCACAATGTCTGCCAAGCAGCCAAACCCTGAGAAAGGGGCCCAAATTACCGCATGGTGTGACAGAATGCCATCAGAAGAGGGCAGGATAGCCGGAGATCTTTTTTATTTTTAACATACAAAATAAAATCGCATAATTTATTTTCTGAAAGGGAGGTCTGCTAATAAGACTCCCCACTCACTTCATAAAGGTTCATGCCAAAAGCATAGTGCATTAATGTGCCAGGCACCTGACGGGTACAGCAACTGCTCCACAGCGGCAACTTGACAGGTTCAATGTCACATGTGAATACGTGACAGCTGATGAAACAAAGTTGCAACAAACCAGTCAGCTTTTTCATTTTCTGTACCTCTCATGCAACTTGTAATTGCTTAGCCTACTCAGGCTGGTGGCATGGTAAACTGTAAATATAAGCCATGCCTGGTTGTGGCATGGTGGCAACTGAGCTCACAATTATGCAGCCAGAGCATCGGGATATCATACTGTGTCTGCTTGGTGAGCAGTGTTTTAGCCATAACAGGGCAGATGTGCATTTGCGGCCTGGCTTGGCTGTCTCCACCACAGCTATGTGGTACAATGGCCAATAAGCTGCCTTTGATCTCCCAGAGGACGGCTAACACCTTCCTACCAGGGTATAGGAGCCCTCCCTGGATGGTGCCCTGGCATAATAAAGCCACTCTCACACACCAGGGTGCTGATCACCGGAGTCCTTTTGATGGCAGCAGACATGGGAAGAGGGTGGAGTTGGAGCAGCCCAGAGGAGACTGGAGCCCAGGAGTGGAGTTCCACCATCTTGGTGTCCTCAGAGTACTACAACCTCCTGCCCCCTTCACTTCATGCAGATAAATCACTTTATTTATGATGTTACAGGGTACAGAACATCTGTTACAGCAGCCTGGATTGGATCCCTGACAGACTTCTTCATCTCTTGACTCCAAGAAGATCAAGACAAATTAATCTGCAGCTCTGTTGGCTGTACAGCAAATTCTGAAGTCCTCTGCCATGGAGTTGACGACAGAGCTTGAAGGCAGAAGAAAGAAACTCTGCTCCCTAAACACCCCAAGGGAATAGCATGGGTTAAACTGCTGTAGACCAAGAACTCTCTGCTGCATGTGTACTGAAACCAGAATCCTGCTAGTTGCAGACAAACATTTAGGACAGGAAGTGTGAAATTTACAACTCACCTTGACCATGGAGACCCTGGATTCGGCCTCCTGGTAACTCAGAAGTTCAGAAGCAGATTGAACCCTGTTTTACTACAAGACATCTCGAGCTAGCTATTATACGGGGCTGCTTTGGGCACTCTATGTTCGTCAAACGGCTGACCTGCTCTTCGAATTATACAGACGGCTTGCTCAACTCTTTGCAGAATACTGCATCGAACAAACCCAATCGCCGGCTCAACTCCAAGGATGCAACTGATTGAAATCTGACACAATGTGCTGCTGGAAACCTCAGATTTGCTGCCTCAAATGCCATATCAACGCCACAGAAGCATAATTTCACCACGGCTCGCTTGCCAAATCATACTTTTGGAAGTCACTGACTTCAACAGTCTCAAACAGACCCAGAACAACAAGAGTCAATGCCGGCTTGCCATTGAGACTGCACGACTGGATTATCTTTACAACAGCTCCCTTGCAGCAAAGCACCTAAAAGCCTGGCACAGCACTGTTGAGCCCCAAAGACAAGATGACATGTATTACTCACCGTAATAGCATTTCTGATGATTGCATCTGCTTAGATTCACAAGCTGTGCATATAGACTGACATCCAGTGGTAACCGCGGAGTAAAAAGATACAAAAAGGCAGGGTTCCACATTTGCACTCCCCACTAGCCATTGGCTAGTGATAAATGACTACTGGCGTGTGTATGTGCAGAATTGATGTGACAGGTAACCTTTTTATTGATTGCTAATACCTTAAAATTTGAAGTTTTAACCCTGCAAAAGGTATTTGTGTAGAGCTCCTGTTCCGTCTTAATGGACCATAATGACGTAAAGCCCCTCTTCTCTGCCTTTTTAAAGACATATACATGAACATGGATATTGCTGCTGAAATCTTTTGTCTGAACTCAGTCGCTTATAAACCTTAAGTGCACTTTTTTACCAACGTCTGCATTCTCGGTTTCTCTTAGTTGATTACATACTTTGTTTTAATAAAGTCCCTCTTTTTATGGAACTTCGATTGGAGATTTTTATTTTGTACCACCGTACTGTTTGTGTTTAAATTGTATCAGCTCATCACTGTACTCTTTCAAAGCAGTAATCACATGATGACAGATGGATGCAAAAGAAAGAAAATAAAAAGCCAGTTTTAATATCTACAGTTCAAGTTCATGGGAGATGCCGCCAGCCAAGGAGCTGGGCCCATCTGCCACAACAAGAGATGATTGCATCCTATTAAAAAAAAAAAAAAAAGGGTTGGGGGGGGGGGGGGGGCTCAGTGGGGTGGGGAGGGGAAGAGATTCTGGGAAGTATCACTAAACTGGCCCCAAGAGTAACATCCCCAGACAAGCAAGTGTCAGAATTTGAAGAGTACTGGTGAAGCTGAAGACTCCTCTTGTGATCAAATCTATGAGCAATAAGAACCAATAGCAAAGCAAGCGGGTGCACAAAATGGATCAGTGTAATAACATCCACATACATGAGATTCCAAAAAAAGTACCTGATGCAAACTCGAAAAAATGTATTCAAGATTTTGTCCATAACCTACTCAAACTGTTGGATGATGCAGAGATTAAATAGGATAGGACGCATGGGGGTCTACTTCACGATTCAATAGCAGAAGAATTGTGGCCTGGAAGTTATGGCTCAGTTACACTTCTTCAATAGGAAGTAAAGAATCATGGAAGCCGCATGACATCAACCAGAGATTCTGTTATGGGGTCTTCCAATCAGACTCGGCACCTTTAACCTTCTCCAAAAGAAAAGCACTTCAAGGAAATAAATACAGATGGTGCTGTTTGTTGTACTTCATTTGAGGAGCACCAATGGTCCATGCCACCGGTGAAAGAAGCAGGCCTTCTTTTACACTCGGGGAAACAACAAAATCCATCTGATTCTCCGCCGAGTGAGAAACACCGATTGGTTCCTAGACTTCATCCTAGAAACTGGTCTAAGGCAATCAGGCTTGGTGGGATGAACAAAGTGGGGGGGACACATTTTAGAGGTGGGAAAAGTACTTGAGCTATGTGCTTTAGATTTTAATGTGGTCAAACAAGGCTTTGATTCACTCTAAACAATCATTCACATTTATAATTGTGTCAAATTATTTTTATCGTGCATCGGCCGTGGCCAGCATGGGGTATGTGAACAACCTGAGGGTTTTTCCCTCCCTACTCCCGGAGCATCCACTCGACAGGTGGCCAGGGGAGGGCCATCACTTTTGGATGCCTGCCCGGGAGGCTGACAAGTGAGGGGGGGTGGGGGGGAGGGGGGAAATCACCTGGATAGAGGATCCTTTAGGATTGGGGAGGGTTACCCAAGGGCGAGACATGGTATTCCCCCCCTTTTCCAATAACCCCCTACCAGACATCCCCTCAGGATACATGACATCCGACTGCCCCCTTATACTGCATGCTACTGGTACAAAACAACACAGCGTCTTTAACACTCAAAGACTGCAGTCAAAAGCACTTTCATTTCTATGAATGTCCCATTAAGAAGGACAGGCGAAGTCGGGCATTGAGCACAGATTGTGGTCCCCTGAGACCTGTTAGTACTCCACAGGTGTACAAAAAGGAGGTACCTCGAAAGACATTCAGACCGAGTTGGACCCCGCTAGAGTCACGAGTCAGAGAGCAAACGCACAGGCAAGCTGGGACGCCTGGCCAACCCAAGACCTACTGGAGGAGAACGGACACAGAGCCTGTGATATGGAAAGGCTAGAGAAAGCGTGGCAAGGGAGCTGTGTCTCCAAGGAGCCAAAAGGGTGTTACATGCAAAGCCGTTCTCCAGTGAAGGGTCCTTGAGAGTGCTCGTTCCCCTGGGCCAGAGAAGCTGCCCAGGAAGGTTGGCTGAGCAGATGAGGAACCCCCGACCTTCAAATTTACAAGACCGCCAAGGCTATGCTAAAGAAATCACAACTGGTGAGTTCAAAATGAGAAGGGAACAAAGTTGGAGAACGACTCAAAGCGATAGAGATAATTTGTTGCAAGGATTGTTTGAAAGCAAGGGCAAGTGTAGAATGAAAGACGCAATGAAGAGAAAAGCTTCAATTGTCCGATTTGAACTTGAAAGCCAATACGATAAACTGAGTGTGGAAGAAACAAAGTAACAAACATTAGCGTGCACGTTAACAGGTTGAGAAAAGAGCCCTGACGAATAAGACAATCTCCGAAAGTGAAAGGGAGTTGTGCGGGGTTCAAGAACAGGGTGAAATTGGAGAGCAAATGAAGCGGAGCGGAGCTATAAGTGGAAGGCGAGCTGAGACCCCGAGAAAACTTGTATATGAAAAGTGATGATGAAAGTTAAGGAATGCCTGGGGCACAAACAGACTTGTGAACTGTGAGAAAGTGCTGAGGGCACAATACTGTAAAAGCCTGGGTGTCAAGAGTCGTCCCGCAAAGGGCTGAGAATACTGTGCGTTAGTCAAAAGTCTCTGATATAAAGAACTGTGGAAAGTTGGTGGATTGTTGGGGAAGGGAACCCCGTTAAAGGGTAAAAGAGTTATCAAATAGTCAAGTGTTGAGATTAAAGGAGAAGGAAACCCTGGAAGAAACCAGAGCAAGAGAGAATTTTGTGACCCCCAAAGTTTTGAACTGTAGCCTTGGTCCTTGGTAACCTGAAGGAACTTTGTTTTTGAACTATTAAGTCTGAGGAACTTTGAAAGCTTTTGGTGAACTACGGAACTTTGCGAAATCTCGTGTAGCTCAATCTTGGGGAAGGGAGCTGTTGAACAGTTCCAGTGCTATCCTGATATTAGGAACAAGTTTCTTACCTGGAACTATCGTTCACCATGGGTCTGGCATGGATTCACATGCTCATTAATATTCCCAGCCATCAGGCTGGGAATCCACGGTAAAACCGAAAACAATTTCACTTCATACTGGCCCCATCCAATGACAGTCCTCTCCCTGAGCTCCACCCCTGGTGGCCACCTTCTGATTGGGTAAGCACGTAAAGTGGCAGTATGAACCAAGAAGAGCCACAGAGAGGAAGGCAGGAGGGTTCGCATGTGATTCCATGCAAGACCCATGCTGGAGAACAATAGTTACAGGTAAGTAACTTGTTCCTTCTCCAGCACGGGGGCTAGCATGGATTCACATGCTTGTGAATAACGATTACATAGCAGTACATATACACAACCACGCGAGGTGGCAAGGCTCAACAGAAGTAAACTTGCCTCTGGAACAGACTCACCTCAAACAGGTTGCGCAGCACCGCTTGGCCGACTCAGGACTCCTCCCTGGAATCCCGATCAACGCAGCAGAACCTCGTGATGGTGTGCTTGGACCTCCACATAGCAGCCCTGCAGATGTCTAGCAGGGGCGCACCAGAGAAAAACGCTGTCCTAGCTGTGATGGCTCTTGGACGGTCTGGCAGCGGTCTGCTAGCCAGTCGATGACGACTGTGCATGATGCAGCCGCATAGCCGCCTGGAGATAGAAGCCTTCGACAAGGAGTTTCCTTGATTTCCATGTCCAAAGTTGACAGACAACTGAGAAGTCTTTCGAAAATCCTTTGTTTGTGCCACGTAGAATTTCAAGGCATAAGCAATGTCCAGCGAATGCAAGGCCCTTTCCGAAGTAGGAAACAGATTCAGAAAGAATAAAAGCCACACCAAAGGTTTGTTGAGGTGGAATTCAGACAGTACCTTCAGCATAAAAAGGTGGGGTGTGTATGCAGTAACACCCTTGAAGCTTAGAAAGATAAGTAAGGCTGCTTACAAGGCAGGGCATGAATCTCCCCGACCCACCTGGCCGAGGTGATCACCACGAGAAAAGCCATCTTCCACTAGAGAAGTTTGAGCGGAGCATGTTGCATAGGCTCGAAAGGAGCTCCCTTGAGTTTATTCAAAGCAACATTGAGCTCCCAAGCCGGGGCAGGCGGGAAAGTCTTGAATAGCCCCTTAAAGAACTCCTTGACGAGTGTGTGAGACTTCAGCGAAGGTCTGCCTGGGGAACTGGTCAAGGAAAGCAATTACAGCAGAAGTTGTGGAGCCGTGACACGCAGAGTGGTAATCTCCGAGTCTGGCACCACACAGAGAAGCGTTTCCAATTAGGTCCGTAGCAATTCAACGTAGACAAGACTTTGGCCCTGGCCAAAATGTCCTTATATTTTGAGTGCGGGTAAAGCATAACCTCCAACATCTAGGGCTGCAGGAGCCGTGCCCTCAGGTTCAGGGAACCTGGGTCGTGAGGCAGAATCGCCCCCCCCCCCCCTTATCTGGCGAGTAGGTCCGGGGGCAGCGGTAGCCTGATGGATTGGACTACCAACAGGTGCATTAAGTCTGGATACCAGATCTGCCTCAGCCACACGGGGGCAACGAGCATCGTCCTACAGTGGCACGGTCTGAGTGTGTTGATCACACGAAGGAGGAGTGGAAACAGGGGGAAAGCATATAGAAACTGTCCATCCCACAGGAACACGAATGAGCATGCATCCCCCCAAGCTCCTTGTTTGAGGAAACCTGCTGGCGAACCTCTGGCACTTGGTGTTTGCCGCCATCGCAAAGAGATATCGATCTCGGATCATCCCCATTCGTTGAATAGTCGGTCCACCTCATCCTGGGGAAGCTCCCATTTGTGGCAAGAACGCAGTTCCCTGCTGAGCAAGTCTGCAATGGTGTTCTGGACTCCCACCAGGTGAAACGGAATGAGGAACATGCCTTGATGAATGGCCCACTGCCACAAGTTCTGGGCCTCCTTCGAGAGTGCCGGAGACAGAGTCCCCGACCCCCTCCCCCCCACCGTTTCTGGATGTAGAACATGGTTTTGGTGTTCTGTGAAGATTCCCACCACCTTGTTGTTCAATGACGGTAGGAAAGACTTGAGGGCCCAGAATACAGCCCGCAGTTCAAGGACGTTGACATGTAGGTCCTTCTCCTCCAGTTGCCAGAGGCCTTTGGAGTGCAACTGTCCAGTGTGGGCTCCCCATCCCTCTAGAAGCACCCGTGGTGACGGTCTCCTGGTAAGGAGGAACCTGAAACGGAGCTCCCTGGGCGAGATGCTGCCAAACGCCCCACCACCGTATTGCCTGACGGAACGCTTTGTTGAGAGAGATCTTTTCAAGGAGTTCCTGGATTTGCGTGTCAGAACTTTGTGGACAAGTTTCATGCACAGTCTGCAGAGGCGAACAAGGTTTATGCAGGAGGACAACATGCCCAGAAGCGACTTGATGGATCGCAACATTGCTGCCTGGGCCAACGACAAGCGCTGCACCTTGTCTTGTATGGTTTGTTGAGCTGTGCACCCAGGAATAGAGTGTCTTGAGATGGCTTCAAGCAAGACTTTGGATAGTTTATGGAGAACCCCAGCTTGTTAGCAGATGTACTGTCTCCTCGCCATGTGCTCGCTTTACAGGGACCACGAGGAGGTACACACCAGCCAGTTGTCCTGGTAGGTGTATGCGTGGATGCCCTGTAGACGGAAGATGTGCCGCCGCTGGGGCCAGGTACTTCGTAAACCCCCTTGGTGCCAACTTCAGGTCGAAAGGCAGAGCTTTGAAATGGTAGTGCTGACCCTGAACTACGAAACACAGGAACGCAGTGCTTTTTGAGAATGGGGATGTGGAAGTAGGTTTCCTCCAGGTCCAACGTTGTCAGAAAATCTCCCTGCTCCAGCCAGCTGAGCATGTGCTGCAACGGGACCCTCCAGGACTTTTGAGTCTGCAAGTATTTGTTGAGATGACATAGATCCAGAATCGGCATCTTTTGGACTAGAAAGTATGGAATATACCCCGGAGCCCCAGAGTCGCTGAGGGACGGGCTCTATTGCCTCTTTCCGTAACATGGACTGCACTTCCTGCGGAAACAGTGACCCATCTAGTTCTTGGAACTGAATTGCAGGGATAAGAGGACAGTGGGTCCCTGTCCGAGAGCTTCCAGCACCCATCCGTCCGTGGTGATCTTTTTCCACGTGCTGACAAACTTCGCCAGGAGGCCTCCCACTGGGGTGCGCAAGTGGGGGCCCGGAGCCATGGTTGGTTCAGGCATGCTTGGGGGGAGTTGTTGCAGATGGCACCACTGCTGGCCTGAGCTGCCTTGAGAACGCCCACTGTACACTTGAGTGAAAGAGCGCAGGGGCTGCTTGTAAGGGGTACCATAACCGTTTAACGATCTTCCTGGCTTTTGTCTGGAGGAGCTAAAGGAAGATGAGATTCGCTGCTGCAAAGTGCAGAGGGAATGTGCCGTCTTCGTCTCGATCACCTGCAAAGACTAGTCTACTGTCTTTCCGAATAGGTTTTCCCTGTCGAACGGCATACCCAGCACCTTCATCTGAACGTCTAGTCTGAAGTCTGTAGCCTTCAAACAACCTTGATGGCGCAGAGACAGCATGTTCCCCATCTGGCAAAATCCTGTCTGCGCTGTCTTCCGCCACCGTGATGGCGTGATCCAAGGCCACCTCTCCTTCCTGAAAAAGTTCCAGTGCCTCAAACTTCTTATCTTCAGGTAGATAATCCAGGATAGGGCCCAGCTTGTACCAGAGTTCCCGGTCATAACGGGCCAGAATTGCTAGCACATTGGCTGCCTTGATAGAGGCTGCAGTGTAAAGTATCCTCTTGCCCATCTCATCCAGCGTCTTCCCTTCCTGATCCGGAGGTACCATGGATGCCTGTTACTGGTTTGTCAAGCGTTTCCTAGCTGCGGCTGAGACAACCAAATCCGGCGAGGGCTGAAATCTTAGGCACCTGAGCACCGAGTCAGGCACCCTGTATTTCTTCTCCAATCTGTCCCGTTTCATTAGGGCTATACTTGGGTTCTTCATAAGGGTCAGGCCCTCTTTCCACGTCTAGGAAGGGGACGGACATGATGGTCTTCCTCCTAGACTCAGGTTGTTGGTACAGGAAGCCTTCCTTCTTCATCTCCTCAGGGGTTAACTGAAACAGCTCAGAGGCTCTCGAGATGATGGAATGAAAGGAAACTACTTCGTCCGGAGGGGAAGGCCTAAGGGGCTCACACGCATGCAGAGTCTCCCTATCCACCGCAATGAAATAGTAGTCTTCGTCAGGACCAGTAGCCGTGGTAGCTGCGTCTGTGTGTGGGTCTGGAGCTCCTGTAGGGGTCTTGTCCTGACACGTGGAGGTGGCGGATCATGCAGAGGATCTGTGCTCCCCCTTGGACTTACTCTTCCACACAGGAGAGTTTACCATTGCAGGCTCTGGAGGTGCCGCCCCAACGTTGGCATCCTCAGTTGGATTTCGGCGATTAGTGTGTGCAGGGTGGATAAAATGTCCAGAGACACATCCCTAGGTCTACCTCATGAGGATCGTCGTCCTCATCGGTACTGGAGTAGATCTGCTCCGGTCTATGCTGCGTAGCCTGCCGGTCTGCATACCTGGGTGGCTCCACAGGTGGGACCGCTTCCCTCTCCCTCTCAGTAGGCCGTTGGGCCAGAGCAGCCACCTGGTCTCTACCTAGCGTGGGTCCTTTGCCACTCCTTCCGCAGCTGTATCTGGCCTCGGGGGTAGGAGACACCCGATGGGCTGCCGCCGCCTCTTTCCTGGACCACTCCTTTCAGAGCTGCAGTGGACATCATTGATTTAGACGACAAAGTGCTTATGTCTGCCTTCGTTGATTGTGCTGTTGTCGGCTCCATAGACTAGGCCTTGGTTTAAGCCTTAGCTGGCTTTGACGAGCCCTCCACAGACGTTTCCCTCGGACTGTCCACGGACACACAGTTTGGACGGGGTTAGCGGATTTCTCTTCAAAGATGCTCCTGTCAGCAGGCTCACAGTGGAGGATGAGGGTGACCGTGAATGCCTCATGCCCGATTCAGGACTCACATCAGCGGAGAACCCAGCGGAGCTAGCCAAGCTTGGCCTTTCTTGGACCCTCACATGTGGGGCGTCATCAAAGGATCTCGACCTCCTCCCGGAGGGAGAGCGCTTCTCGACCGGTCAATCCTGGATGAGCCTTGAAACTGCCTTGCGGCTGCGTCAGAGGCCTTGCTCGACTTGAGCCAGGCCGACAGTCTGCTGTATATGTCCTTTTTTTTTCTTCTCAAAACTTCAATGATCCGATGGTGGATGAAGATTCTCGCCAGTAGCGGAGCCCCACTGACGGTCTGTATCCTTCTTCGAAGACGATGAAGCAAAAATCTGTCAAAATCTAACTATTTTGCAAAACAATTTACAAAAAAACACTAAATTAGCTCAGAGATCAATTTAAGGACTCGAAGCGAGAGTTAAAATTCTGAAGAAGGCCACCAGGGGTGCAGTTTAGGGAGAGGATGGTCACTGGATAGGGCAGTATAATGCAGAGGTCAGTGAAAGTGAAACTGTTTTCTTGTACAGAGGATCCCCAGCCTGACGACAGGGAAAATTCATGAGCATGTGCATCCATGCCAGACACCATGCTGGAGAACTTTGACTTACACTTTTTACTTTGATCCAATTCCGTACACATTATTGTTATAGAGAAAGTGAGGGCAAGCATAGGTTTGACACAGACAGCTTCATTATTTTGACAGACAGACATTGGACTAATTTTGACTTTAGTTTAATGGTCGAGACTACTCCCATTTTAGAGATGTGGGGCGAGTTAGGCAGTCTCCAAACCCCATTTCGGTTAATAAAAGTTTTACACACTTGATTCCTTGTGTCTGTGTCGATCTTCTGACATCATCCCTGTCTCACAGGTGTTAAGGAGGAATCCCATGCAGGGAATGGTTTTACACATGAAACTTTGCTGGTTGGTGGCCTCATTAAGACATAAATGAATTACGCTCGCCGGGACATCTCACTTTTGCTGTGTTATTTGTTTGTGCAATCATTTGGTAGAATTTATTTTGTTATTAAGATCACGTATTGTGGGGCTTCATAACAGCGAGTGGGACGTCTTAGGGCGGCAGGTAGGAAGGAACTCGCAGCATGGCTTCAGGACTGCAGGCAGAAAGGCAAGCAGCGTGCAGGTCAAGGACTGCCAGTCACATTGAGTGCTTCAGCTCTGTTAATGGAACCAGTCCCAATGTGGGAACATGCAGCATAGTCATTACTTGGTGGTGAAGGGATGGTGGGGGTGAAGGATGGTGGAGGGGATAATATCGGCCAGGATGGCTTGCCCCTCCCCCCATTCAAAACCTTGGAAAAGGTTATTTGCATATTTGATAGTGACTTGTATAACACACAAATTACCAGCCTATGAAAATGTTGCATCGTAATTCAATACGGGAGAAATGGCATACTAGTAAACCTCATCGATCCATGCTTGTCTAGTCAGTTTGGTCGAACACAGCTCTTGCAGGTTGACATGTCATAAATAATGTTCTTTTGCCTTCAAGAATGGACTAAGTGTTCTGCTTGACAATTGGCTCTCTGGTTCTTCCCTGTTTAAGGAGTGGAGGTACTTCAGTGAAGCGGGGAGTTGGCGGGGGGGCCTTCGGATCTTCACAGGGTTCAGGGTTGCTATTGTTATGGGCAAGGAGGGTTGGTAGTGTTACTGGGCTAAAAAGTCTATTTTTTAAAGCTAAAAACTGAAGGGTCGAAATAGAGCCCCTAACTAGATTTCAAAGCGTAACATTGAATGTTCAATGTTTCAGCCCATCAGTAAAAGAAAAGGCTATTGTAATGTGGCTACAGGACCTCGGCCCACAGTTGCCATGCCCACCTTTGCCCCAAGGATGAATTTAGACTATGACTGAGGTTTTTGCTACAGTATCATAACTGAATTGTGGGTAAGAGGTGGGAATGTTAGTCCCATTTCTAAGTGAATCCCCTATAAAAATGCTATAGGTAGATATTTGTTGAAAAGCAAACAATTTGTGAACTCTAACTGAAAAGCAAGACTTATTCATGACCAAGAGTTTCTCGAAGGTTTCAGCTTTTATGGAGGGAGAATGAATGATGGTGGGGGACTTCAATATGGTGTCTGGCCCAATAGTTGACTAGTCTCCCCTTTGCGAACATAAAATTCTATTGGCCTTGATGAAGTGCTACGTAAGCTAGGGTTTATTGAGTCATGGCAACACCTACATCCATGGGAAAAGGACTATACAGATTGCTCTTTTCTGCAATGGGGTTTTTCCTACATTGATTTGCTGTTAATGTCCCCCACACTCATACCATGTGTATCCAAGGTCAAAATAGACTCCAATAGCCTTTTCTTTTTTTTGTGTACCATCATTCCACGCCCCCGTTTTTCCATCACTGTGGGTAGTTAAATTGGTGGCTCCCCAGTGGCCTCTGTGTAGCATGTATGATCCCATTATCAGGCACCCAGTTTTGCATGATGATATTGCATCAGTGATCACAAATTACTTTAAGGAAATGCTTTCTACTGAAGTTGGGTCTGGGGAATTTGGTAAGGTTCAAAGTGGTGCTGAGGGGAGAATCTTTAAGCCGCTTGGTACCATATATCACAAATATGGAAATCAACCTCACCAGGTAAAAAAAACTAAGTAGCAGGCTACCCAGCAGTAGGTGGCCAAATGAGAACATTTTTACAGAATTGCAAAGGTTTGTCACAAGATGTGCAATATCAGTCTTTGAATTAAGACTTATGGGAAGCAAAAGACAAACGAGAGTCCCCAAGCCTCAGGGGGTCAATAGAGTACGCACAGGCATTAGACTCTGAGCTAGCAGAGTTTAAAGCTGAAAATGGTATACAGACCACTCAAGAGGTGCAAGGGAGTTTTCTGAGAAACATGTTTTTGGTATGCAGGAAGGACAAAGTGAAGCCAGTAATACACTAGGAAGAGCTGATGCATGACATGTGTACAGACATTTCAAAATGGATGGCATGCACCAACCCTGAAACATTCTAAGAGAGGGAGATGGGCTAGTGAGGCTGAATCTCAAGGATGCCTATATTACTATACCTGTGAGGGTACAGGGCAGGACAGGAAATGCCTGCAGTTTATGTGGACAGGCGCGGTATGGGAATTCTCGGGTCTGCCATTTGGGCTGTCATCAGCACCTTGGTTCTTCACCATGGTGAAGAAGCCCTTAGTGGCATCCTTCAGAGAGAAGGGCATGAGAATCGTTTATTTCAATGAAATTATCTTCACCGCCCAAGACAAAAACAGAACTAACGAGACAAGTGGAGTACACTACAGGACGGCTTAATTTGCTGGGTTTTTGCATATTTTGTGAAAGAAATCTTAGATAGAAGCCAATAGGCAATTACGAGTTCCTAGTGCTTCGAGTAAATTATGTAGCAGTAGCCCATCAGCTTCCAGAACCGAGGATAAAAACCACATAAAAAGAACTGAAAGAGCATGTTTAAGACAGGATAACTGGAAAAGATTGTGGGCTACTGTCTGCATCGATTCTGTTGATGTTCCTGGGGCTCCTTCACTATCGAGCAAACAATAAATCGATGAAAAGGATGGCGAAATAATTGCACAGCGCATTTAAATAGTTACAGAAGTCAACTTGTGGCTGCAACATATGGAGGCCTGGAACAGCAGGGCGATATTCATCAAAGCTCCAGATATCATAGAATTGATTGCCAACAGGACGAGCTGTGGTGCTTGTTGTGGCCCAATGTGAACAGGAGGGAAGTGGACCACAGAGGAATAAACCCTTCATCTAAATTGTTTATAACTCGGTGATAGCATTTCTGACCAGCATCTAATCAATGACAGACGGCAGAACGGGTCTCCTGCAAGCTTCTTAGTGCCCAATTGATTGCTACTTTTCATGCGGCCTACAGGAGTTTCGGCCAACCCCAGGATGCATGAACTGGTATGATGGACAGCAGTACTTTAATTTAGAAGAAGAGCTGTTGAACACACTGTCCTTGGTGCAAAGTCGTTCTGTAATTTCTATTTCTAATCCTGTCTTTTCTTGCAGGCAATTCCGATGGTTTTGTTTCAGGTCTTTATGAAGTCCTTGAGTCACCATTTTCCTGGGAAGAACATATTCTAGTAGGTCTCATGCCCACTGTTGGAGAAAATGATGAAATGTCCCATTGCCAGTCTTCATTATCAGGATTTAAAATTATTGTCCCTAGGTTGGGCAGTACTACATTGGATACTCATCCACTATCACAGAGGTATGACCATTCTGGGAGAAAGCTGAAATCTAGTCGGCCTCTCGCCCCGATGACAGGCACATGAGGCAGGTATTGATAGTTTGCTTCACTAGGCTGTCGATCTCTTGAAACCTTCTCTTAGCTAGACCTTGTTCTTCACCATTCCTTGGTGCCGTCCTTGGGAGTAGAGTATGGCCCTCTTCATAAGAGATGAAAGTACAACCATTCTTACCTATTGAGCAATAACTAGCCTTCGGATCTCAGGCTCTTCCCCTGAATTGTTATTCACGTAGCAACCATAGTTTTGGCTTCTGGAGTCTGGCAATGACGCTACTCGTGCATCCAGGTGTGTCTCCAAGCCATGCCCCCAGGGCTTGTATGAACACTTGTAGGAACTCATTACAAACAGTTTCCTGCTCGCAATCCTTTAACTGCAAGGCTTTTGGCATTGTCAGTTCTATGCCTCTATGAAACTGGCCTCTTCTACTTTTTGTATGATTGCTTGAATCAGGCGACTCTTTTGCTGAATTGCATAGGACATCACATGCTAAGCATTGGAACACTTGAATGAGGGGTTTGTGATCAAGGATCATAGTGAATGTTTGCTCATAAGTGTTCAAATGAAAGTACCTGCAAAGGTTGCAGGTAGTGCCAAAGGGGCGGACTGAGTACGGATACCACACCAAAGGTGGAATTCATTGGGAATGTGTTCAACCATGACTGAATAAAAGCAGCTTCAGAGAATGTAAGTAACATGAAGGCAGCACTCCCACCTCAAAGATAAGGTGCTTCCACAGAAGGGCCAGCTGCTGTGGCCAAGCTGCTCTTTGCTGTTTTTAGGTCCTCTTTTCACCAAACTACTATGAGGTAATCAGCTTATTAATTCTTTTGCAGAGTTCACACAGACCATTTATTGATTGGGCCAACTGTTTGATCTGGCTCCCACACTTTCAAACTTTGCAAAATAGTTGTTTGCCACAGCTGAATCAGCTGTATCACTGAGTGGGGCACATTTATGTGCACATTACGTCCGCAGTACTTGCGTGCCCTATTCCTCTCTAATTCTATGAATCTTTTGATCCTTCGAGAAGTCTATACCTGAAAGGCATGGTCTTCCACATACCTATTATGTTTCCACTGACAGATTGTCGATCACATGTTCCATACCTAATGAGTGCAATGGGTTTCTTAGAGAGGTCACTATGGCTATTAATGCCTCCTGCCAGTCTGGTTGCATCCCACCGGAAATTAAGGTTGCTACTGTGATCCCCCTTTTGAAAAAAACATTGCTTGATCCTTCAATTCTTTCTTATTTCCGCCCTATCTCTCTTTTGCCTTTTCTTATGAAGCTCTTGGAGTCTCTGGTCTCTCCACTGTTGTCCTAACTTTTTGACCCCGCTCAGTCAGGCTTTAGCCCTGGCCGGAGCACAGAAAGTGTTCCGATTTCTGTCCAGGATGATATGGCCAGGCGGGTTGAAGCGGGCGGGATTGGTGTAGACTATCGTATCCGGTTGACCACCTAGAATTTCCGGTCATGTGCTGGCCTGGTTTTCTTCTTTCCTGGCAGACAGAATCCAAATCCTCTCTTCCACCTTTTGTCTCTGGCTCCTGCCACCTTGGCTTTGGTGTGCCTCAGGGCTCCCCGTTGTCTCCCATTCTTTTTAACATCTATATCTGGCCACTTGTGCGTCTCATCCGCTCCCTTGGCATCAGGTGCTATTCTTATGCTGATGACACTCAGATCCTGATCCGCCTAGATCTTGATCAGGCTTGAGGTGTGGTCGTGCTTGCATCAGTGCCTGACTGCTGTGGATGACCCACAATTGGCTGAAGTTGAATGGAGACAGGACAGAGGTACTCATGGTGGGCTCCCCCCCGATCCTTCATTTTGGGTGTCTTCTTTCTGGCCCTCTTCTCTTGGTGCTCTTCCTGTTCCGGCTGCTAAAGTGAAAAATCTAGGAGTGGTTATGACCACTGTTATGCAGAATTGCAGGCAGTACCCTCTGGGACCACTACACACAATTAGGACTACAGGTGTTGGCCAAACCAACCTTTGGTATAAGTCTGTACCACACAGTTTTTGGTAGCGAGCTGAGCAGCCAGGCTTATCTCAAGAATGAATGTGAGCAGTACAAGTAGTTACACAGGACGTTCAAGCAGGACCTGCCAGTCTCGCTGTTCCTGAGCCTCAATCGTGGGGACAAAAGGGGGGACAATAAGGGGGACAAGAGGGAGGACATCAGGGGACTCCTGTACTGCACAGGATCGTTGAAGAAAGCAAACAAGACAGAGTCACTTCAGTTTCAGTCGCTGTAGATTCAAGAACACAAACTGGTGTCCCTCTCACTGGTTAATCCTAACCAGCCTTGAACATGGTATCCAGGTTTTTTATGAGTTGGTTGGTCCCATCAATTCAAAGGAATAAGCCGTCCTTGAAAGAGCTTCTCTGTCGAATGGAGCTTGGTAATTCGGACCTGCAGCAGGGCTTCAATGGGCAAACCAACAGTCCAGGAGTTGCAGCAGCCGTCCTCTTCCAGCTCATCTTCGGTTCTTTCATTCCAGTGGTGGACTCTGCTTTCCAGTCCAAGAGACTCGCCTTTTAAACGGTTTTCTCCCTTTCATTCCAGCCTAGCTGCCACTCACCCAGCAGGCTAGCTGTCCTTGCCGGACAGTCAGCCAGCCAATCATGCCAGAATGCATTTGGGTCTCCTAGGAGACTAAGCACAGGGAGTTTCGGGCACCTCCCTCATTTCCTGCCCAACCCAGATACTCAGGTGCCAGAGGCAGTCTTCAGTCCTGAAGCCCACCAAAGGCATACGAACAAAGGGACCAAACCTGGTTTGGCGCACAGAGACCAACACTAGAAGGACCTTTCTAAAAAGAAACGGCAAAAAAAGACCGGGACCACCTTAAACAAAGGGGCTTAAGGGGTCATCTTGAAAAACATGGCTCCTGTGATTTGGTCGAAAAATCATGGTAGTTCATTGTAAAACCACAGCCACCAGCCTTTTCAATAGGAAAGGGTAGCATTTGACTGCTACATGAGTATTTAGACACAGGGGATACTAGGTAACCCCTCCATCACTCCATTGTAAGATGGTGTGTGCTGGGTCTAGTAATTTGGAAAGACTAGTAAAGTCAATTTCACTTTACATTCTCTGGGAAACAGTAGTTTGTCCCAGAGAAGGTATTTAAACCTTTGGGAAGTCTAAAAAGACATCCCTGTGTCGCTGCACTGAGGGTGCTGTGTAACACACATGAAAAGATGCCTATGGAGTTATCTTAAAACTCCAAAGTCAAAGAACACAAATGTAAAAACACACATCAAAATACATGAGAGTGGGGGGGCTCACACTCTCGCCAGGTAAAAAAATCAAGTTCTCAAACTCCAGCAAAGTTGCTGGGGGTCTCTAAGGTGAAGGGAATTAGAACATTTATCAGAATTCTCCCTACGAACCGCCACTCTTTCTATGGATGCTCAGGTATCGGCGGTATGCCAAACTGGCCATTTTCATCTCAGAATATTGAGAAAGGTGCTTCCCATGCTACCGGCTAAACTGCGATTGCCGGTGCTAGCGGCCATAGTGTGGAGTCGTTTGGACTATTGTAATTCATTTTACTTGGCTCAGCCAAAGAGCATAGTCCAACGGCTGCAGCACCTTCAAAACCTGGTCGCTCGGGTAGCAACTGGCTCCCCCTTTGGGGCCCATATTTCGCCAGTCTTGCTTTCACTGCACTGGTTGCCTGTGGCACAGCGCATTGGGTTCAAAGCGCTTTGCATCGTCAATCGGGTATTGCATAACCAAGGGGCAGTACCTATGGACTAAATGTATCTGCTATCTCCCAAATCGGTCACTGCAATCCACCTCAGCAGGTCTGTTGTGTGCCATCCTTCCGCCAGCCGCGTATTGGTGGTCGGGCCTTCTCGGTAGCTGCTGCTCAATTATGGAATGACCTACTGGCAGTGAAAAGTTTGCAGAATCACTTGGCGTTTAGAAAGGCGCTAAAAACATATTTGTTTTAGATAACGGATGCTGGGTGGGCTAGTGGATCTTATACCTGGCCTCTCCAGCGCCATCATACCCTACAGTGACTGTGCGCTTTATAAATCTCTATAACATAACAATGGCAAGTCGAATGCTCATACACAAACAGCACAGGATGATGGGAAACTGGAATGGTAATCATTGGTTCAGCCGATAATTAACAATTCTGTGTCCCAGCATGACCAACGTGCGTGCATGGAGTGTGAGAGGATCTAATGGCCGCTGGGCCAAGGAGATGCAGAATGCAGGGACCAGACAAAAAAGTTGTCTATGCCCCGAGGTAAATGGCGCCCTACAGATAAAAGTGCATCGGTCACTTTTACTCCTTAAAAATAGAAAATGCATCACAAAAAATAAAAATAGGGAGTAAAAATACACCCAACAAAAATACGAACTAGACACAAAGGAAGAAGCCCGTCCCCCGGCTTTCATCCACACAGCTCCACGGTACCAGAGGAAGAAATGACATTATTATTATTAATAATAATAATAAAGCAGTCCTCTTCCTCTTTGTTACTGCCTGATCCAAAGTGGTGGAGAAATATCTTGTAATGTGAGTAAATAACTTGGTACAGGCTTCCAAGTGGACAGGATTATGTTAGCAAAGGAAACGGGTTACAGAGTATGGTTCCCCCAATCAGTTTCTTTCGACTGTGCAAGAATTTAAGTAGCCTGTCTAGGAGAGAATTGCTATAGTCTGGAATGGGTGCTTCATTTAGTGGAGTGGATTTTCTTTACAGTGGTAATCCTTTGGTATAGTTACCAAATATGCAAAGGGAGGTCCATCAAAGGCCAGTATGGTGGTTGCCTGTGTGCTGCATTTCGACAAGAAATTGGATTGCTAGTCATGTCAGAAGTTGTGTTAACAGATGTTTGTGTAACTGGAGGGAAAAGGATTTCCTTGGTTGGTTCAGACCAAGGGACCAAAATAGAAGTCGCCATCTTGAACATTTTTTCTGATTAATTGCTTAACGAACAAAGGGATAAGAATGGGATTTAGGGAATGGTGAGTAAAAAAGGAGGAAAACTAAAAATGGATGGCAAAAATGAGGAAAAAGAAGGAGAGTAGAGTAGTGGAGGATTGGAGTGAGGACCACTGCATTTCGCAAAATTGGGAAAAACAGTTTACAATTAAAAAGAAAAAGACATTAATAGAAAGGATAATTCTTGGTCAGAATGCAGGGTTCGAAATTGAGATTCAATGAGCAGGAGGTAAAACCAGCTCCTGGGTGTTCATCACCACCCAGTAGGCAGAAGCTACTGCAGTGGGACCAGGACCTACAAGAGATGCTTATGTAACTTTTTCCTTTCCATTTTGTATCAACCGTTCTGTTTAAATGTGTATTCGAAGTGTTCTAATTCTTCTTCATTAACATTCTCAAATACTCAAAAGTTAATGTCACATTTACATGTTTGGAAGGCACCAGTTGGCCCCAGGAGCCAGAAGTAGCTCCTGGTAGCTGTTGGTTTGAAGCTAACCAGGCTCTACAATGCTAGAAGCAGGAGCTAAATAGCTCCCAGCTCCCCTCAATTTCAAGCCTTGACAATGTCAAATGGTCGTTCTTAAATACAACTGAAAGGCATGTGTAAGATGGGATACTAATTGGCCAAGTCATCCAGTCATCCGGGTGACAGATGTTTTTGAGCAAAGGTAAGATCTGCTGTCTTCAGAGCCTATGGGAAGAAACCTTGTGGGAGGAGCCTTGATTATATGGGGGAGAGGCTTAACCAGTGATGGATTCGACAAGGTCGTAAGGAAGGACTTCACCTCCATAGTATGTGGCTCCTATGGCGAATAAAATGGCTGCTTTCTTGAGTTGTGGTCTTGCACTTGGTACATTCACAGATGGGTTATGAGACGGGATGGATGCATTACCCCACATTAGTACCCGGCACGCACTGCGCACCGGGAATACAACGTGTGGATTGGCTCTTTTCTGAGCCATACCGCACGGTATTCCCGTGTATGCCACTGCGTCCCACGCGTGCCGGGTACTCGGTTCCCGTTGAGGGGCGTGGCAGCTCTTTAACCAATGAGGTGGCTCGAAACGGGGCAATCCCCGCTCCGAGCCTTCCCATGGCTGGAGGCTGCCTTCTTCCCCCCGCGGTGGACTCGGGTAATTTAGTTTTTTCCCCCACTCCCCTCCCCAGCAAACTATCCCCTCCCCGGCCTCCCAACCCCACTTAGCTTATTTTGTCTTCCTGTCTTTGAGCGAACGCGCTGGAAACACTTCTGTTCCCAGCGCTTTCGCTCCCGATGGTCGCCATGGAAAGGGGAAACTGACTACATTTTCCCTTTCCCGGCGGCCATTTTTTGTCACCTGTCACGGCAGCGTTTCGAAACAAAAAAGAATGCCATTAGTACCCCGGTCTAAAAGACCGGGGTACTAATGGCTATAAGACCCTCAGCGGTGGGCCAATACTGCCCACGGCTACGTGCAACTACGGCCCCAGGGGCATTACCTGGGGCGATATCAGCCCGCCGCCTCGGGTCTTATTGCCACATTAAGTTATGTTTTATACAGTAAATGTAAAAGTACTGGGAACATAATTTGTGTAAAGCGCTCTTCCCTCAAAGGTACGATGTTTGAACATAACACAACTGTAAATCGATCAAGTACATTAATATATCACGATATCCAAACTAAGGAATAGGGGCTAAATCAAGAGCAGTACTTTGGGGATTGAAAAATTAAATGATTTATGGAAGGAGTCCTTAACTATGTCAGAAACTGACAAATGACAGTTCTACTTTTCACTCGAGACCAAGCTGTGAGATCCATAACATTTCAGCCTACAAGACCAGATAAGCCTGTTTTTCCTTTTTTTCATTCTCCAATGTTTTTTGGCCACTTGGCAAACGTTGAATCCGCAACTGCTGATCTCAGCACAATGCCTGTTCTGACTGGAGGCAAACCGCCCACACCAGAAGCGAAGCTTTGGGAAGGTTGCTCACCAATTGCAGCATTTTGCTACGCTCATTCTGAAAGGTCTGTGGAGATAAACACTCCTATATATTTAGGGAAAAAAAAAAAAGAGTACTTGTGGCAAGTGTGTATCAAATGGCTTTCAAAGGTCTTTTCCAATTCAACTTAAATGTCAAATTTAAAAAATAATCGGACATAGAATAAATAACCTTTAAACTAGGTATTAAAAAAAAAAAATGGGAAAAACCCGAAATGCCTTAAAGACAGCAGAAAATTCCCTGCAACCCATTATCTTGTCCTCATCACCTTTTAAAATAACCTTCAGGACACAGCTACTCTCCTCAAAAAGAAAGGTAGAGGATTTACCCTCAGAAAACCGAGAAGGATACATTAATTAACTAGGAGCAACTTGAAAACGTTTGGCTAGCTGTATCAAAAATTAAAATACAAGTTTTTTAATTGGCAAATTATCCATTTTGCAGTGCACATTGCATTCAAAGTCATCAAAACTAAATCATAAATGGCACGTTAAAAAGGAAATTGAGGGCCTCTCCTCAAAACGCAGGTTTGCAAAAAATAAAACTTTAATTTTCCATATATGTCGAAGGAAGATCAGGGCAAACTTAGAAACTGAAGCATTATCAGTACGGGAGACCAGCGAAAAGAAACAGCTATAAGAGGCGAATTCCAACATGTCCCTGATGTAGAATGTACCACATTAAAAAGGAGCCACCAGGCGTTGCTACTGAGATTGTGGATTTCAACTACGTTATTGAACCAAATGAGGAAATGCATGTACTTATTTTAACGTGCTAAATTGGTTTGATAATCACACCTGACTGTACTACAGAATGCCGAAAAGTATATATTTTTTTTAAATCACATCAAAATAGCCGCTGGCAACGTATAAAAATCAAAGTATCCTTTAATGTGGCAAAAATATGGAGCCATAAATATCGACTTATCAAAACCGCAGTGAAATGTTTATCATGCCTGCAAACAAATGCGGAGACTCGCAAGAACCAGTCACTACAGATCCGCATATTAAAGAGGTCTGCCGTCTCACAGATAGCAAATCTGGCTTACCAATAGTGACCAGATGGATGCTTTGAGGGTCCTGGCGATGTGGGTACTCCAAGCAGTAAGGAGACAAGAAGGGACTAGGAGGGCTGCCCGAGGTCAGGGGAGCTCTAGTTACAAGTGGACGCTCCAGAAGGGAAGAGGAAGTCTAAAGAGAAACATCATCCCTGCCATGATAGAAGGATGGACAAAGTGAAAACCTATCCCTAAGAGAGGAGATAAACAACAATGGGGTATGGTGAAGTACAAAAGAACCATTTGATTTGGGACTTCAGAGCAAACCTGAAAACTCACTTGTTCCCACCTGGTTTGTACACCTTCTCCTCCACTTCACCTGACCCTATTGCATGCCCACTGCTAGGACTTTGCCACACGCACAAGGCACGCTGGCGGCAAGCTCGCATCTATGGGTATTTCGGTCGGCATGGAGGAGCTGGGTTCCAGCATCCTCTAACCGTGTGGTCGGGTTCCTGCATAGCCATCAGGGAAGTTGGAGAAACTCCTTTATAAAGAAGCCCAGCACCAGGAAGCAGCGTTGTTGCAACAGTCTTTGTTGCAGACTTCTGCAATCAGGTCAGTGTTAGGGATTCAGGTACTTACGGTTACTCCATGGCCCCTTCCAGTTTATTCAGTTCCATTTGGATTTGTAGGTTCCCAGGGGGCAGCAGCTACATCTCAGGTACTACTAATTCCCTTCAACTTTATGGTCAGGCGTGTCCCCATATTCATTGTTTAATATTCTTCTTCTATCTTTGTCCCTTGCTACAGCTCCTGCCTGTCCAGTCTCAAGGTACCAGGGGGCCAGGAGGTGTCCAGTAGCACTCCCGCCTTGGGGGAACTTCCCCACTGTGTTTTCCCATATCTACCTGTGGGTTATTTCCTCTGGGGTAGGCAGTGTATTGCTTCTTAGGCCCCTGAAGGGTACAACCTCCGTTTTGCTGTCCAGAGTCCGACACCCAGTCTTTGTAACGCAGTGCCTAAAGGCAATTTAGTTTTCAGCGCCTGCTACACAAACCAATAAACAAACATACGCGTCACATCAAGAGCCCTCCCATTAAAACTAAAGGACAAAGCACATTTAGAGCTAAATGGTCTAGAAATACATTAGGGCAGAAAAGGCTATAGTGGAAATAATGAACATTAATGTTGACAGGGAATATGTGATCAAGTGATCTGAATAAAACTTCTGAAATCAATTTAATGTTAAAAGGTAGTGACATTGGTAGGCCAGTAAATTATATACAAGGGAACTGTGCAAGATGAAAGCTGGACTTCAGTGTTGCACATTAATTCTCCCAGGTCGCTTCAAATTCTGAAAGCTACAGCAGCAAGAATCTGATCGAGATTTACAAATTGTTCATAGACTTCAAAGTACAATATAAGAGGGCGAGGGGTATTTAAAATTCATTATTGAGCAGTCTTCGCTGCCCCTGCGAGTTATATTTTCAAGAAATACTGTAATTGTGTTTTGCGTTTGTTAGGAAAGATTTTCTTTTTGCTGCTTTCCTCCCATAGACTTCAATATGGCATCCCATCTTGTTGCCACTGTCTGCATCTTAACCTAACTTTTTGGAGGGGAGTAACGCCCTCAGATTAACTACCCTTGCTTTTGCTCACTTTTTATAGGGAGACTGATCAGTCCCCAAGACCATCAGTACTGGGAGATCATGTCTCCTTTGTGGAATTCTTTAAACAGCACAGATCACCTTACCACAAAGCCCGTTTATGTGCCTATAACATTTCTTTTGTAACTTTATTGTTAGACACAATGTGTCCAGTGTGGGCTGGTGGCAGTGAATATATTTATATTGCGTTTTCTACTGTAAACCCGTGCACTCTG
Source organism: Ambystoma mexicanum (assembly GCF_040938575.1). NCBI lineage: Eukaryota > Metazoa > Chordata > Amphibia > Caudata > Ambystomatidae > Ambystoma > Ambystoma mexicanum. The sequence goes on along the minus strand of NC_090923.1, from coordinate 663,924,466 downwards.
TTTTCCCGGGAAAAATGGTGGTCTGTATACATGGCGGATGTGGGGGCTGGGTCTGTCTGGACTCAGTCCATTTCCCAGCCAAAGTGGTGGTGTTGCTGGTGTGACTCTTCACAAGGTGTTGTCGCTTCTCCCCAAGGGAGAGCCCTTTCCCAAGAGGCAAGTGAGGCGGCTACCAAATAGTCCCCCCTAGGGGTTGTTTAATGAGGGAGGACCTCGTGGGTAGGGACTCCCCCTCTGGGGACAAGGACAATCACCTGGGGTACATCCCATTGAATGATGCCACTCCCCAACATTCCCTAGTCCTTCCCAATGTTAAGAGCCATTTTATGGAAAGTAAAACTATGCATTGTTTTAATATAGGGCGTAGAGCCAAAGTCAAAAGTACCAGGAAGATCACAGGAGACATGCATCATTGACTGTGCTAGTACTGCTTCAAGGTGGCATGAAGAGTAAGTCATTAACAGAAACGAAGGACTTTTACAATCTGCCAGGGCAGGACTGGCAACACTGTTGAAGTATAGATGATGGACTAACAAACATGTCAAACCCAGCTGGGAGAGGCAACAGGACCGGAAACCTCAGTTTTGGACGCTGTGGGCAGACCAGTCTTGGAGAAGAGCAGAGGACGTCTGGAACAGTGCAGATGCAGTCCTCCGAGGGTCCAGTTGAAGCTGACCCGAATGTGAAACAGGAGAGAAGAGCCGAGCAGCTTACCCGAGCATGGAGCCGCTGTGGTGCTGCAGAAATCGGAGAGAAGCCTGGTGCATTGGAGAGTAGAAATCTAGTCCCAGGAAGAACTAGTGGCGCACCGAAATCCCTCAAAAGATAACTGGAGGTGCGAGAGACCTGGAGGGGACCCTATCATTGGTACACCCAGCATCCAAGGAGAGCTTCCTCGTCGCAGTGGTGCCCATAAGCCCATCAGAGATGGGTCCAGGACCCTAACCAAGCATCCGAGGAGAGCTTCCTCGTTGCATTGGAGACCATAAGACCACCAGAGATGGGACAAGGACCCTAATCAGTAAAAAAAACAAGCATCCGAGGAGAGCTTCCATTGACCACCAGAGACAGGTCGAAGACCCGAACACCTACAAACCTAACATCCGGGGAGAGCTTCCTCCTTGCAGTGGCAGTAAGAAGCCCACTGACCACCAGAGAAGGGTCTGGGACCCCAACAAAAGGGAACTGAGCAAGCAAGGAGAACCTCCTGGCTGCAGTGGGGCGACACTAAGCCCAGTAACCAACATAGAAAGATTTGGGACTTTTCTTCCACCAAAACAAAAAGGCAGTGTGCATCAAGCTGAAGATTGTGAAAGAACGTTTTAGACACCAGGAGAAGGGCCCAAAGCCCTAGGAACATATTCTAACGACGGCAGATGAAGGGAGTGATTCCCCTGGCCTTGTTGTGAACTGCATGAAGCTATACCAGGAGAAGGGAATCATTCTTCTGGAAAAGGGGCCAGAGCTCTGGGAACATAATCTAAAGACGCCATGGGAAGGGAGTCATTCCCCTGGTTTTATTGGAAACTGTATAGATCTATACCAGGAGAAGGAAGCCATGGTCCTGGAAGTGGAACTGGATCAAGAATGTATGATACCCACAATACAGGGGAAGGGAGACAGTCCCCTGGCATTTTTGGTGCAAGTAAACATACTTTTGAACATTGTCCGAGCCTCAGGAGAAGGGTGACACTCTCCTGCAGGAACTTTCTGTTAGATTATCCATGGGTGTAGTGCGAGGGATAGAAGTAGGTTGCGACACAGGATGGTGGAGTTTGTTTTGACTGACATTCTGACAGACCCTTAGTATTGGTTTTGAAGCAGGGAAAGCCCTCTTAGAAGATGGGGACAGTGAGGGCCTTTTCAATGCGCAAAACAATCTATAACCACCACCATGTCACCTTTGAGTCAGCTTCCTTCTTTGACACCCTTACACTGGGCAGATGTGTTGGCCAAATGTGTCCACGATAGGACAGCCCTTGCAAATTTGAATGGTGTAGATCCTTAAAACTGGTGAGCTTTGAGTCAGCTCCGGACCAAATCCTGGGTAAAAGGAGGTACTAAGCAGACATTCAACAGATCATTGTTGGAGCCAAGACGCTTATGAGGAAGTTCAGCCCACTGACAACCCAAGCCAACAAGCCTTGCCTCCAGCCATGTCACAATCAAGCCCTGCTCCTCTCTACAGATCTCCAGAAGGCTCTAGTCGATGCTTTGATCCCTGGATTGGTGGAAAAACCTGCCCCAAACCCTGCTCAAGGATCCATGCCTGCTGAGCCTTGTGCAGTGTCCCTTGACCAGCAGGTGGACTGACCAGCTCTTTCCTAGGATACCTCTTTGCACCGGTCGCTGCTCAGAGTTTAGCCTTGGAACTCAGTAGATCGTCAACTTGTAGTACAAGATGCCTCGCCCTGCATTTTCAGCCTTTCTGACTTAAGAGAAGCCGTGCAGGGCCTCCCCCCTTCTTGCCTAAGGATTGAGGAGGCCTTCTGAGGGTGCCTGTGCCGCAGAGGTCTTCATCCGGTCATGCCAAATGTGTCCAGCTATCCAGTCTCCAGAACCGTCTCGTCAGAGCTCCGAACCGCTGACTAGCCATGTCAAAAAAGACCTTCCTCTGCCGGACAAAACCAAGAGGTAAGTGGGCCCCATGGATTCAGTAACCCCTGAAGTTGTTGCTCAAGAAATTGGAGTAAGGGGGGTGACTTTGCATACCTATTCCTACCTACCCCCAGGTCATAGGATTGTATGGGCGTAAAGACTTAATCCTATCTCTACCTTGCTGGACTAAAATCAAAAATCAGTTGTCTGGTCAAGGATCCCTCGCTGGGCTTCTCCTACAGTGGTAGAATCTGGAGAGCAACCCGTAAGAATTTACATACCTATATTTTCAAATTTTGGGACATCAACGTGTAACCATTGGCTTTGGCAACAATTATTCGTGAATCACATTGCAAACCTTCATGCAAAATACATATTGTGGAACTGGTGATTTCTGTGCCCTAGGCCCCCCCAATTCCTAGCAGGGCTGAACTTACTAAGAATTGGGGATCTTAATTCCAGTTTTCATATCAGTGCTCGGTTTTGTAACCATGTACTTATCTGTTTCCAAATGGTTCCAAATCGTGTATTCTTCGATTTCTCCTTGCTTTACCATAACACAGTTACTTAAAGTGTTGTTCGTAACATTGCCTTCTATTGTGTAGCTGTTTTAAAAAGTAAGGTTTTGGTGTTCTAGAAGTAGAACTAGCCCCCCTCTAACCCTGCCCCTATCCCCCCCAACAGTGAATGCATAGATGTATAGGATGGTGTGTGGCAATACTTACATGGGGTTATCATTGTTTAGAGTGTATTAAAAGGCCTAATAAATAAGTGTGCATCTTTGTAAATCGTCTAACTTCAATTATTGGCGTGCTCGGTATGTGTCTCAGTGTATCCCAAGACCACGCCCACACTCTCCTGAGCCCAAGCCTTACAGCTCTGCTTCCCTATCTTGATTAAGTTTGGTATCTTCTCCCTGTTCGCTAGAACAGTGTGGCATTTCAGAATTCACAACCTGGATTGATTCTCAAAACACATCTTAATGTTTAAAACGTAACCTCTAATATACAATTATTGGAATTATTTAAATATCTCAATGCAGTATAGCTCATAGACCGCATTTTGCTTTTCAGTGTCTAATGCTGTGTTAGTGGGATAAATATGATGTGATGAATAATATCCTTACTTTAAACATCTGACTTGTAATGAAATGTAATTCTGTAGGGGGAAGTGATGAATTTGCACCTGCATATTTGAATGTGTTATAACTTACTGTATTTCTATTAATTGAAATAAAGTTGCGTTAGGGAGAATTCTCATTTCTGTGCTAATTCCCTTCAACCTTAGGACCCCCAGCTCTCTTTCTGGGCTTTAGGACTTTTTAATTTCTACCCTGGAGGGAGTGCACCCCTTTTCTCACTCTCTGTGTTTTGCTCCAATTTAGATTGAGTTTACTTTGTTTCTGGAGTCTGACAAACTCCATAGGCATCTACTTTTTGTATCTTGACATACAGCATCTTAAGTGCAGTGTCACAGAGAAATCCTTTAGATTTCTCTTAAGGTTTAACTAGCTTTTCTTGGGTGAACTACAGTTACCAAGAATATTAAAGTGAAATTGACTTTACTTACCTTTTCTCTTTGTAGGTCCAGCACACCCCATGGCAGTGGGTTAATTGTCCTACCATTGTGCTTTTCTACCGCAGGCTGGATCCTCAGCTGCAGCATAGCACCCATGGTTGACCATTGTGTCAAAATGGCCCCTGTCTTCTGTCTTCTGTTTTCACCATGTCCTGCTTGTGAGGTCTTTCTTGGGGTTTCCCTGTGCACCAAACCAGATTTAAGCCCTTTGTTCATTTTGCCTTAGGCGGGCTTCAGCACTGAAACCCGCCTCTGGCTCCAGTGTGTCTGCAAGGGCAGGAAGTGAGGGAAGTGCCCGAAACTCCCCTGTCCTTCGTCTACAGGACAACCTAAATGCACCCAGTCCTGATTGGCTGGCTCTCCTTGCAGGACAGCCACCCTGCTTTGTTAGTGACAGCTATGCTGTGCACGAATGGGAGAAACCTGCATAAAAGGCAAGACTTCTTGAACTGAAGACAGAGTCGACCACTGGAAGAAACGTCCAAAGGAATCATGAAAAGAAGCTTGCTGCATCTTCCTGGACCCTTGAACTGCCCAGTGAAGCCCTGCTGCTGTGCTGATACTCCTTTTCCTAATCAACAAGAGACGCTCCAGAGTTCTTCCCTTGGATTAGTGGGACCAACCAACCCTGGGACGAACTTTGCTGGAGGCCCTTCCCAAACTGGTTGTACTTCCTTGCTGATGCTGGAACCGAGTGCCAGGGGTCGAGGAATCCGTAGTCTAGTACGTCTGTGAGCCAGCCAAACGCTCCAGCAAAATCTGGAGGACCATCACGAAGCAGGACGACCCAAGCTCGAGTCACCTCACCAGAGTGCTGGGCTCAAAGAGGAAGCCCAACCTGTGTCCAAGATCTGCAGTAATATCATTTACTGCGAGCAGAAACTGCTGCCGAACTGCTGTGCAGGAGTCCTCCAGACGTCCTCCCTCTTGTCCCCATGGCTGAGGCCCAGGAACACATGATCTGCAACACTGCAAACAAGACAGAAGCCAGCAGGATCCTCTTATTCTGACATAAGGTACTGTTCTCACTAAGGGGTACTTGTCTGTAGCTTGCTCTTCTCAGTTGAGATTTGCAGTAGCTATTTTTTCTAGAGTTGATCTCAGCCCTAACTCCCACAAGTGTAACCAGCCTGTGGCCCAACAGTGATTTTCTACAACAAACTAACTTTGTGCAAGATTTTTTGCTCTCCAAGAAGTGGCTCAGCTCCATAGACTTTGTCCCAATTGACTTTGGCTGTCCTGGCTCCCTGCAGACTCTTGGGTCCCTGCAGACTCTTCTGTTCCATTGACTTTGCTTCTTACTGTCCCTCATAGATGATACATTGGTTTTAACTAATATTTGCTGGAAAGGGTTTTGATCTAGACTTCATTGGAAGATTTAAAAGTGCTCACATGCTCCGAGAACCTGTTAACCTTTTTCCTTTCTTTAACCTTTCCTTTTACCAACCTCAAATTTTACAAAGTGCAAAAGTGATATATAAATGCCATTACTGCCCCAGTTAGTGAATTCACCTCAGGGTGTAGGAAGTTTATATGAAGTATCTCTAAAGAGTATCTACTTGCTTTGCCTTGAATCTGAGAAAGTATTTTGAAGTGTATTTTTATTGTTGCACATTGCCCTTATTTTAAATTGACCGTTAAATAAATAAAAAAATATTTTACTAGAAAACCTTGAATGTAAGTGTTATTTATCTCGACAGGATAGCTCTGGGGCAACATGCTTGCCTTAGACGCAAGAAGACGCAGAGCAACACAAGTTTGATCCCTGGGAGTCAGCGCTTAGAAACCTCTGGGTATTAATTGTGTTATAAATAACCAATCATTTTTGGATACTTGTATTTGTGATTTCGATGCTACAGCTCTACAGCTCACATTTGCCCCTCTTGAGATAAGCCTGGCTGCTCAGTCACACTACCAACTTGTGTAGTACAGACCTATACCAATAGGTGGGTTACCTAACACCAAGAGGACAAGGCTGGTCTAGTCTCCCACAGGGTTACTACCTCAATTGCCTAACAAGCTGCCAATATGTCTAGGCATGTATCTTTGTGCTACCAGTGTCTCTATGAGAGTGCCTATGAGAGTATTACCCTCAGGTACAGCTTCATGGTGTGCTGTGACCATCACCTTACTGATGAATCCTTGTGCGGCCAGAGTGTAGGTTCAGTCTAGCCGATTAGGTGATCCAGGCCCCCCAGCCTTAACCAGGGTTCATAATTCAGGGAAAAATGCATTTGAGGGGTCTTGGGCTTGTTCTGTACATCACATACCTGCACTGATCTGGAAACTGATATGAGCTGGAGAAGTTAAAGTGGACAACTGATTTCTGAAAACAAGTGTCAACAGAACCTTAACAGAGACCTGAAGCCCCAGAGCATGTCCAACACCGCACCCTCCTCTAACTCCAGGGTGGAAAGTCTGCATACCCTAAGAGGGAATTCCCACGAGACTTTCAGGTGGCACTTTTCTGACTCGATGGCTGGAAAGTATTCAGCCAAAGATGTTGGCTCTTCAATTGTCTTTTTCTGAAGACTTTCTCTTCAATATCCCAGCAAAGGAGATGTTAAATCTTTCTGCAGCACTTTTTAATAATGCCCCAGAAAATAATGTATCCTCTTGAGGATTCTGATGTAGACAGTTCTCTGCCCGCCAGGACACAATATTGCAATTCGGCTGCCTATTCAAGACAGTGTTTTGCCATTAAAAGTAAAGTCTGTGTGCACCTGCTCCTAACCTCTAGTTCATGGGTGCCCAACATACGGCCCGCGGGCCAAATGCGGCCCTCCATCCCGTGAAATGCGGCCCTCCAAGACGGTTTACTTTTGGAATGAGATACGGCCCACTTGGCTGCATTTCATTACATACGTAAACAGTTTGCCTGGGACCCCTGCTGGGTTCATGCATTCATGACAGGGCGGCACCTTGATTAGAGCGGCTATTAAGACTATCTTTATCTCCATTGTAATGTATGCCCCCCCCTCCTTTTCTTAGAGCAGAAAGCAGTCTGAACCACGGAGGCCCGGGGGAAGCAATCATTATAACGGAAGCTAAAGATAAGGTTAATAGCTGTCAATTATCTCAAGCCAAGGAGTCAGTGGTCAGCCACCTTATTTCAAAAAAGGCTTCTTGGCTACTCAGCAGACATCTGAAACACTGGTTGCCCACAGTAAAAGTTACCTGCATGCATTTATTTTGTTTTACACGTGTCAACACGACCGCCCAGCTCTTATCCAAACGGAGCTTCCCCTTGCAGGGCCTCGACTCCCTTGTAACCGTCTTGTAAAGCCAGCATCCCGCCTTCAGCTCAGACACGAACATGAGCAAACTTTGTTTTCCACTTCATTTTCTACCCCTCTTTCTCACCTCCAGTGCGAGCTTTCACTTCTTTCCCTACAGTGCCTGATAAAGTCTTCTCTCCTGTGGACAAAGAAAAAGCGCACTGTAGTGGAAGGAGATGTGTGTTAGCCAAGCCTAGAAACGCCCCTTCAAATGGACATATGGCTGGATGCCCCGAATGAAGCTCGATCCCCGCACATTTTACAGTGGGGGGGGGGCTCTAGGTAGGTGGTGGGAGGTTGTTGGGGTTGGGTGCTTTGCTGCGAGAGGGGGCATAGATGAAGAGTGCATGTGTGAGAGAGATTGATTTCATGTTTCATGGGGTTATTCTTGCTCTCAGGGTTCAATTGCTGGGCCCATTGCTGCCAGCCAGCCTGGGAAACAAGACTGGATTTGCATTCTACATCTCATGCTTTCTGCCATCTCATCCCAGACCATGTCCTTTTCACGCAGACACTGGCCTCACCATGAAGGGTGGGCATGTCACACAAATGAGTACGTCTTTGTGGGACAGGAAGGACAGAAATCAGTGCCTTTTTGGACACTCAGAGAGAAGCGCTGGCAGGGATGGGCCTTCCCCCACCCCCTATGATTTGTCTGCCTGAAATTAACAAGCTTGACAAACATTACCGTGGTCACTGCTCTCAAATATTTACTGCAGGACCAAAATATCCGGGTTGGCATCTGGTCATGGGCCATTTTGACTTCTGCCAAAGTGCCCACACCTGAACTGGCCACCCCGGGCATTAAATCTGGACAATTTGTCCCTTCTCCCCAGAGGGGAGGCCATCCCTGTGAGGCTAGGGAGGTGAGCCTGCTCTGCAAGACCTTCCCTAGGGGTCTGGGCAAGTGGGACGTCACTGGTAGGGACACCCCTCTAGGGAAGAAGGGCTCCCAGTTCAATGAGGACCCCCCCCTGAACGGACTACATTGTCTGCCTAAATGGGACTTGAAAGAACTGTGGGCACTCCGGGAGGAGCAGTCATGCTGTGGTCGTGCAAAGCAGAGGGAGGGTGTGCATGAACTGCAGCAGACCTGCCACATGTGGAAGAACTCTCATGGGAGAAAGTGGGGGACTATAAGAGGGTGCAGTTGGAACCGAGAGGCAGGTGGGAGCAATCTCCTGGAGTGTTTCTTACAGGGGGTGGCTGAGCTGCACCCCAGCCCTTCAAGCAAAATGCTCCCCGACCCCCTCAGCAGAGCAATGTCTGTGTGAGAGAAGCGAAAAAGGGAGCAAGTGAGATACAGAAAAGAGATAGGGAGAGTTAAGAAGAAGTGAGTGAGAGAGGGAAGATGAAGAAAGACATACAAGAGAGTGCTTATGCCGTGTGATTCCCCTTCAGCTGCTCCATGCCGCACATTAGTAGTCCGGCCCACTGTAGACAGCTTCAAATGCACATTCGGCCCTGCACGAAAACCAGTTGTGCAACCCTGCTCTAGTTGATTTAGAATGTGGCTGGTCTTTGCTCACATGGGAATATGCCTTCCTCTTTTCCCCTTTCTTGCTTAAGTAAAGTGAGTTCTATGTAAAAGCCTGCCCCTGCGAGGAGGGTTTGTCCAATTGTGCCCAATCAAAAATGTAATCTTCCAGTTTAGAGTAATCCTCTTCCTCACCCTCTTTATCCACCTCCTCCTCTAATATGTCTTGATCTTGTGTCTTCTGCATTCATGCATGTGCAATTTGGTTTACGGTGGTTGTAAAATTGTAGTGGCTGACTTAGCTTGTGATGTGCCTCTGGGTTTGTAAAATGGACGAGTCTATTGTATTCTGCAATTTGATGCCATGTAGATTGGTGTCCTGTGTTTGTGCATTTCCCAGAGTGCGCTCATCTTTCAGGTCCATTTGTTTCGAAGCCATGATTTCACGCCCAAGCTATATTTTCAGTACCCTTGCTTAGAACCCTCTGTTCTCGCAATACCCGCCTTGGAGTGTTTTTAATGGTAATTTCTGTTTGGTTTACATACTTCTTTGTTGCAGGAGTGCCCCTCTGCCACTGCCTCCCTCACCCACATGCGTTTCGGAATAGGAGGACTTGGCACTGGTCTTAAGGTGTTATGCTTGCCCATTGACTCTAGCCACAGATTTTGATGTTTTATTCATCCTTTTGGATGCCTTGTGAACAGCAAGTTCTCCAGAAATGCAGACTGGCTGCTTAGAGGTGTACTGGTACTCTGGAGTCTGGTGTAGCTGTCCTTTAAGAGTCCAAAACATAGCCCCAATGCCACCCCCCTCCGAGTAACTCAACGTCCGTGCATTGGAGGACATGTGTTGATATCTTGGTCTCCATCGCACATTATTTCCAGTGCTGTCTCCTACCGGAGCCAAGGGTTTTAAGCTTGAAATTTTGACATAAAGCGCACAAGTTTTCTGGACAAGCACTGTTTGTCCCAACCCAAATAGAGGCAACAGCACGTTGGAGGGAATTAAAAGGATGTCTTCCATAGACAGTGTCAAGGTAAGCTAAATACTGTTCTTCAGTGCATACTGTTGTAGAGTTTATTCATTGGTGTTAGCAATGTTATGTTTTGAAACTGGAACAAATGTAGTTTGATTTTAATTGTACCCCAGTAATGTTCGTACGGACATTAGTGTTCTTCCAGATATCTTTGCTGTACTTGATTGTGTTAATGGTGGCATAGAGAAAACTAATTTCTTGATCTTGTTTCTGCGCACCATTAACGAGGATGGAATTGTACACCTCTAGCACAGTAGCTAAGCAGAGGAAATTGTTTTGTTGTGGTTGAAGAATAGGTTAGTGACCCGATGAACAATGCCTTATATGTGTGATGGAACTTCAAAAGAACAATGTTGTGGGATATAGCGCGATTTGTACTCCTTTGTACATTTCTATTTTTACAGATTGCATTGAATAAAGTCTGTAGTCTCTTATTGTAAATCTCATGGGAGAAGGAAAGAGAAGAGCAATGCAAGGAGGATGACGAGGCAGAGAGGAAAATCAAGGAGGGGGTAAAAAGAAAGAGCGAGAATGAGGAAAAGAGCAGCAAAGAGGCGGGAGGGAAGAAAAGCAAGAATGAGGAGGAGGAAGGGAAGAGCAAGGATGAGGAGGAAGAGGGAGAGAAGTGTGATGAGGCGGAGGAGCCAAAGAGGTGCAAGGAGATGAGGTGCTTGAAAGTAAGACGGCTAGAAGGAAATACAAGAGTGGAGGTGAGAGCAAAATCTCAAACTTAAAGAAAAGAAAATGTAGACTGCTCTTAACAACGCAGCAATGGAGAAAAATAGAAAATGCTTTTGGTCAATTATTGCAAACAGGGATGGAATAAGTAAATGCTTAGACCGTGGGCTTGGTGCCGCTCTATGGTATAATCACTTCGCAAGTTCAAGAAACAAGGATGCCATATGTTCAGGGTTTATTAATCAGGGAAGGGCCAATAAAAAGGTTGTCAATGGAAAAAAATTAGAAGGTCACCACCCTGCTTATAGTCCACCACACTAAGCAAATGGCCAAGTTTGGAATTGGAGTTTAGTTATCATGCCAAGCGATAAGTGCTGTAGCAAGTATTGCGGCTTCATGCAAAGATGCCTGAAGCATACCCATTTTCAAAAAGGGTCACACCAGTGATCCAGCATGCTACCATAACTCATCTTCATTAAAGAGTTCTCTGAGGACTGTATGAATGGGCTGAAATAAATAAATAATATTTGCCCTGCCAGGAAGGTTTCCAGAAAGGGATGGCGCTATTGCCTAATATGTAACCCTAAGACTTTTAATTCAAAAAGCAAAACGAAGGGGGAGAGGGTGATCCTTGGTTGTTTGGATCTTAGCACGGCGTTCGATCTAGTGCCAAGGAGTATGGCAAATGCTTAGTAGCATAGGCATCGCAGAGAATCTTCCATTATGCACAATGGCACAGGCAGTAGCATGTATGCGAGATTTGATAGAAGAGGTAACGCTACTGTGAGCTTTCATGTATCCTACCGGGTATAGGGTCAGGTCAGGCAAGCATGTGTTGTGGCTCACCTTTTAGTTTTTTGCACATTAATGGGTTGGATAGCTTTTTAACATGGGAAACTTTCCGATTGCTGGCTAAACTGAGCATGCAGAAATAAGCAGTTTGAGGGGATTTAACCTTCTATGAAATCTAGATCGATTAAAGGTTTATGAAAATGAATCAAAAGAAATTATCATGGGAGCTTGCAAGCCACTGAAGTTAAAATGTATGGAAGTAGCTTGGAGGTAATACGACCTTTGAGTATTTAGGCGCTCACTTTTCTTCCAATGTATCATGGAACCCACATATAGCTCTGCCAAAATGTAGGCAGAATCAGTTGGGGGGTATCCTATAATTGTGTTATAAGCTAGGAGGGGTATCATTTTGTTCCGCCTTATGGCTATACGAAGCAACATCCCTTCCCCAGCTGGCATACCAAGTCGGCATGGGGGGGGGGTTTAGGTAGTATCACAAGTATGGAAAATGTTTTCCTAAAAATACTATTGGGAGTAAAATAAAAAGGTGGCAGACAATGCAATTGTACATTGGGGACTTAACCTGAGCACTGTTGGACATACTGCTGCCCAGAGCATCGAAATGGTGGGCCAAGTTGTGGCTTAAACAAGAAACCTATTGTGTGGAGTATCAGTAAAAGAATTTTAGGTTAGGCCTTAGTCCATAGGTCAATGAGCCCAAAGATTCTCGTAGATGCCAGCCCAGTTATACAGCTTGCACTGAAATAGAATCCAGCGGTGTTGGGAAGAATCTATTCCCAATTGCACGGTAAGGGCACATCTGCCACATACAGTGGTAAATAGCTCTATTGTATAATTAGACCCAATTACCAGAGCACCAGAGAGAGGCATAGATGCAAGAGCAAGATTGGAAAGGTTTTCTTTAAGATCTAATTTGGCAAAGTGGAGGCCTAATGAGTATGCATCAGATTGTTGTCGATGTTAACTAGGACACAGGGACGATAACATGCACTTTCTGCCGCTTTGCCTGCTCCATGAAGGTATGAGAAGGTGGGTCCTACCAATAATTAGAGAAAATATAGAAAAGCCTTTGCTATGCTTTTGAGCGAAAACAACCTACATAGAGTGGTAACTTGTATAATATTAGATTTACACTGCACAAATTAGTACATTTGGATTTAGTGGTTTTAATATTTTCATTTAAAATTTTTGTTTTCAATTTTTAGCTCAAGAATAAAAGGCTTGCACATTAAATGCTTTTGATGCATTTAAATTGTTAAAACAATAAGATTAAACCCATTTTAACAATTCTGTTTTATGTGGCTGATTATATGAATGTTTTACGAAAGTACGATAGCCCCTGGAAAAAAGAACTTGCTTTGGTTGGAACTTTCTTTTGGTGCTCCATTTTCACAGCTGGCTAGGAACACCGGCACCACCCCCACTCTGAAAAATTACTAACTTTGATTTTCCTTATATTTCAGTTAGCGTTCAAGGCAGCAACTGGACATCTTCGATTTAAACTGTCTTTAGCCTGTTTTGTTATCACTAACTGTACTAAATAAAGCTATGCTAAACTTGAGTGGGCCAGCTCCGATGATCCCAGTCACCAAGAGCTAACACTGGTATTGTGCCATCTGGGAATGTACTGGAATTATACAAACTGGGAATAAATTGGGGTTCTCAGAGTATACTCTGATTTTATTTAGAATGTGAATAAACTCGGATTGTGGTGTGAAAGCAGGTTGTATGCCGATGTTGTCTAACTGAAGATGTACTGGGTTGGTCAAACGATTGGAGTTCAGTCTAAGACCCAATAACAAACACAGGCATTACAAAACAAAAAGGTATATTGGCAATGTCAGTCTTGTATTTTGCCAAATCAGTGTATGGTTGCATTGCAAAACTGGGCAAAAAATTGAACTGTCAACATTGTCACTGTGCGGTGCTTGTGAAACTGGGAGTACACTGGGTTGGTCAAACTCTGAATATACTGGGGTTGTCAAAAGTGGGCATGCTACCAATTGGTAGCATGCAAATTGTGCAGACTGGACCTATACTGGAATTGGGAAAACTGGAAATATGTGTGATTTATATAACTGTAGCAGTTTACTACAATGGGGTATACCGTGTGTCAAACTGGGTGCCCCCTAGAATTACTGTCATGCCAGGATGTTCATGGATACATTGTACACTGAAATATGTTTATTCATTGTGCAAGTAAATCATTTATTCTCAGTGTCGCCGATTAATGCTCCAGGTGTTCGTCCTAGGTGTAAACATGTATAAACTACAAATGCTCACATATTTTAATATGATCCATTCTAGACATTTTGCTATTAAACAGTCAGTTTTTAGGGTGATTTAATCTAAAATGTTGTACCCTGTAGACCATGATGACAAAATGCATTTGATTTATGTTACACAAATGGCATGGCCAATTACAATTTTTTTCTTTTTTTTTTTAACAGTATTTTGTACGATGTTAGGGAGAATTCTCAGAAATGTACTTATTTCCTTCTACCTTAGAGAAGCCCAGCTTTTCTGCTGGACTTGGGGACTTTATTTGTATCCTGGAGAGAGTGGGACCTTTCTCTGGTGGCAGTGGTTTACTTTTTCCTACCATTGTGTGTTTTTACCGCAGGATGCAATTGCAGCTGCAGTAAAGCACCGATGGGTGCCCAGTTTTTCAAAAAGGTCCCAGTCTTTTTTTCCTGGCCATTTCTTGTTGGAAAGGTCCTTCTTGAGATTTACTCTGCGCGCCAAACCACGTTTTGTCAATTTGTTCGTTTTTGCCTTTGGCGGGATTCACCAGTGAAGCCCGTCTCTGGGTCCAGCAGGGCAGGAAGCCAGGTAGGTGGGCAAAACTCCCTGTGCTTAGTCTCCTTGGTTACATGAATGCACCCAAAGGTGATTGGCAGGCCGGATGTCCTTGGAGGACAGCCACCCTGCTGTGTGAGTGACAGCTAGGCTGCAAATGAATGGGAGAGACTTGCATAAAAAAGCAAGGTCTTTTGCAAGCAAGTCAGAGTCGACCACCGGATGAAGGAATCCGAAGAAGAACTTGGAAGAGAAGCCTGCTGCAACTCCTGGACCGTTGTTTGCCCGGTGAAACCCTGCTGCAGTGGCGAAGCTCTGAATTTGCCTCGACTAGAGAAGCCCTGCAAAGGATTACTTCTCACCCTGGGTTGGTGGGACCAATCGACCCCAAGACAAACTCAACTGGAAATCCTCTCCTTGGTGGCTGGACTTCCATTGTTGCTGCAAGAACCTGGTGCCAGCAGGGTGCAGGACCACCAGAATGGAGTACATTGTTTTTAAGTCGGAGATGAGCTACAGGCAGGGTCGGATTGGCCAGTCGGACTTTCGGCACGTGACCGGCTGAAATCGTCCCTGGAGAGTGGGGGCCAGTTTCTGGCCATGCCTGGGCCGGTTGGAGGGAAAAAAAGGAATGGTTTTTATTTTCCTTTTCAAAAAGCCTTTCATCCTTCTTAAGTCGATAAATGAGTACCAACACAGGTTGGGTGATATTGTATGCATATTTGTTCTATAAAAAAAAAAAGGTAATTAAAAAATAAATAAAAGAGCTTAAGCATAACTGCTATACAATAACATATCATTTGGCCTTGGACGTCTGCTTAGATTCACAGTAATTTGATTATATGGATCCATACACACAGATATTAATGATACATATGGTGATCCATTCTTGTATGAAATGTATACCACATTAGTGAAATCATAACCACAATTTTCACAGTGTACCTAGGAACAATGCTATTTGATGCCACTTCCAGTTTTGTCAAGGGTTGAAAGGTCGTGTTCATCGCTTCCAAAGATGTCACTTTGGGGTGGGGCCACATGACATCACTTCCGGTGATGTCAGTTCAAGGGTCGTGAGGCGAGGGGTGGGACTTTTCTTTTTGGTGACCAGGCCTATTTCTCGTCTCAGTCCGACCTTAGCTCAAGGAAGATTCTCTGAACTCCCTTGAAGCAGGACTAACCAAGCCTGAGCCACAATGCCGGACCGCAGAAGCAAGGAAAGCCCACAAGGTATCCGAGAACCACAGTGGTGCTATTCGTGAGAAGCTGAACCCGCGAAGTGCTGCTGATCTGAACTTTGCTGATTGCTGCCACCAACCTTCAAATCATAGTGCAAGAGTCGCCAGACGTCCTCCCTCTTGTCCCCACGACGGAGGCCCAGGAACAACAGAATCTGCCAGACTACAACAGGAACAGAAGACAGCTAGAACCAATTTCCTCAGACCTAAGTTACTGTAAAGTAAGGGGTATTTACCTCTTGTTGTGTAGCTTGCTAGCTCTCAGTTGAGACTAATTTGCTGCCTTTTGCAGAGTTGCTTGCAACGTTGCCCATCGCAAGCCTCCCAACTTGTGGCCCAACAGTGATTTCATTTTCAACAAAACTCTTTTGTGCAAGACTTTTTACTTACCTTCAAGAAGTGCTTCAGGTCCCCTAGACTTTGCTCACGTGACATTGGCTGTCCTGACTCCCTGAAATATTCTTCTAACCTTTGAATGTGTTTTAACTATCCCTCAAAAAAGTCATACATTCTTAACTTGTATAGCTAGCAAAGGGTTAATCTACATTGCAATGGGGGGTTCAAAAGCGCTTAACTGTTTGAGAAACTTGCTAACCATGGTTTCCTTCCTTCCTTCCTTCCTCCCTCCCTTCCTTCCTTCACCTTTTCCTTTTGAAACCAAACTCAGTATTGCTCTAAATGTACCCGTGATATATCAATGTCCACAGTGTCCTAGTTACTGAAGTCACCTCAGGGTGTAGGGAGTGTCTTTGTGCCATCCCAAAAGGGTATCTACTGATTTATTGAAACTGAGAGTGTGCATTTATGAGTATATTTAAGTGTTGCTCCCTTCTAAAGAGGGCTTATTCAAACTGACTGGTTAAATTAATAAATAATTGTTTAATCAATAAACCTTGAGTAGAAGTGTTATTTGGATACTTGTCACTGTGAAAGTCTATCTTATAACCCTACAGCTCACATTGACCCCTCCTGATATAAGCCTGGCTGCTCAGCCACTCTACCAACTTGTGTAGTACATGCTTATAGCAAAGGTTGGGTCAACTATTGCCAAGAGGACAAAGCTGATGTAGTCTCCCACAGGGTACTGCATACAATCTTGCGTAACATAAGCATTGATGTTGTGTCGATTGTTTCATGTACTTGAATTGATTATTTTGCGAGGAGGATCATTTAAATGATATAGTGATGAAGACGACGAAGAGTGGGAAAAAAGGTTCTGCTCGCTGCCGACATGTTGCAACTTGTGTCGACTAGACGACAGATGAAAATAGGGACAACACATGTAAGCAAGAGAAGGCTGTTTGAAATACTATTCGGTTTTTTATACAAAGTAATTCTGTATGACTGAATTATCATATAGATCAAACATGCTACATTATTCTGTCTGAAAAGCCAAATAGCCCCCATGTTCTATCTGAATGTTGATCCAGTCCTACAACACTAAAAGTGAGGATACTGTTTTTTTATGTGCATGTCAGGATGCAATGCCATAAAACAACATGCATTAGGGAGAATTCTCAGTTCTGTGCTAATTCCCCTCAACCTTAAGAGACCCCCAGCTCGTTTGCTGGACTTTAGGACTTTTTAATTTTAACCCTGGAGCGAGTAAGACTTTTTAACCCTGGAGCGAGTAAGACTTTTTTCTCTCTCGTGTGTTTTGACCTGATTTGGATTATGTGTTTCCTCTGTTTTTGGAGTCTGACAAACTCCATAGGCATCTATTTTGTGTATGGGGACACACTGCACCTTTAGGTGCAGCATCACAGATAAATCCTTTAGATTCATCATAAGGTATTAATACCTTTTCTTGTGTGAACTAAATGAAATTGACTTTACTTACCTTTTCTCTTTGTAGGTCCAGCACACATCTTCGGTCGAGTGCTGGGGGTTACCTAGTAGCCCCTTATCCTACATTCTCATGTAAGATTTCTTTATGTTGTCCTCACTACTTTAAATGGCTTGTGGCAGTGTTTAATTTTCCTACCATTGTGGTTTTCTACTGCAGGCTGAACCCTCATCTGCAGTATAGCACCCAAGGGTGACCCTTTTGTGAAAATGGCCCGGCCTTTTTTTTCACCATTTTCTGTTTGCAAGGTTTTTCTTGGGTTTTACCCTGTGCGTTGAGCCAGGTTTGAGCCCTTTGTTCGTTTTGTCTTTGGCGAGCTTCAGCCTTGAAACCCGCCTCTGGTGTCAGTGTGTCTGGAAAGCCAGTCCCGATTGGCTGGCTGTCCTTGGCAGGACAGTCACCCTGCTGTGATTGACAGCCTAGGCTGTGCATGAATGGGAGAAACCTGGTTGAAAGGCGAGAGTTTTAGGACTAGGGGCAGAGTTGACCACTGGGAGAGAAACCCAACCAAAAAAACTGAACAACGCTTGCTGCATCCTAATGGACCTTTGAATTGCCCGGTGAAGCCCTACTGCTGTGCTGAAACTCTTCATTTCAACAGAGAAACTCCAGAAGAAACAACTTCTTCCCTTAGGTTAGTGGGACCAACTAACCCTGAGACGAACTCCACTGCACCCTCTTCCCAGACTGGCTGTACTTCTTTGCTGCTGCAGGAACCGAGTGCCAGGGGTCGAGAAATCAGTTGTCGAGTGCAATGTCTGAAATTCGGCCAGAAGCTCCAGAAGCAGGACAACCAGAGCTTGAGTCCCCTCACCAGAGTTATGTTATGTGATTTGGCATTTATTTATATAGCACTCTATAGATCATTGGTATGATCTCAAAGCGCTGGTGGGTTGACCACCCTCAGGGACCATAGTCCAGGTCAGTCGAGAGATTAAGGTGTAATAGGATGCTTGGGTACACCGATTATGTGTGCAGCTGATGGGAATGCCTGATAGTAGCTGCATCCTAGCATTAGGTGTGGTGGTATTTGATATCAGTTGAAAGTGAGCAGTCTGGCGATTGGTCACCAAGGCTGGGTTTTGGCTGTGTTACGCCTGTGTAGGAGGCTTATGTGTGCAGCTAGGTCGATTTTCATGGGGTATAGCTGTGTTTATCAGAATGTTTAGGTATTCATGAAGTAATGTTCGTACGTGAGCAGCTAGGCCAAAATTGATCAACGGGTGTAGCTGCGCTCTATTGTGAGATAGTGTACAGTAGAGAGTGAGCATAGTGATAGGAGAGGCGAGTGTCTGGGCGGAGGTTTGAACTAACAAGCACACTATTCCAGATTTCAATTGCAATTGCTGCGTTCAGAGTAAACTTATTAGCGACTGAATAGGCACATTTGGTGGCGTCACTGCTCAGGGTCTCTTGGACAATTGTCAGCAGGTTGCAACATCTCGGCAGCCTTCGATGGTCTTAATCCGCATTATGGAAAGAGACAGGTTTGTAGAGCTTTGCGGAAGGCCATGCAGTCTTGGGTGTGTCAAATATGTGGGGGGAGGGAGTTCCACAGAATTGGGGCCAAGGTTGAGAAGGTGGATCCTATGATCCTGACAGAATTAGAGGTTGGAATCACTAGAAAGAGGGCAGTGCTTGATCTTAGGGTGCAAGATGTGAGTTAGGGTTTTATCTTCTCTTGTAGGTACGTTAGGCTGGTCTTGTGCCCTGCTCGGTGTGTAATGCGTAGGGTCTTGATGGTGGCCCTTTGTCTGTCTGAGAGCCAGTGGAGGGTGTGGAGAGCGGGTGAGGTGTGGTCTATGTCCCAGGGTGAGGAGTTTGGTGGCAGCGTTTTGTGCTCTTTTGGAGTTTGTTGAGTTGGTATGCTGGTGCTCCCAGGTATATGGAGTTCACATAGTCCAGTCTCGACATAACAATAGACATAACAGTGGCAAATCTGTTAGGGTAGGAGAGGTAAGGAAAAATGTGTCTAAAAAGTTTGAGGTGATAGTGACAGCAGTTTGAAACATTGTTGATCTGATGGGAGAGGGTTAGGCCAGAGTCCATGGTACAGCATAGGTTTTTTACTTTATCGGAGGGAGGGCAAAAGGGGGGGCAATGGGGCCGGTTGTTGAAGAAGGGCAGTATTGCCGCACACCATGATTTCAGTTTTATCAGAGTTCAAGAGGAGGTGGTTACTGGTCATCCATCGGTCAAGATCACAGAGACAAGGTCCAAGGTCAGGACGAGGGTTGGTGCTTGTCTTGGGGATTCTTAAGATAATTTGGGTTATGTTAGCATAGTTGTAACAGGAGAGGTTGCATGCGTGGGTGATTCCTAGTAGAGTGATCAGATAGAAGTTGAAAAGAATAGCAGAGGCATGCGCCTTGGGGTACTCCAGTGTTCACAGCGCGAGCAGTTGAGACAAAAGGGGAGAGGGAGGCGATTCGTTTCCTCTTGTTGAGGAACGAGGCAATCCATTTGAGTTCCGAGCGATGGATTCCTAGTGAGTGGAGGCGGTTAGGGAGGATTGAATGATTAACAGCGTCAAAGGCTGCAGAGAGATAGAGGAGAATCCATGCTGCGCAACACTCAGAGTCTGCTGTGACCATGAGATCATCCGCGATTGAGATCAGCGTTGTTTCTGTTCCCTGTCGAGGTCTGAAGCCCGATTGTGCGGGGTCAAGGTGTTTGTTGGATTCTACAAAGCAGCTGAGCTGGGAGTATGCAGTCGGTCAATGAGTTTTATGAGAAATCTGGTGTTGGAGATCGGCCTGTAATTCTTAGGATCAAGGGGGTTGAGGGATGCCTCTTCTAGAAGTGGCTTGACATGTGCCATTTTAAAGGTTTCAGGTAAGATGCCAGAGGTAAGGGAGTCGTTTAGTATGGCTCTTGCATGTTCTCCTGCGCAGGTAGAGGAGAATATTTCTTTCAGAACGGAGGCGGCGCAGGGGTCGAGGGGAGACCCGGAGGGTCTGTTGGCTGATAGTAGATCAACAAACTAGTCTCTGGAAATGGGTTTAAAAGAGTTGAAGGTTGGTAAAGTGGGTGTCGGGCGATGGGATCAGGAGGGGTCGGTGTAGGGTAGGGGTTGATCGAGGACAATTTGGTGTTAAGGGTTGCCATCCTGTCAAGTGCAGTGTTGTAGAAGTGTATCGAGAGGGAGTCGCAGAGTGATTGTGTGGGAGTGCATTGGGTAGAGGTGCAAGTAGGTTTCAAGAATTCAGAGATGATCTTGGGGAGTTCTTTGTTGCTGTTGCCACAGTTCAGAGTTGGTTTATTGTAAGAGGCTTTTGGGTTTTTCGGATCTCGGATTTGTAATTACGGTGGAGGGCGAGCATGGATCTGCTGAGATCGGTTTTAGATGCTCGCCATTTGCGTTCAAGAGAGTTATTTTGTATTTTTTTAATGTCCTCAGGTGGGGCGTGAACCATTTGGGGTACAGTCCTTTGCGTGAGGTTGCAGGGGTTCAGAGGAGTTAGTGCTTCTTTAAGCCAGGAGTCGACGGATTCAATGGTTAAGGGTCTACCACAGGACGGTGTTGCAGGAGGACGGAGTAACAGGGCTTCGGCAAGGTTGGGGAGTACCTTGACTTTGTTCCAGCATTTGTGATCAAAAATGGGGGTAGGGGACGCTGTAGGGGGTGAGGCTGGTGTGTTGATATAGAAAGGGATGGCAAAGTGGTCTGTCCAGATAAGTAGTTTGGAACTGCATATAGAGTGCAGGACCCAAGGCGTGAAGGAAGCTCAAGCGATATCCGCAACGGTGCGGTTTACCGTGCGCTGAAACCACAAAGGAACAAGTTACTTACCTGTAACTGTTGTTCTCCAGCATGGGTCTGGCATGGATTCACATGCTCATGATTATTCTCTGTCGTCAGGCTGGGAATCCTCGGCAAAGAAAAAAAATCAGTTTCAGTTTCGTTTCTGAACGGTCTTTCTCCTAATAACCAATCACTGGTCTCTGGGTCATACTACCCCCAGCCAATGACTGCCCTCTACCTAAGCCCCTCCTCTGGCAGCCATCTTCGGATTTGGTAGCACGTAAAGTGGCAGTAGGACCAAGTGAAGAGCCGCAAAGAGGTAGGAGGGAGGGTTTGCATGTGAATCCATGCCAGACCCATGCTGGAGAACAACAGTTACAGCTAAGGAACTTGTTCCTTCTCCAGCATGGGGTCTGGCATGGATTCACATGCTCATGAATACAAGAATACATAGCAGTACACACATGCACAACCACGGGAGGTGGCAAGGCTCAACATTAAGCATTTCATCAACTCAACATTAAGCATCTCTTACCTCCTCACCAGGACCACCTTCAGGCGAACAGGTTGCGCAGCACTGCCTGGCCAACTCTGGACTCCTCCCTGGAATCCTGGTCGACACAGTAGAATCTCGTGAAGGTGTGCGTCGACCTCCATGTAGAAGCCCTGCAGATGTCCAGCAGGGGCACACCAGATAGGTACGCTGTGGTAGCATTGATCGCTCTGGTCAAATAGGCTCTCAGACGGCCAGGCAACGGTCGGTTTGCCAACCGTTGACAGTGCATGATGCAGCCGGAGAGCCATCTGGAAATGGAAGCTTTCGAGAGGGCCTTCCCTTGGTTCACAGGTCGAAAGTTCATAAACAGCTGTGATGTCTTCCGAAAACTCTTGGTGCGGTCCACGTAGAACTTCAGCGCTCTAGCTACATCCAGCGAGTGCAAAGTCCTCTCGGCCGGCGACAAAAGCAACGGGAAGAAAACAGGTAACACCAAGGGCTCGTTGAGATGGAAGTCCGACGGCACCTTGGGCATGAAGGAGGGGTTCGTCCTCAGCACCACCCTTGTCTCGTGGAAAGTCAGGCTTGCAGGAGAGGGCCTGGATCTCTCCCACTCGTCGTGCAGAGGTGATGGCCACAGGAAACGCTGTTTTCCATGACAGGAACTTAAACATTGCCGAATGCAGAGGCTCGAATTGCGGCCCCATGAGCCTGGTCAGCACCATGTTGAGCTCCCACGCCGGGGCCGGAGCCTTCACTGGCAGGAACGATCGGAACAGTCCCTTCATGAACTCCTTCACCAGGTGATGGGACCACAGGGATGAGCGCCCCGGAGTTCAGGTGTAGCGGGAGATAGACGCCAGATGGATCTTGATGGAGGCATGGGCCAGCCCCGCCTTGGCCAGCGATAGCAAGTACAGGAGCACTTGAGGGGGCGTAATACGCAGAGGGTTAATCTTCTGTGCCCGGCACCAGACAGAAAACATCTTCCATTTGTGTCCATAGCACTTGAGAGTTGAGGACGCCCTGGCCTTTGCAAGCACCTCCTTGCAGTCCGCCGGGATATCGTACCCTCCAAACGCTAGTGCTGCAGGAGCCAGACCTGCAAGTTTAGCGACCCCGGGTCGTGGTGGAGGATGGCGCCTCCTTCTCTGGAGAGGAGATCTGCATCTGTCGGCAGTTTGACTGGGGGGGGGGGGCTGACATGTCCAGAAGGTCCGGGAACCAGATCGGTCTCAGCAACACCAGTGCGACGAGGATCATCCTGCACCAGGACCGTCTTGAGTTGTTTGATGAGTCGCAGCACCAACAACAATGGTGGGAACGCACAGAGGCTGGGGAAACCTGCTGGCGAACCTCTGGCACTTGGTGTTCATCGCCGTCGCGAATAAGTCGATCTGGGGATTGCCCCATCATTGGAATAGCAGATCCACTTGATCCTGTTGCAGTTCCCCACTCGTGGCACGAGCGTAGCTCCCTGCTGAGTGAGTCGGTGACAGTGTTCTTTATTCCTGCCAGGTGGAAGGGTACCACAAACATCCCTTCGGCGACGGCCCAGTGCCACAGATCCTGGGCCTCCTTGATAGGGCTGGGGATCTGGTGCCTCCCTGCTTCCGGATGTAGAACATCGTGGTGGTGTTGTCGGTGAAGATCCTCACCACCTTGCCCTTGAGGGACGGAAGGAATGACCCGAGGTCCCAGAACACGACTCGGAGCTCCAGGACGTTTATGTGTAGTGACCTCTGGGAGCCAAAGGCCTCCTGCGTGGAGATCTGCGGTGTGCGCTCCCCATCCCTCCAGGGAGGCATCAGTCGTCACCTGATGTGCCGGGGTCTGGAAGTCCATACCTGGCGCGAGATGCGCGTGGGTGCCCCACCACCGGATCGCTTGGCGGAAGGTCTCGTTGATCGAGATCCTGTCTTCGAAGCTGCCCGCTGCTTGCATCCAACGGGCGTCGAGGAACTCTTGCAGTGGAAGCATCCGCAGCCTGCACAGGTGCACGAGGTAGATGCATGAGGACATCATGCCGAGAAGGGACTTGATGGGCCTCACCCTGGCCACATCCATGGTCGACAGCTGTTGCACCTTGCCCAGGATGGCCTTCGTCCTTTCCTCCGAAGCAGAGGCCAATCGTGCCACTGTGTCGAGCCTGGCTCCCAGGAACAGTGCGACTTGCGACGGAACCAAGTGTGATTTCGTGAAGTTGATGGAAAATCCCAGATCCGTGAGCAGCTAGACAGTCTTCGCTGTGTGCTTGACGGCGAGTTTTCTTGTCCTTGCTCGGATGAGCCAATCGTTCACGTAGGGGTAGACGTGGATCCCCTTCAGGCGCAGCCGCGCCGCCACTAGTGCTAGGCACCTGGGCGCCGACTTCAATCCGAAGGGGGCGGTCTTGAACTGGTAGTGCTGTCCTTGGACTAAGAAACTTTCGGTGTCCTTTTAGAATGGGGATGTGGAAGTAGGCATCCTCCAAGTCCAGCGACAATAGGAAGTCGCCCTCCTGCAGCTGCCCCAGCACATGCTGGAGAGTGACCATCCGTAACTTCTGGGACTTGATGTACTTGTTTAAACGACGAAGGTCCAGGATGGGTCGCCAGCTGCCAGTCTCCTTTCTTACGAGGAAGTATCGTGAGTACACTCCGGAGCCCCGGAGCCTCTTTGGGCCGAGCTCGATGGCTCCTTTCTTCAGCATCGCCCTTATCTCCAGCAGCAGTTGAGGGATGCGATTTTCCTTCCTGGCCACGGGTGGAATGCGGGGGCACTTCTTTAGAAACTTGAGAATGTGCCCGCGGGCCAGGGCATCCAGCACCTATCGGTCAGTGGAGATGGACTCCCACATGCTGACGAACTCCGCCAGCCGGCCTCCCACCGGGGTGCTCAGGTGGGGGCCCGACGCTATGGCCAGTTCAGTCCTGCTTGGTAGCGACCTTTCCGCCTTGGCCTCCTTGACGACGAGATCCTCCTGACTTGCCGTGTCCTCTGTAGGCCTCCTGCGACAAGGAGCAGGCCGCCTGGTGGTACGTCGAGGAGCCGCCGCCGAATCCTTTGGAGGCACCTTGCTTGCCTCCAGAGTTCCGAAAGGGCGGCCGTCGTTGCTGCAAAACTCCCAAGGCCTGCGTCGTCTCCGTGTCGGCCTTGATGGCCTGCAGTGACTCATCCACTGTCTTGCCAAACTGGGTGTTCCCGTTGAAAGGCATGTCCAAAACTCTGGTTTGCACATCCTGGCGGAAATCGGTTGCCTTGAGCCAACCACGCCGGCGAAGGCAAACACTGTTGCCCATCTGGCGGAAGCCGGTGTCAGCAATGTCCGTGGCCACCGTTATGGCGTGGTCCGACACCACCTCGCCTTCCTGCAGGATCTCCAGGGCCTCAGCCCTCTTGTCATCCGGGAGGAAGTCCAGCAGAGGAGCGATCTTAAACCACAGCTCCCAGTCATAGTGGTCCACATTCGCGAGGGCGTTGGGCTCTTTCATCGTCGCCGCCAACGACGACATGACCCGGCGTCCAATTTCTTCCCTTTGCCGTCCGGCGGGGAGGTCGAAGTTGAAACAGTTGCCCCTGCCGCTTTCTTCTTGGCCGCCACTGAGACTACCGAATCCGGGGGTCGGCTGTGCCCTAAGGCACATTGGGGCGTAATCCGGGACCCGGTACTTCTTCTCGTACCGGTATCTCTTGGCAGGGGTCGTGGACAGGTTCTTCAGGAGCGCCAGCCCCTCGTCCCAGATGTCGTCAAGTAACGGGGCAGAGAGGACCATCTTCCTCTTGGCCTCATGCCGTTGATAGAGGAATCCTTCCTTCTTCTGTTCTTTGGGGCAGAACTGGAAGAGCTCGGATGCCCTGCCGATCATGGCGTGGAAGGAGCCAATTTTCGTCGGGCAGGGAGTCCCGAGGAGGTGGTGATGGAAGGCCTATCCCGTCGTCACCACCGTCGTCATCCGTCCCCGTCGTGGCCGTCTCTGTTCATGTGTCATCCCTCGGATCCGGGGAAGGAGATGAAGGCTGTGAGGGCCGCGCAGGCTGGAAGGGCGGTGGGGGATGAATTCTCTGCTTGCTTAAGAGGGCTTCCTAACGGTCCAGGCTCCACTGGGTCGTCCGCTGGGGGTAAGGGCAACCTTGTCCTTATTTCTGTACACAAGGCCTGGATCACCATCAAGATTGCTCCTGAGTTGTCCTGTGGACCAGGTAGCGACTTCGATGGGAGCTGCGGTTGGGGAGTGGAATCCTCCACCTCCAAGGGAACCTCCTCGGCACCACCATCGATTTCTTCGTCCACCTCGTCGGGATCCCTCCTGTGGGACCGGACCTCCTCGAACCTCTTGTCCAGGATCTTCACGACTCTAACCAGCTCCTCTTCAGAGGCTGTATCCGTGTCCGTGATGATCACCGCCCCCCCCCCTTCTTTTTCCACCGGGGTTCTCACGGGGGTCTTATCGATGGGTTGAAAAGAGGATTCCCTCCGCGGTGGTAGGGAAACTCTGAGCCCGAGGTCGCCTCTATTGGGGTAGCCTCCACAGGCTTTGCCAGGGCCGCCACGACTCCCTCGATACAGGCCTTAGCCAGGTGAATCAAGGCCTTCACTACTTTGGACGCACTTGAGGCCTTCACCTTGGGGGGAGGGTCGCCGCCTCGCTCCCCCTCGGCTATCTCCGTCGGGATCGACCGGGACTTCTCCCGAAGCTTACCCGGGTTCTCTGACTTCCTCTTCCCCGAGCCAGAGCGTTGGCTCGTGGTTGATGGCGTCGGTGAAAGTGCACCCTGCCTGGCAGCCGAGGAGCCCGACCGTTCGGCACTCCCGGTGCCCGCAGACTCACTGCGCTTTGCCTTTTGTTGGGCCCCCGTCGCCGGGGCGCCCTCAAAGGTCTTAGAAGACCGCTCGGACCTCTTCTTCTCACTTGTTGCTGGGCTCTTCCCCTCCAGCCAGTTGTTGAGGCGGATCCGCCAATCCTTCATGGTTCGCTCCGACATGTTCTTGCAAAACGCGTAGTCCTTCTCCACGTGCATTTTGTCTTCGTGAAGGCAGTAGAGGCATCTAGAATGCTTGTCCTCCTTGAAGACATTCTGCAATCCGCATCCAGGGCAGCTCCTGGACAGCTTGGATCCGGGCGACGTGCTCCCTTTGTCCTGGGCAATGTCCATGCGAGGTAGGCCTCAAAGATCTTCCGGAATACCCCAAGAAGCGGAACTCGATGAAAACTTCGCCGTTGAGGGGCATAGAAAATTCTGAAACGTGTCCCCGTTGATCGGAAGTAGAAACGGTGGAGCTTGAGGCTCGATTGCTTGAAAAAATTAGATGAAACTCTTTGAAAAAAATCGCAAAGCGCAGTAAAAGCTCGAGAGCTATAGCACGAAGATTCCCAACACTTGAATGTGCGGTAAAAATCTGAAGATGGCTGCCAGAGGGGCTTAGCTAGAGGGAAGTATGACCCAGGGACCAGTGATTGGTTATTAGGAGAAAGACAGTCCAGAAACAAAAACTTAAACTGATTTTTTCTTTACCAAGGATTCCCAGCCTGACGACAGGGAATATTCATGAGCATGTGAATCCATGCCAGACCCCATGCTGGAGAGGTGCCGCTGAACCAATAGGAGCCCGTAGCTGCCGATGACCTCCAAATTGCTACAGCAGGAGCCCTCCAGACGTCCTCCCTTTTGTCCCCACGACTGAGGCTCGGGAACTAAGGGTCTGCATCGCTGCAATAGGACAGAATCCACCTGGACAACTCTTCTTCAAAACAGAGGTACTGTTTAGACTTGGGGTACTTAGCTCAGTCTCTTTGAGCTGTGCTTTTCTCAGTTGAGACTTGCAGTGGCTTACCCTTAGAGTTGATTTCGACTCTCGTTACCCTAAAAGTGATTTTTCTACAAACCCTCTAACTTTGTGAAAGACTTTTTCATCTAAGAAGTGCCGCAGCTCCACAGCCTGTGTTACAATGCTCCCTGCCGACTCTTCTAGCCCATTAACTTTCATATTGTTTGTCCCTCATAGGTGGTAACTTGTTTTAGACTGTTACTGCTGGGAAAGGCTTGTCTAGATTTCATTGAAAAATTCAGTTGTCCTCCCATATACTGAGAGACTGTAACCTTTTCCTTCCTTAAACATTTGCTTTCTGCAACCTCAGAATTTGCAAAGTATACCTAGTGACATATAAATGACATTACTGTCCTTGTGAAGTCACCTCAGGGTGTAGGAAGTGTGTAAGAAGCATATACAAAGAGTATCCACCAACTTGTTTGATTCTGAAGATTATTTTAAAATATATTCACAGCGTTACATATCCTGATCTTTTTAAAGAACTCTTGCCCATTTTAAAGAACACTTCTTTAAAAATTGATTTTAAATAAATATTTAGAACTGAAACCATGAGTGTAAGTTTTAATTGTATTTGCAAATTTTATTGCTACAGCTCACATTTACCCCTCTTGAAATAGAACTGGGTGCTCAGTAACACTACCAACTTGTGTAGTACAGACCTATACCAAAAGGTGGGTTACCGAATACCAGATAAGTGTTGTGTAGTCGGACATAGTGTTACTACATCAATTCTTAACACAATGATATGGCATGAAGTTATAACATGTCATTTCATGTTCAAACAGAGACTACCAGGCCTGTGCAAGCTGGGAGTACAATAGGCTTATCAGAAGGTTCCATCTGTGGATAATTTTAAGGGAGTCATGTGGATCCATCACAATGCCAACATCCACTCCTGCTCATCCTAGTGCTGGCACAGAAAGTATTTTCAAGATTGCCAGGGCTGGCACAAACACCGCGCTGGTGTTTGTTTCAGTGAGAACTTTGGTCAACATGTCACTGCACTAGTGCCAAGATGAGCCATATTTCATTAGGGCTAACAAACCGAAGTAATTACCCATTTGTACCGATTTTCTCAGCAATGGCACGAAAACAGGAACTGAGTGATGTGTTCGGGATAGCAATAACATTTGTGGGAAATATGGTATTGCATTTACCAGTGATAATACTCAAATCGCACTGATGCTAAACTAGTCCTATTCAGTCATTTCACTGGCACTCCAACCACTGCAGATCCAAACACTGCTGCTGCACAAGCCTTGTGCAAAGTGGGACAAAGCATTGGTGATATGTACGTGTGGGATAAAGTTGGGAAGCAGAGTACTGCACTCAGAGGATGCACCCAGACTGTTACAGGTAGAGTGCATGGGTAGCTGGGATGGGCGAGGCGAGCAGAGCATAAGGAGCAGTAAGGTGGAGTAGTGCAATCAGCGATTGGTGGTAGAACAAGTAAGGTACATGTGCCATGAAGAGGATCCCTGAAGGAAGTGTAGGCAGAGGCCTCACTCTGACATGGCTGCTTGAAAGCCGCCTGGGCCTAGCAGTGCAGCACATGCCAACCTGCCAGAAAGCCAAAAGCAGATACTGCTTGGGTAGGGGCACAGTCTTTACTGGAGCGTCTACTGCCGAAGCCTTGGTGTCTTGTAGAGGCAATACACCAGCATGGACACTATTGGCCTCTCTTCTGATCGGCAACAGAAGGTAAGACCAGTTTGAAGAGGGCAGTAAACGTTAACTGAAAATTAATGTTCATAAGGGCATACATAACATGAGCTTGTAATGATTGGCTAAAGTGGGTATGCTCAAATACGGCCATGATATGCCAATTGGGCGCAATGGAAACTAATAGACATAATGAAAATTGGCTATGATCTGCTAAGTGAGCACACAGTAATTTTATAACTAGACAGAATGCAAATGTTAAAAGGTATTTGTACCACACACCGTCACCAACGGATTTGCTCCTCAGGTGCTCAGGCGGATCTGCAAACAAGGCAGCGGGGATGGGTTAGTGGGGTGAAGAGGGAATAGGAAAGTGAGAAAGTGGTGTGCTGTTGACAGATTCACTTCAGTTTTCACTGTGCGCTGAGCTTTGGTGTGAATATCAGACCGATGCAAGATCTTGGGTGCTGTTGGTGCGATTTATGTGTTGTTTGATTGTTGTTGGGGTGTGGTAAAGAGTGTGCGGTATGCTGAGCGAGAAGTTGGCTGTGTGAATTTTCATGTGAGTTACGTATGCAGAGATTTCAGCATGGGTTAGTGGGTTACATGTCTCTTGGTCCTAACAATTCTTGTTCTGTGTATCCAGTTGTCCTACAGGTAGGCCCATTTGCCACATTTTCCTTTACTGTCCGTCTAATTGTTATGAGTGATGGTGTGGCACGTTCCCAACTGTGTTGTTTTGACCTTAGTGCAATAGGTAGGGGCGTGTCTCGTCCCCCACTCCGATATTGGTGCTGTAAATTAGCAATCACCCACTACCTTGCCATTTTTCTTCTGTCGGTAGCCCATTGTTGTAGGCCAAGGTGTTACTAAACGCACATGAACAGGGTCAATCCTACCAGCCCATCATACCCAGAAGTCTACTTCATATAATGTAGGAGACACGCCATCATAGTTTCAACAAATGGTTTTTAGACAAAGGTACAGACATGATTGTCCAATTTCAACAGAGCACAGAAAACCCATCAAATACAGATATACAGACAATGAGTAATACTGTAACAAAAAAAAAAAATCAAGACTATTCAACTTGAACATTACTACATACATTGTGAACAATGCATTGCCTACTGTTGCATCTGGGTGCAACTAGGGTCCAAACAGTGAGTTTAACAATAGAAAGTCCAAACAGTGAGTTTAACAATACAAAGTGCTATTTTGCACCAACATGAACAGTGTGTATTCTGCACACTGTAACTCGAGGTTGGGAGTCTCCAACCTCGAGTTACAGTGTGCAGAATACACACTGTTCCAAATGTGACAGTAGGCGCATCAAATTCTGAAGTAACAGATTCCAGAGTGCACCTCTGGTTCTATGCGTTTGGCGATGACACTTGGAAATATGTTTACCCTGAGGAGGAGCCAAAGATCTGATAAATTACAGCGCTCACGCCCTAGTCTAGCCTCTGATGTGGGCGTCTGGCTGGTAGGGCCAAAGACGTGGGCATGGTCAAAGCTCAATTCATGTTGATCTGGTAGCCGATAGGCCGGAGGTAGCCAGGGGGCAATTTATGTTTCTAGTGTAAGGTGATAGGAGAATTTAAAAATGAGAATGTTAGCTGGGGAGAAGACAGGGTAGGCAAACGCAGTTCTGCACATAGTGAGGGTGAGCACAAAGCGCCATCTGGGGGGGATATAATTGGCACCAACATGTACAGCCTCAAGTCAAAGCCATACCAAAAAGAATAAGGGAATGATATTTAGGATCTATTGTACCATTCTATAGTATAAAACATTGTGTGTAGAAGAAATTGCCTTATTGGGCCAGGTTATCTTAGGTTTCATTATTACGATACAGGTTATAAAAGCAGTAATGTGGGCTGTGAACGTTTAAATTGGACATGGTATAACCCTGGAAATTAATTCTTGTACGGAATACTCATTAGAGAGCAAGTGTACTTCTGCTACACTGACATGTTAATCTTCCCTATGGGAAATGAGATGTTTGTTCATCCACATAGGTCAACCACACCTCTAGCCAGAGTCCAGAGCTCTGTACTCCTCCGACAACTTTATATTACCTGCATCAACAAATGAAACTATGGTTTAGACTATTCGCATTTTTTCTCTGAATGAACCATTCTTCTCTATTGTTTGGTTTCAGTACGTTGCACCCCACAGATGTACTCACCCAAATGACAGACATTTTCAAGTGGTATTTTGAGTGAGCTCAATGCAAAAATCGACTTTAATGAGTCATGGAGGTTGTAAAAATACCCCTTCCCATATCTCACCTGCTCTTCTGGACGCCCGCTCTTCCCTTCTTTCTCCCCTATCCCCAATTTTAATTATTCTTCCTCCATAGACTACATCTGGTTACAATGTTGGGGACACAATACACCATTTTCTCGGACAAGGTGCCAGTGCCAGATGACAACTATGGAGGTGATTGGTGCATTATAAACGTAAAACAGCATTTTACACGAACGGGCCCTTTTCAGCTGCAATAAAGCATTTACATTTGAGAGGATTGCTTAGAAATAATAAAGGCATTCTTTTAATAGCACAGAGCTAGCTCAAAGAGATCCTGGAGGGGGAATGTTTTGGGCAAGGATGGCAGGAAGTAGGTGGCATTGGTCATAGGGACTAGCATGGCCTAAGGGAGGTCTATGGGTGGGTAAAAGCCCACATGCTATGTGTCCCTCCTCAAATCCAATCTCTCTGGTCTCCACTTCCCTCGTCAATAGTTTTGGCTTGTAAGTAATCACTCCTCTACAATCCATGCCACCATTCAGGATCTTCACTGCATTCAGAATTCTCATATTGTCATAATTCATCAAAGGCATCCGCTCTACAATAACTCAAGGTGCTTGCATTCCTTTCACTATTAACACATACTCCTCACTAACCTCTTGTGCTCTCTGGTCACATATGATCTTTTTGCCACTATTTCACCTCACACTCCACCATCCAGCGCCCCGCCACCAAACCATATTATGTGCGCCATTTCTCTCTACTACACGCCCTTTTCTATCGAGGGATATTTTTCAACATTATAGCAGTCCACCATGCCAGTCCTTTACAGATACCCACCAATAACTAGGGTATATTCAACTGTTTGATGGATTGATATACATTTAGTTCATAAATAATGTTTATGATCACTAATTGGTATTTTTGCCTGCCCAGTCATTCTCATTGGTTTTGCTTCTGAGACTTGCACTCTCGCTCGCTCTTTTCATCTTTTGGCATTGCACCACTCCCTTCATTCCTTGCCACTCACCCGGATAAGTGCCACACCTCTAAATACCACCAACTCAGCTCTCGCCAATTGTGCTTTCCCTTCCCACAGATCTCTTCTCCTTTTCCTGATGTGCACGTTTTTCACAACTACTTCTGCTCTCAAGGTGGGTTTAATCTACATCTAAGGACTCCAAAATGCAATTGAGTCAGGTAAGTACATTAGCCCAAATGAAACAAATGCCCCGAATGTACCTTCTGTTTGCCATGCTGGATGGTGGTGATGCAGCCAGGGTCCACTAGAGGCTTGGGTCGCTTGGCATATTCCTCGATGATGCCCTGCCATTGCCTTGGCAACCCTATGAACTTCTGCTCTTGCTCGTCAAAGCCTGTATGCACTCTGTGCTCAAAGTTGGAGGGTGCCGAGATCTCCACGCGTTTCTTCTTCTTGCTGAACATGGTGAAGCGAAACGGTCAAGCCTGTAAAAGCGAAAGAAACATTTATAATCTCAAGGAACAGGACAGGATCCAAGAAGAAGACAACGCCTTAAAACGTTGTGAAAGAACACCACGACTAAAAAAGGTGGATTTTGATTATATAGGAGCAAGTTTTATAAAGAATATTCCTCTAGAAGGTAGCAGTATACAATTTCAGAAATAAATGTGCATATGGTATCATTGTTTGAATTTGGGCTGTACTAAAATTTCGTACATCCCAAAATGTCAAACAATCATACCATACAATCCCATTATAGGGCCGCTCCCCTTGTTCGCTATAATGTGATCGGGGTTGCAGGGTCTCCCCTGTTTTCGTAAAATGGGGAAAATAAAGTTTTCAACTAAAAGGAATAAGGACCCTGCAGCGCAAGTTCCCATGCACGTAAGCAAAGGGAACCGGTGTTGCAGGGAGACAGGGGAGTCGGTGGCACACTTATTCATACAGGGCGGCGGCTGTGGTGGTTTAGAGGATGTGTACAAACCATACCTGCACGATTACACCGCTGTGCACTTTTCAAATTCGACATTTTCTTATTCGTAATGTCGTGCTGCGGTGTAATCATGTATATCCCCTATAGAACAAGGTACGGCAGACTACCATGACTGTCGGAGTGAAACTGATCCATATAAACATCAGAAGTAAAGACATGCTTCAGGGACAGCACAGAGGTTTACTTGCTGGAAACAGTCTAGTGTGCAGAAGATTAAGTTTCTTACCAATAACTCCAGTTCTCCAGCATTGATCTTTCATCAATTTACATCCTTTGAACACCCCCTCCCCCCCGAGCCCCGTCTTCTGGCTGAGAGTTCTCAATTACCTATTTCCTACATCAGAGTAAAGAAAAAAGTGCTTTTTGCGACTAGTTAGCTTGTTTTGGGTCATTTAGATCCCAGCCAATGAAACGTTGAGTACTCCTCTCCACCCCTTGAGGACATGTTTCGATTCTATTCAGGGCATTCATATACAAAATATAAGCCCATTAGAGCCTTTAGCAGGGCTGGTGAAGGCTGCATGTGAATCTATGAAAGACACCAATACTGGAGAACTGGAGTTACAGGTAAGAACTCCTCCAGCATTGGATCTTTCATAGATTCACTCTCTTTCAATAGACTGAAAAGAAGTGGCTCAGGGGGTTTGTTTGCAGGTGTTCTGGTGTAGCACAATATGGCCACCAAATGTAGTCTTACTGAAGTGTAGGTTATCACATTCTCTGCCAAAGGCAGAAGATACGCGTGGATCTGATGGGGATGTACGTTAAAGGGCTGTAACCCCTGCTACGTACACCCATGAGCAGAAACGCCTCCATTTAAGTGGATTAAGTGGACCATGATGGTCTTGTTACCGGTGGCACTTCCCTGCATGAGGACTAGATGGACAAATTCTGCGAAATCAGGAGCCATGCCACGAGTTGACTAGAGGTCTAAATGCAGTGCACATTCCTGGACAACAGATCTGTTGGGCAAGATTTTCACAGAACTGGTAGATCATCCTGACCTGGGTGAACCCCAGAACGTTTTGCTTTACTTAATACCTCTGTTAGTGGGAACCCTTTTCCACACTCTCAGAATATTTTACTCTTTATGGGTGTCATTTCTTTGACTCTCTATGGTGTCTTTTTAAAAAGTTATCCTCTTTAACAACTTATTGGCAATAAGTGCCTGTTGTTGCTGGGTTGCCCTAGGGGCTCCCCTTTTAACTTTATTTTGCTAACCGTGCGAGAACTACAGTTCCCAAGGGTAAAAAGGATCTTTGGATCCCTTTTACATGTTATTCTGTGAAGCCAGCACCCCCCACCTTATGTGGAGGGATGGGGAGATATTATATCCCTTTTCACATTAAAAAAACTAACCATTCTGTTACAGGGACATGCAGGGACTGCTGGTGGCAGTGATACCATGTATTAATTTGGTGCACCTTTACCGCGGGCTGTGTGCACAGCTGCAGTAAAGGCACTCAAGGTTGCTAATTTTACCAAAACGACCCCGGTCTTCTTTTCTCGCCAGTTTCATGTTACTTGTCCTGATTGGACAACCAGACCGCCCCTTCTTGTAAAATGCAGGGAGAGAATGCAGAGGTTGTGCTGTAGTTCCTGTTAAATACTGCGAACCTGGAAGCTGAAAAGAAGTCTACCACTGGAACTGAAACTTAACCGAAGAGGATGATTAAGGAAAGGCAGCAGAAACGATTTTCAGTGACCGAGAGCCTGCTTTGTAACCGGAGCCTGCTGTAGCCCTTCCTTCCAATAGACATGGGGACTCTGAAAACGATGGCCGTGACCCAGAGCCTGGTGGGGCCCACTAGACTCAAGACCACCTGCATTTTGAGCCATCCCACGCGTTGCTGCGACCTTGCGTTTCTGCAATACTCCAATACTCTGGGACCTCAAGCCACTGTGCGGTGCACGGTCTTACGAATTCCGAAACTCGCTGAAACTTCGTGGGCATCCTGGTGGATCTCCAGAGACACGAATCAAGTCCACAAGTCTCCTCAACAGAGTGCTGGACCTTTGTAACAACGAGAATTCAATCACGATTTTCTGTGCTCCTTGCAAAGGTGCCAACTCCACAGAACCGCATTCAGCCGCGTGGAACACATTGCCTAGAGCCTTCTTCATCGATCCCTGCTGAAAAGTTCCTTCTGGGGTCTTGTTTTCAGTCACCACAACAAGGAATCCACTGACCGGGTTATTTGGCTGCAGACCCTGAAGTCCTCATGCTGCAAAACCTTCTTCAATGCTGAGGTACTGTGTTGGCTTGTGTATGTACTTAGCTTAAGTCTCTTAGGATTTCTGTGTAGTTGTGGGGTGTTTTCTGTGATGGAGAGCCCTCTCATCCAGTGCACCCAGTCCCACTGCTAGAATCCTGTTAGGGTGTCTTCTGCGAAGCCCCTGGGCCCTCTTCTAACTCAGGAAGACTGGGCAAACAAGTGAGTACTTTACTTCTAAGGAACTCTGACTTTTGCTACTTCAGAACCTATACTTGCACTGTCTGTTGGACGCTAGACCCTAGTGACCCCCTCCCCCTCTGCCACTGGGAACACTCATGCTCATAGAATAAGGGAAAGACTTAAGGGATTGGAACTTTTGCCTAGAAAAGAAAATAAGTGTTTAAAAGTTAATTACTTGGAAAGACTTGTTTAGTAACTGTAACTCTAAGAGTGAACAGTTACAAAAGTTCTTACTTACCTTGGATGTGTGATGCACTATTCTTAAAGTATGGTTAACATCTTTTCTTCCTTAGAAAATACTTTGCCATTCTAATAGAAAGCAGAGTGGAGGTATATTACTCACCTGTGATTAGGTTGTGTCTCTTCCCAAAAGTAATGTGTTGGTTTCACCAGATTATTCCTGCAGGGCAATTGTACGAGTGCCCCCCAACTGGGTCTTGCTTCTCCTGAATTCCTGTTAGCCTGTCCAGAATAAGTCTGTATTAGGTTGTTGCCTACCTAAAATAATTGAGTCATTCAGTAAAGTGTAACAATAGTGTTTACTTTACCTGTGCTATCGAACCCAAAGACTGTGGTTCCAACTGTACCTTATAGGTCCAACATCAGTCACTTGTATAGTTGGGAAAGATCTAACCTTGACTCTGTGCGAGATAGAAAAAGTATATGGGTTTTACTTACCTTGAGTTAGCTGTGTGCCATCCAAAAATAAGTTACCAGAGTTACTGCTTATCTCAATTAGTATTTGTATTTAGTACATTTTATATAGCGGTTTACATTACAACAACAACAATACATTAGAAATCTGTGTTTCACGGATCTCAAAAGCACCTGTATTTGAACATTACATCCTAAGGTTTTACTCACCTAGTATAACTTATCACAAAAGTAGGTTTTTACTGTACCTGGAATAAGGGTTGCACTATTCACAAAAAGTATATTGTCCAGTTAGTGGTTATGTGATTTGTATGGAGAGTCAGTGTACAACTGGTAGGGTCTACTGCCCTTGCATTACTGAATGTAATTGTGAAAGTAACCATTGGTTTTTACTCCACGAATAGTTGAGACCTATACTGAATGTGTATGAAAAGGTTTTGACTTCCCTAGAACTACTGTTACGTATTCCAAATAAGGTTTATACTTTGGTCTGTGTACCGTATAGAGTTGTGTTTTTATAATTGTGATTACATATGTGTGATAGTACTTATTTACCCATATATTTATCTGGGCCTACATTTATTTTTTACATACATAGTGTTTGTGTTTCTTTGGACCATTTGTATTACAATGTCATTTGTTCTGATTCTACAGTTCTCTCTCCCCTCCTAAGAAAAGCCTGGCTGCTCTGTACACGCTACCATGTACTCCGGTGGTAAAGCCTTATACTAAGAGTGGAGTCTTGTGCTGCTCAGTTGAATGATTTTACTAAGCCCTTAGTTGGACTTCAGAAAAACGGTCCTAACAAGATCCATTGGCATCAAGCATACCGACTGGACTATAAACACGTGCAGAAGGTTGGAGTACCACAATTGTCTGTGCCAAGCCGAGGGCTACAAGTATGACCAGGCACAGGTGCCTAATGACATTCTCTATCAGTCTCTTTATTGGCGGTATTGTTTGGAACGCATAGGCGAAGATCCCCGTCCACAGGAAGGTGACGCCCGCTACTGAACCCTTCAGGAAAAACCTGCTGCAAAGGCATTGGATATCTTGTTTCATCAGGTGGCAACAGGTCTATCTGGGCTACCCCACAACATTTGAACACCCTTGTTAATGACCTTACATGCAAATGCAGTCCGCTTTCATGCCACTGATAGTGTCCTGTACTGCTGAGCTCATCCCCCCCTTTTTGTTTTGGGCACCTAGTAGGTGGTGAGCTTGTAGGGACGTGTGCTGAATGGCCCAGTGCCATAGCTGTTGCGCTTCCTGCGACAGCTGTCTGGAGCGAGATCCCCTTTGTTTTCTTATCGAATGCATTTCTGTTGTATTGTCTGAGAATTATTGATGCCTTTCCTTTGAGAAGAGGAAGGAATGAAGCGCCGACCACACAGCTTTGAGCTCAAGGACATTGATATGCAGCTGGGCTTCTTACTCCGACCAGTGCCAGTTTGTGGTCAGTTTTCTCAGATGTCCTGCCCAACCAGTTAGGGATGCATCTGTAATTAATTCATCCTGATTGTACAGTTGTCGCAGCGTTGCCTCCAGGGCAAGGTTTTGACTGTGGCTCAACCACTGTAGGTGCCACAGGAGAGCAGGTGGAATTGGTATCTTGTCCGCCCAACAGCCCTGGACTTGTGACCACCCGTCAGGCAAAAACTGTTGAAAGGGCATCATTCGAAGCCTGCAATGTGGAATAGGGGGAAGAGCCAGAGTTGCTTTGAATCTGTAAATCATGAAGTGGATCGTCTGAAATCTTTTGTGAGCTGGTTTGACAAATGAGTGCTATGTGGAAAACCAATCTCCCAGGGAGGTCAATTCCCTCGAGGGCTGCATACATGATTTTTTGTAGTTGATGGCAAAGCCTAGAGAGGCTAACATCCAAACGGTGTGCTGGATGGACTAAACCACTTGACTCTGGGCGGTCAGGTGCGCAGACAAGCCAGTCATCCAGGTAGGGGTAGCCATGATGGCCGTCACTTCTGATGTGCACCGCCACCACAGCCATACATGTTCGATGGTCCCGTTTGCCGATCTGGCCAAATGGTAGAACCCTGAAATGATGATGTGTTTCTACCCCCACCCCCTCGCTTCCCCACCCCCAACTACAAACCGCAGATCCTTTGTGTGACTTGTGACTGGTGTACGGAACTCGTGGTGACAACAGTAAAGACGGACACAGATAATCACAGTTCAAGGGTGTTTACTAAACTGTAAATGCAGGGTGGAAAAACGCCTAACCTAAACCTAAGATGGGAGCAAGCTTCGACCATCAAATGAAAAAATAAGGTAGTCCTTGTGAAGTCTTGTGAAAGTAAAAGGGCTATACTAAAAAAAAAAAGTTTTTTTTTAAAACGACGATTGCCAATTCCTTACAACTAATTACAGAAAGAGTGTGGGATAGTGTTTTCAAATAAAGAAAAAGGTGTTCACAAATAATAAGTCGGGATGCGATTGCCTCGAGGTCTCCCTTCCCCATGTTTTCAGCAAAGGGCAAGGTGGGACTGGAGCACAGCACATGCTGGAGCCTTCCCAGCATGAGCTAACACTTCCGTATCTGCTATTAGGTTCTTCGATGGTTAAGTCTCTTTTCAATAAAAGTCTCTTTCCTTCGAGGGGCTGACGTTCTCAACAAAACAAACACAAAGTTATGTTCCATGAATACTTTGGGGTGATGGCTTCAGCCCTCTGTCCCCCTCTTCTGGGTGCAGACCCTTCAGAAGTCGTATTCAATATATCAACCAAACAGTTCCTTTCTCAGAGAACTTTGGGTGATGACTTTCCCCCTTGGAGCTCCCCCGGCCGGGCTAGGACCCCAAATGACAAGGCGGACACTTCACTTCCCCTGGTCTTGCAATAAGCCTTGCTTTCATGAATCTTCACGTCTTTTCAAACAATTCCTCAGGGTTCACCCTGGTTTGTCGGCCTCCCTCAGGTGGTTTCACTCTGGCCACCTTTTGCAAAACAGTTAATTGTGGACATCCCTCGGTAGGGTTTAGGCAGGTCAACAGACTGTTCATAGGGACTTCAGGCTTCGCCCCTTTTTGCTAGCATCCCTCTGCCGGGTTCACTCTTGCCAACCTTTACGAAACAGTTCACTGGTCATGCGTTCATTTCACCAAGCAGGATTAATTTCTCTTAGTTTCCCAATCATCTGTCGGTCAAAGATCGACAGTACAGAGGATTGTACAAGATGCCTTTATGACCCCTTTGACCCCTTCGCCTTTTCCCCAAGGTCTTCTGGTTACAGTAGTTTCTACCATTGGATAGTCGCCCAGAGTTTCCTGCAGGAGCACCCACGTGGTGCCGGACTCCTCTGTTGCTGGTTTTCCCCCTCTTTTATCAATAGTATCTTTATGCTTTTCAAGTTCAAATTAGCCGTTGGCTATTTTTCGTTCACCACAGTTCAGTTTCTTAGCGACACGCCCTTCGACTCACCGGCTGTGATGAACCGCTTGGCTTTCTTTCTCCTTGGAGTCAAGGTTGGGACCACAGAGAAAAGTGTCTCTACCCGGCTTGGTAATCTACTGCAACACACGCAGGCTATTGTTGGCAGACTTACAATTCCTTCTGCAAAGGTTTCACAGGCATTGGTTGGAAATGGCAAGGTTGATTCTCTCCTGTTCACCCCCTCGGTCTGCGCCGTATTTCTCCTACTCTTGAACTGCTGTGCTAAGTTAGTCCTCATGTCGTGCGGTCTTCCTTGCTCGTCCTGTGGGGAAGGCAAAGGCTCGTCAGGTGTGATTCTGGTCAATTGCGTGGCCCTTGTGTTGGGACAGGTCAGGTAAACTGCTCTAGGGTTAGTCTGCTGTCTTCCCTGGAGTAAGAAAGGTTTGTGTCAAATAGGGTGGTTTTGTCATGGGAAATGATATTCTTCGTCCTGGAGGGGGTTGGTTAATTTAGAAGAGTGGGTAGGGTCTGTGAAGCAAACGGGAATGATCGATATTATGATCATGAAATAAACAAGGGGTTTTGTGGGAACAGTAGTTTTTTATCTGAGCAGGTTGGGAATGCAGGAGATGATAATCAGAGGGACGGGAAAGAGAATAACTGGGAGTATTCGGGTAGGACGTGAAAAAGTAGGAATTCAGAGAGGTCATTTCTGGATGTAACTGGGTTTGGGATTCCAGGGGATTTGTTATATTTATACACGAGAGGTTTGATGGGAGGAAGGGGGGGGGGGGGTAGATATATTACAGCCTACAAAGGCCTTAGGTATCTTGTCCTCCTCTCCTCCTTCGGTACAATACCGTGTCTCACCTGGGGCATTTCCCCAAACATACCTCTGGGGTCGCATATCCAGGTGATCCTCCCTCGCTCGTCCACCCCCAGGGTAGGGATCTGAGAGCACCAGCCCTTCCCTGGCCACCTGAATAAGTGACTCCCAAAGTCTATGGAATACCCTCAGGTTTCTCACACTGGGTATATGAAAATGTGCGTTCTCAAGATCTAGAGATGCAAGGAAGTCATGTTCGATTTGATGACCTCTCACAGGATTATAACCTTGACATTTTGTTTTTGAGAAATTTATTTTGCCGACTATTTTTTCTTACCTGTAGGGATCCCAAGGACCTTGCAGTGTCAGTGTCTGTTCCGAGCCATTTCATCAATAGTCTTGCCAAAGAGCTCCTCACCATCGAATGGCATGTCCAATACCGTTAGGCCTGTATGTCTGGTCCGAAATCCGGACAGCAGAGCCATCCCATACGCCACAGTACCAACCCATTTGATATCATTTTAAAGACTAGTTCGGCCATGTCCACTACAATGTTGATATTGTGATGAGGGGCCTCCTCACATTCTTTGAGGATTTCCAATGCTGCCTTCCTTTTTTCCTTAAATGTTCTAGAATTGGTGCTATCTGATGCCACATTTCTGTTGCACTGTGCCATAATCACCAAGGCATTAAATGCCTTTATGGTGGTGGCTCCTGTAGCCAAAATCATCATACCAAAAGGAGCCTGCTTTATTTCCCTTATTGTCCAGGTTACACTTAGCACTCCGACAACTGGGCATTTGTTTTTCTTCTGAATGCTGTCAATATCACACTGTGTGGCCCCAATGGTGGTATGGGGAAGATCCTCCTCATCCCATTCACAACTCCAGGGGCCTGAGGCTTGGGGTCACCACAGGGGTGCTACAACACCAGCTGGCCCTTTAAATGTGTCCATACATTAGAGAACTGCCACAGTCCATGGTTTAGCAGGTTCGAGCAAGACAGAAACTAACCAGTAAACAGTAATGATTGCCCAGTAAACAGTAATGATTGCCAATTTTAAATTGTCATAGGTTTCTGCATGGATGGGATACGCAACCAGCCAGCTGAGCAGAAACGGTCTAAGTCCCATATCTAGCAGCTCTGTGCATCCCTGTATGAAAACATAATTCCAAGATGGCGGACCCCCTATAAAAGGCTCCGGGCAGAACACATGATCAGGACAGCATGGCAAACACCTGTCTCTATCACACAGCCAATCCCCCATACTCGATCCATTATCAAACGTGGGCAGGGGGAAGGGCTGAAACTCTACACAAGGCCTGGGAAGGGCCTAGGGAGCGTGATTGTTTGGAGAACTGGAGCAAGAAGACGCAGAAGTGGAGGTACAGAGGGAGCTGAAGGTGCAGGGGGAGGAATACACAGATAGCTGAAGGTGTAGGATGAGATGGGGCAGAGAGCGCTGAGGACACAAGAGGTGGTGGTGAAGTAGAGAGAGTTATAGTCAAAGAAGATGGTGGAGGTGTGGGTCGAGTCAAGAGAAGAGGGCAGATAGTTTGAAGTTCATCAAGAGGGGGCTGGGAGAAGTGGATGTACAGAGGTTGGATGAGGAGAACATCAAAGATCAGGAGAAAGTACGGAGGTTGGAGGAAGGGATCATCAAAGACAGGAGGTAACATGAGGGAGACAGCCACAATTGAGAGGTTCTCTGAAGAGAAATCCAGTCACAGCCAGACCGTAAAACGACACCAGATAATGTGTTGTCGGAGGGACGCGAGTGGAAGAACACGCTTTTTGTTAAACTTTGAGGTTGGTAGTGGACAGACCGCTCCAGTGGTAGAGTTGAGGTTTACAGACAGATCCCCAGGAGCAAGTGAGCATCGGTCACGCAATGAGGTGTAAAAGAGACTTGGATGATAGGAGGAGCTTGCTGAGGAAGTCAGGATTTATTTATTTATTAGCATTTTTAAAAGCGTGCAGCAGCCCTTGGGCATCGTGGCACTGTTACAAAGAGTCTTGCTGGTTACAGAGGATAAAAGAAAGCTTGCTGGTTACATAACAATTAGCGGTTATATTTCGTGTTAGAGTTCCCTAGGAAGCAGACAGCTTAGTTATCAGGAATGCTGTGTGGAGGTGAGGAAAAGCTAGTTGAATAGAGTAGATTTGAAGGATTTTACAAAAGGTGTATAGGGAGGATGCTCACACTTAGCCGGCACCAAGAAACCTGCCTGGCCAATCTCAGCTATGTGAGATGACAAGTACCCAAAAACAGCAAAGTATAGTGCTACAGCAGGCGTGCTCGTTAGGTAAGAATTGGTGTAGCAACACACTGCGAGACTACATAACACTCATCTGCTTGGCATTGGGTAACCCACCTTTTGGTATAGGTCTGTACTACACAAGTTGGTAGTGTGAATGAGCAGCCAGGTCCATCTCAAAAGGGGTAAATGTGAGCTGTAGAGCTGTAGCAATGAAATTTGTAAATACAGGTAACCAAGTAACACTTACACTTAAGGTTTCAGTTATAAATTATTATTTAGTTAACATCAATTTTTATGTAAGCATTCGTTTAACCCCTTCAGTGCCAAGGACGAGCTATCTCGTCCTTGGAATTACTTCTGCAGTGCCAAGGACGAGATAGCTCGTCCTTTTTGGCACTCTGTTTTGAGCGATCCCTGTAAAGCAGGTATCGCTCAAAACAGTAATCCAACCACCGGGCTATGCGAGGGGGAAGTCCACCCTCCCTGCCAGGGGGCTGGATTACCTTCAGTTTCAAATCGTCGTGCGTAAAGCACGCCGACGTGAAAGTGAAAGTAATTTTCACCGCAGCAGCCATGTCGGGCTGCTGTGGTGAAATTGCAAGGTGAGTGTTCACCTCCCCCCCACCCCTCGATCTCCAGCTGTATTTCAAGCTGGAGATCGAGAGAGGTGTCGTTGGAAAGAGGAGATTCTCCCTTTCCAACAACACCCTTTGTGACAGCATTGCTGGGTGCGGATTGGGCACAGAGCGCTCAATCCGTGCCCAGCAATGCCACTGGACCACCAGGGATAAGTTTGGGATGTGGGGGCGCTGCGTACAGTAAGCAGCCCTCTCCCCCCCAGCCCCCAAAGCATGGGGCACATATGTGCACAACCCTGGGGGCAGATGGCTGATCATCTGCCCCCAGGAAAGGGGACAAAATAAAAAACCAAAAAAATAAAATAAAAACAACTGGGGTGGGTGGGGGATTTTTTTTTTGCCCCCCTGAAAGGGTGGTGGCCCTCCCCCTCCCACACAAAGTGGAAAGGGGGGCCACTCTTTGTAGCCCTCCCTGGGGGCAGATTTAGATGGCTGATCTGCCCCTAGGGAAGGGGGCAAAATGGGAAAAAAAACAAAAAGGGAATTTTGGGTAGGAGTGGGGGGCCACTAGCCACCAGGGATTTATTTTACAGAAAAGGGGGGTGGCCCTCTCCCCCTCACCCTAAGTGGAACTGGGGGCACCCCTTGTATCCCTCCTGGGGGCAGATATCCGCTCCTAGGAAGGGGCATGTGACCCCAGGGAGGGCTACATGAGCTGCAACGCCCATCCAATTGGGGTGGGGGTGGAGAGGTGCACCCCCCTCAGATTACAAAATTCCCCAGCGGTGTAGGGTGCCCCTCAGCCCTCTGCTAAAGAGCAGCCTGCCATTTTGAATTATTTTCAGTGCTGCTACTGTGAATGAACTTGTTTTGTTTACCCTGAAGGACTTTGCCTTTTAAACCGGCACTGCGAGCTGCTACTGTGCTCTTGCCGGCATCCCTGCGCTTCCTGGAGGAGGCGGGGCCACATTTGCCACGTGATCCATCACGTGACCCAGGACACTGATAAAACGCTGAGGCTGCCACCCGAGCGGTGTGTGCTGCTACTGTGAATGAACTTGTTTTGTTTACCCTGA
Source organism: Ambystoma mexicanum (assembly GCF_040938575.1). Taxonomy (NCBI): domain Eukaryota; kingdom Metazoa; phylum Chordata; class Amphibia; order Caudata; family Ambystomatidae; genus Ambystoma; species Ambystoma mexicanum. Next base: position 663,879,936 of record NC_090923.1, on the reverse strand, counting down.
AGGACTTTGCCTTCTAGACCGGCACTACGAGCTGCTACTGTGCTCTTGCCGGCATCCCTGCGCTTCCTGGAGGAGGCGGGGCCACATTTGCCACGTGATTCATCACGTGACCCAGGACGCTGATAAAACGCTGAGGCTGCCGCCCTTGCAGCATTAAGCCTGTCGGGGTAAAGGGCGTTGACTGTTGTGTGGCTGTTTGGCGCTGTAAGAGTGAGGCGTCCTGGGCCATCATCTGCTTCACTTCAGCCCAGTCCCTTTCGGCATCTTGCCCAAGCCGCGTAAATCATGCGTGTCACTACGAAAGTGAAAGCAAACATTACGGCTGTGAAAACACGGGCTCAACGGAAGAATGACACTTTAAGCCCGGTCGTGGAATCCTCTTCGCCGACAGCCGAGTCCCCCACACTGGTCGCTTCAAGATCTGTGTCACCGTCGACACCAGTGTCTCCCTGTCAGTCGATTGGACTGCGGACTGCCGAGAGCAGACACCAAGTAAGTGTTTTCATCCCCAACACCCCTAATGTGCCTACTGAGGTCAATCCTCTCCATGCATCACATATTTTGTTTCCAATGGGGGAAGTAACTTCAAGTGACGAAACACTAACCATGAATTCCAAAAGTAGCAGCGTCGACTCTAAAGTCTTGTCTGATCAATTGTCTGTTCAATTGTTACAACACAAACCCCGCTGTGAAACGAGTGTTATCGCGGTTACAACCAATGAAACGCATATACCCAACTGCAAACAACTTGATGCGGACAACGGCCCAAGCTTCTGCACTGTGCGAGCGATGCCCTTGGTAACACTGGACAATGTGGAATTTGTACAACCCGTGGAGAGTGTGGATTTTTTGTCAAAATGCGACGACACTGACCCAGGTCTCTTGCCCACTATTCCACACCAACACATTCATTACAGGGGTGGGAACGTAATGGCCCAAGTACTGGGTCCCCGCGACCTAGATTTTACAGTGCATATGAAAAACTGATGTTGTCGCCCTTGAAATCCTGTGAACTGACTCATGATAACGTTGACGATGATCATGTATTCATGATACCTCATGCGGGCACAAACTCAGGCTGTGACCCAACTAAAGATGTGCTTCTTAATCACTTGTTACTTACTACATCCCTTAGGAGTGAGTTTAAGAGTGTTGAATCCAAACAAGATGGAATTCGTATTGACTCCTTGGACGTCGTTAACAAATTATTAATCGATCTCACCAGGATGAATAAAGACAGACCTTTCACTTGACATTAGTTTGTGGCATCTAACAGGTCTGAGGTCTCTGCTAAGCTCCCTGCAACTCAGCGTCTAACTCAGAGTCCATCAGCTTTAGTGAAAGACAATAAATTTCACACACCTCATGCAAACGACCTATCTAAAAGAAGGAGAGCTGACTCAAGCATTTCCCCCTACCTGCAATGCTCACAAACGAAAAAACCCAAAATGGGTGCTGTTCTATTTGAAAGTTTGCAAAATTACCCACTAAACGAGCAACTCTTGGGTGAGGAAAGGCTAATTGCCAATCATGAGCAAGCTGTCTCCTCATCGGACTCATCATCCTCTGACTCCTCTATAATGGAGCGTCCATTGCTGAAAATCAGACGTCTTCCATTTAATAGAAAGCGTTGTGCACGAGTGGAAGTGGACGAAGCTGCTAACGTGGAACAAGACATCCCAATGAGAGACCTTCAAGCCATTATAATATCGCCAATGACTAACAACTGCTCCGTTTCTCAAATTGTATGAACATCTTAACGACAACATAAAAGAACTTGTAAATTTAGTATCGACGATGAACACTAAGCTTTTGACCATCGAAAACACAACCAATGCACATAAAGACTCTCTGGTCCGAATGCAAAAAAAGACTGAGCTGGCTATGGCATCAGTGGAGATCGCCAAAAATGCAAACTTGGACAAACTTCTAGCCGAAGTGGCAAAACAAGCACTGAACTTATTCCAACAAAAGTCCGAAACACCTTATGAATGGGAAAATAAGCGTGAAAGACACATCGAGGAAAATATATGTACTGACGCGACTCCTATTCGCAAGCTTGGAGGCCATTGCTCCATTATAACTGCTTTGCCCGTGGCGAATGATGTTGTAACTAAATTATTTCCCACAACAGACCTAACACTTGAGAGTCCAACTTCAAACACTACAAGAGGGAACAAGGTCATAACGGATCCAACAGCTTCAATTCTAGAGGGAGTCACCCCGTCACACAAGTCTCCTCCCCCTGCTATTCCTGAAGGTGAAGTAAGTGCTCTAAAGATGGCTGGAGCTCTCTCATTGCCTGAAAATGAAAAGGCGAAAGTCACGCTTTTCCACGATATTCTTTTGGCGAGTCAATCTTCAAGTAATTTGGCCCTTCTAGACCCTCAAACAGCGTCCTCCTCTGACCTGCTTTCTCAGCCTTCCCTGGTTGGCAATGACTCTGTATCGACAAACAAAGATGCCGATGCCAATTCCCCTGATCTTTTTGACATATTTAAAACTTCTAAGAACATCACTAAAACCAGTGGAACTCCAAAAAACCCCAAAGACACTTGTGCAAAAAAATCCAAAAATCAACGCCTGAAGAAAACAAAGTGTGGAAACGACTCACGAAAATTCTTAAGAAACATCAAAACTGTTAACGTCACAGTTAACAGCAATATCAGGAAAAGACACGGGGAGTACTTAAAGTCCTTACTAACGAAGCTGCAATTGTGCTTGACAAAGTTGTTGAGTCAATAAATGATTCTTGTAATATCTCTGAGGAGCTAATGAACATATCAACCTACAACGACAATGACGGGATGGAGCTGTGTCAGACTGTGGGAATCAAAGAAGTGGCCGGCACATCTAATAACGACTAAATGATTGGCAACGCTGACGGAGAGTTGAACGGCTCCCGAATGCCACAACTGTCTGCCCTGCCACAATAAGAGGCCAAAGCATCTCCTGTGCCTGCTCTGCCCTGTAGAGCGAAGGCATGCGGCATAATATTGCCCCCACAACATAGTAAAGAAGTAAGACGGTGTGAAGTGATTCAGCAAATCACAACATCGCAGGATCTCTTTGACAAATCCGAGTCCATGTTTATGACACTCGATGAAAAACATCGTAAGATAGTAGCAAAAACCAACAAAATGGATGGTAATTTGAGAGCAACTGAATCTTAACAACTTTCGACAGCTGTTGTAAGTTGGAGTCAGTACGGTCTAATAGATCCTACAACCAAAAAGATCAAAAAAAGGCTTGCACACTTGATACAGAACCAGAGTCGAGCATCAATCCTATAATTGAACTGAGACGAACTGGGAGAGACAGCTCTAAAAATACTCCTCCAATCCCAAAAGACCCAAAGAAGCGAGGTAACACACTGAACACACCATTGGCTCATCAAATACTTCTGGAACGCATAAAGTCCTTGGACGATTTAATCTTAAATCGCCACAACGTATTGGAGTTGTGTCATCTCGTTCCGAGCCTCAGAGCTATTGAATCTGGTGATCTGAAACTAGTGGAATTTTTCAGTGAATCTAAAAACGACGCGGTAATACTACACCTGCAGTCCAAACTCATAGCTGACGCACTGCTAGAAGCAGGCCGTGTGTTAATGTCATTGGGCTTTGACATCTCCACAGTATCGATGAGACCTGCATCCAGAGAAATGGACAAAGATTTTTGCAGAACACCCAATACTAGAGCGCATCAGCTGGATTTATCCGCAGTTAATCGAACTTCCTTGGTGACACGCCCAGTGACTGCCTCACAAACTGCGCTTTCAGACTCTGAGAACTTGCTTAAAACGTCACGGAATGACTGCATAAGGATAACTATCCAAGGAATGAACAGCGTCACCCATAATGCAGGCAATTTACAGGAACTTGCTTCTCAGGCGGCTAACGAAAACGACAGGTCTTGGGTTGCTGGTACACTGAACACTGATCAATCTAAGTAACGCCAGGCCCTAAACCACTGCCCAAATTACACCTTGGGATCTTGCAACACTAGGGGCTTTATGCATTTGTTCAATGCTAGCTGGGCTGTTGATCTGAATCTCTTTTGCTTGCAAGAAACGTGGCTAAACGAAACTCCAATTTTTGAAGGTTTTGAAATAGCGCACAACCCAGCTATTAAACAGAACAAGGGGAGACCTATGGCTGGTCTATTGGTGACAGCAAAGACAGATTCTGGCCTTAGGATTGAAAATTGTTCTAACCTTTCTCCATTTATTCAGGTGGTGACGATCAGTTGTACTGAGACACTACAGGCACAGGTTCCGAAACTCTATATCATTAATCTCTATTGGAATCATTATGCTGAAGGTGCCAAATCCTTTATCGACCAAGTGACAACTGTGATTGATGACTTAATGGAAACGGGCAAATCTAATGACTTGATCATTTGCGGTGATCTCAATATTGACTGTGTCACTCACCTCAACTTAATCCCCGGGAAAAAGAAATTGTCCAATCGAGAAGAACTTTTGACTAATCAATGGTGTACAGAAATGGAACTTCGGGGACTAACAATGCTAAACGGCCAAACACCGGGTGACATTCCGGCTGCACCGACGTGGAGAAGAGGTGACCAAAATTCTATTCTTGACTACATATTTGTAGGTGGAAACATCCATATGAGATCTAACACTTTTGAAGTCACAAAAATGACTCCGTGACCATGACATGGTGACCTTGAAATTCAACTCCTCTACTTATCACAAACAAGAGCGATGGGCCCACGTTGTGAGAACGGGAGGGGGCAGAATTCGCCTAAATCTCAACAAGGACGTAACTCTCATCTCAGCCAAATTTCAATTGAACTCCAAATCTTTGGAGTATGATCACCTCTTGTCCCAATATGTCGAAAGGAAAAATAACTTAAGACATGCTGAGTTTACACCCAAACACAAATATGATTTAGAAATCTCCAAACAGAAAAGAACCTTGCGACAGCTTCTGAGAAAGGTGCCAAAAATCTCTACTTCAAACAATTGCGAAAAAAGAAGAAAGCTCAAACAAGCCTATAAAAACTGGCTTAAGTCGCACAAAGCCATCATGCTACAAAAAGACGCTGAGTTCATGATGTCTAAAATGGCGAGTCACAACTCAGCAGATTACTGGAGACTAATAACACTCTTTCGCCACAACACGCTTTGCAGGCAAACCTGGTACTAGAGGCGGAGTGGCTATTGTTCTATTCTGACCTCTTCCGTCAAGATGCATTAATTGAAGAATGGGAGGCCCCCCCTCAAACGCATTTGACAAAGAAAATATTTTGCAAAATTATTAAGAATGTGCATGATTCTAGAGCACCTGGCCCTGATGGTCTTACGAATTTTTCCATTAGACGCCACCCTGAAGAGTGGTCAGATTTTTGTACAACCCTGGTCAACAGAATTGGCGAATCCTGCAAAACTCCAAAGTCTTGGAAATCTGCTGTAATCGTGCCTATCTTCAATAAAGGAGACAGACGAAACCCTAAGAACTATAGACCCATTGCACTGTTGGACGTGTTAGGGAAAGTGTATGCCACCCTTTTGCAACATCAACTTCAGAAGTGGTCTACTGAATGTAACCGGGTCGATCCAAGACAAACTGGCTTCGTGAAAGGGGTGGGCTGTGGTGTCAACCTCCTGTTGTTGAATCTTCTAAAGATGGAAGCGCATCGATCAAACTCAAAGGTATATCTAGCTCTAATAGACCTATCACAAGCGTTCGACAGCATAAATAGAGATCTGCTTTGGAGAAAGCCGAGTGCATGGAACTGTCCCCCTAGCTTATTGGCAGCCATTCGTGAATTACACACAAATACTTCAATCAGAGTCAGATTAGATCTTAAGGGAAATTTATCAGCACCAATTGATACGTTCAGGGGAGTGAAACAAGGGTGCCCCCTAGCAGCCAGCATTTTTACCTTGTTTATATCTGACATCAAAGAGATCTTTAAGGAGTTGAATACGTTCCCCCTAAAATACATGGCACTCACATTGACTATCTTGTTTACGCGGACGATCTTATCCTTTTGGATTCGACACCCATAGTCCTTCAACGTAAACTCTGCGCTGTGGAAAAATATCTAACGTTGAATGCCCTTATCAACAAGGGGAAATGGGAAATCCTGATATTTGAAAAATTAACAGGTAACAGCGGAAACAAGAAAAACTACAATTGGCACCTTGATAAGGAGCGGATCAGGATTGTAAAGAACACCACTTATCTAGGGTTGAGAATTAGTGCTAGTAGAAATGACGCACCATGGGTGGAGCTCACAAAAAGCAAATGTCGACAGCCGGCATGTCAGGCGTCATTGATTAACAATAAATTTGGCAAATTCTCCCTAAAACTGACCGATTTTCTTCGAGCAAAAAGTGGTACCAGCCTTGATATATGGTGGTGAAAACGTTTTTGGCTGCGGGTACGATGTATGGAACTCGCTAGAGAACATCTTTTGGTCGAAAGTTCTACACCTGCCTAGAGGAATTGCAACGGCCTGCATATGATACGAACTTGGATATATCTCAATCCAAGCTAGAGTCGCTTGGAACCTCCTAGTTTTATTTAGGAAAACAGTGCAAATGAATCCACCACAGCAAAGTGAAATACTTCACAACCCAGAGACTGAAAAGACTCGGACAATTTTGTACCGATGGAATGCGCTGTGCCTAGAAGTGTTGAACACATATGACATTTCAGTGCAAACTCTGATTGAAAATCCAGATTCGGCGAAATTGAAGATGTGGAGAACCGACTGGATTAATACATGCAAATTGATATCTGATTCACGGACAATGAGATACACTCCCAGAGAAGCAAGAGCTTATGGCCGTTACCGGAATATCTAGCGCGCATCCCGGATCAACGCTCAAGAACATTATATATGCAGTTTAGGCTTAATGTGTTGCCTACTAAGGAGCGTGTAAACTTTTGGTTCCAGTCCAACGATTCGGACCTATCGTGTCGATTTTGGGTGCCAAAAATGAAACCCTTAAACACTTGACAATATCATGTCCTGGACTGAAGCAGCAAAGAAACACCATTTTTGGGCCAGTCACAAACAAATTCCAGTTCCTTGCTAAAGAGCACTGTTTGATGGCTCCAACAGATCGGTTTTATGCGCACTGACCACCTTTTTGCGTATTTTAAGAGAGACTTTAGACGCTAAGCCTGTTACTAACCTATAGTGGCACTATTATCCGCACTTTCACGACAAAGGCTGTGAACCAGACGATGAACTGAGAAAAGAGGCGGCAGATTCTTAAACTGTTCTTTTCTTCTGTATGCTGTTTTCTTTCTCTTCTTTTTTAAAAGGTTTGTAAAAACTGAATAAAAAAAAAAATAAATAAATAAATATTTTGTTTACTAAACTTGCCTTGGCGCAGAGGGGCACATTGGTGTGCCAATATGGCTTGGGGTGCCAAAACCTTACTGCCCCACTCACTGGGGGGGCCGGTCCCACAATATTTGGGGGCCCACTCCCCCCACACCAAATGGAGGGGGGTGGTCCTCACGCAGCTGTTTCTAGGAGGCCTGCATGAGGTGCCCCCGCCACCCATTTGGGGTGAGAGCCCCCAAAAATTGTGGAACGGGCCCCCCAGTGGGTGGGGCAATAAGGTTTGGGCACCCCGGGGCCAGATTGACACACCAATGTGCCCCTCTGCACCAAGGGGAGTTGGGTTACCAAAGGAAGAAAGGTGGAACGCATTTTAGGGGGGGTTGTGGGGCACCCCAAAGGGACGCAGAATTTTCTAATGGGATGGGGCGTTCACCCCCACCCGCAATGGAGTGGGTGCCATGTCATGCAGCCCTCCCTGGGACCAGATATCTGCTCCTAGGAAGGGACGCGAGCCCAGGGAGGGGTGCAGGACAGCCCCCCCACTTATCTGCCCCCAGGTAGGGCTACATGAGATGCGCCGCCCCTCCAATTGGTGTGGGGGTGGAGAGGTGCACCCCCCCTTAACATTAGAAAATTCCCCAGCGGTGCAGGGTGCCCCTCAGCCCCCGCTAAAGTGCAGCCAGCCATTTCTAATTATTTTCTTTGTTTACTAAACTTGCCTTGGCGCAGAGGGGCACATTGGTGTGCCAATCTGGCCCCAGGGTACCAAAACCTTACTTCCCCACCCACTGGGGGGCCTGTCCCACAATTTTTGGGGGCCCTCTCCCCCTCACCTGAAATAGGTGGCAGGGGTACCTCATGCAGGCCTCCCTGGAGGCAGATATTTGCCCGTAGGAAAGGGCAAATGGGTTTTCAGTTGGGGGGTGGGGGCGTGAGGTTCAGTAGACCACCAGGGATGGCTTGCAAGGGGTGGGGCATGCTTGAAAATTATTTGTTTTTGCTGGTGTGACTGTAGGTAAGGCATGTTTTTTGTTTTGTGTACAGCTTTTTCTACGCGAGCAGCTGCAACGTTATGCAAGTACTGTATTATTCTATGGTTAGGGCCCACTGTCAGTGGGGTGGGTGAGACTGGGGCTGGATGGTTAGTGGTGTGGGTGGGAATGGGCTGTCTGGGCAAGTATGTCGGTGGGCTGGAACACAATTCCAGGGGCAGGCCACAAATTGCCCCCCATGCCAGCAGAACATTGGTGTTTCCCTTGGAGCGGATCCCTCCCATGTGGGTTGTCCATCTGCAAGCCCAGGCTCCACCTCTGGCTGTGCTAGATTACAGATGTCACCTCCGGGGAGGAATGGGGCTCCCTGGAGCTGCTGCGCTTAGGAGATGGTACACCCACATGGTACATGAATGTCCAAGGCCAGGGACATCACCTCCAACCGTCCTGGAGTTGCGGCTGGGCTGCATTACAGCTTTTACCTCCGGGGAGGTATTGGCACACTGCCGAGACTCCCTGGTGGAGAGAAGCTGTAACGCAGGGCAGCCAGGGCTCCAGCAAAGTCGGCGGTAATCCCTGGCCTTGGGCACCCTTCTCCCATGTGGTTCTTTGCCGGGGGTTCTGGGTAATACATTCTGGGCCGATTTGCGTAAGTCAGACCTCTGTGGATTCCCACGGGTGTCCTCTTTTCGGAAATGCATGGGGTTCCCCGTTTTCCTTGCTGGCTTCGACACTCTAGGCCCAAATCTGTAGGTTGCCCACATGAACAAAATGTGCTGTGCCGAAAGGCTTGGAGTTACCAGTGGGTTACCCTTTTCCTTTTGCGCACCCGGTTGGTAAGCCCAATTCGGCTTTCCTACCCTTTTCTTCCATTCCGTCCATGCATGTCCAATTGGCAAAAATTGACAAAATCGTCTACCTCTCACAAAGCTGTTGATAAACACATCAAAATAATGTTTTTTGGTTTCCACTCAACCTGTTCTTGAAAGCCACGAAATGGGGGAATTCAGCACAGCAAACCATTTGTTCCTAGCTATTACAAGGAAAAAAACCACAGGCTTCTTTGTACATCATTTTATTCACATTTTTTGAAAAAATGCAACATTTTCGCCCTTTTTGGTTATTTTCTCTCACCCCCCTACAGCAATCTAGGATTTCTGGGTGGCGTTACAACCGCCTACATGTGGGGAAAAAGGGGCCAAATTTGGCTGAGATATCTCATGTAACAAAAATGTTACAAGGCATTGAATGGCCACATACCGAAATCACAAAAAAAGGCCTTGGCACTTGGGGGAAATACCCATGGCACTTAAAGGGTTAAAAGGCAATTTATGTAACAAGGTAAATATACTTTATTCAGGGTAAGCATAAGTTTAGTGGATACTCTTTATATATGCTTTTTACACACTTCCTACACCCGGAGGTGACTTCATTCACAAGGACAGTAATGACATTTATATATCACACTGAACACACTTGCAGATTCCGAGGTTGCAGAAAGGAAAGGTTGAATTAAGGTTAAAAAGGTTCTCAGTATAGACGAGGATAATTAAATCTGCCAATGAGATCTAGAAAAGCCTTTCCCAGCAATAACAGTCTAAAACAGGTTACCGCCTATGAGGGACAGAGATGTAAAAGTCAATGGACTAGAAGAGTCTTCGGGGAGCCAGGATAGCCAAACTCAATTGGAGCACAGTCTATGGAGCTGAGGCACTTCTTAGTTAGTCTTGCTCAAATTTAGAGAGTTTGTAGAGTCACGAGCAGTGAAGCCTGTAAAAAGCAGAATTGAAATCAACTTGAAGATAAGCTAATGCAAGTCTCAACTGAGAAGAACACAGCTAAAAATACACAGGGGGTAAGAACCCCAAGTCTAAACAGTACCTCTGGTTAGAAGAAGAGTGGTCCAGCTGGATTATGTCTAGTTGCAGCAATGCAGACCCAGAGTTCCTGAGCCTCGTTCGTGGGGACAAAAGGGAGGACGGACGTCTGGAGGGCTTCTGCAGCGGCAATCTGGAGGTCATTGCAAGCTACGTGCTCTTTTCAGTTCCGCGGCACTTTGCGGTTTCAGCGCTCAGTAAACAGCACTGTTGCGGATCTCGGATACCTGTTGGGCTTCCTTCACTCCTTGGGTCCTGCACTCTGGTGAGGGGACTCTAGCTCAGGTTGTCCTGCTTCTAGAGGGACCTTAGAAGACACCTGGAGCTTATGCCCGGATTTCAGACCTTGCACTCGACTACAGACTTCTCAACCCCTGGCACTCGGTTTTAGCAGAAGCGAAGAAGAACAGCCAATCAGGGAAGAGGGTCCAGTGGAGTTCGTCTCAGGATTAGTTGGTCCCACTTACCCAAGGGAAGAAGTCCAATCCGGAGCTTCTCTGTCGAATCTTGTCCCAAAAGCATTGCCTTTTAAGCAGGTTTTGCCCATTCATGCACAGCCTAGGCTGTCAATCACAGCAGGGTGTCAATCAGGACTGGTTGCATTCAGGCACTCCTAGAGACAAAAGGACAGGGGGGTTTTGGGAACCTCCCTCACATCCTGCCTTTCCAGACACACTGGAGCAAGAGACAGGCTTCAGCGCTGAAGCCCGCCAAAGGCAAAATGAACAATGGACTCAAACCTGGCTCAACGCACTGAGTAAAACCATAGAAAGGCCTCACAAAGAGAAAATGGCAAAAAAGAAGACCATGCCATTTTGTCAGAAACGGTCACCCACGGGTGCTGTACAGCAGCTAAGGATTCAGCCTGCGGTAGAAAAGCACAATGGTAGGAAAATTAAACCACTGCCACCAGCCATTTAAAGTAGTTAAGGTATCCTAAAAAATGTTACATGAGAACGTAGGTTAAGGGGCTACTAGGTAACCCCCAGCACTTCACATAAAACGGGGTGTGATGGAGCTACAAAGAGAAAAGGTAAGTAAATTCAATTTCACTTTACTATTTTTTGGAACAGTAGTTTGCCCAAGAAAAGGTATTTAAACCTTATGAGAATTCTAAAGGATTTCTCTGTGACACTGCACTGAGGGTGCTGTGTGTCACACTTTCCACATATAGTAACCAGCTTTATACAGAAGCAAAGGGAAATAAGAACTAATAAGAGTCAACCGTTTCATGCAACAGCTCATCCGACCGGATCCGTTTTCTCTGCCTTGCTCTGCACGTTTTCCCCAGACCTCAGTCTACTCAATCTCAACTTTCAAAACCAGAGCAGATCACGGTGGCCACTATGGTTAATCACATCTCTCATATCACGGTGAGGAGAACACACTACAACACAGAGGGCAAAGGAAGTGATTCCACTAAGGTGAACAATTGTAGGAGATCGTGCTTGGCTTCTACTTCTCTATTCAACTTTAGGAATTTTAATTTGCTGTAATTTGTTGCAGACATCTTTTACTTCCTCCATTGTAGTTATTTTTTGCATGTGGACAGGTGACTCACCCTTTACAGGGTGAAAGATGACCTGGTGCTGTGAAAGCACACCTCATGGGACGTTTCCCTCTTTAATACCTCAGTATTACTTACAGCAGACATTAACCACACACGTGAAAGTTCAAACAAGCCCTCATTTGGTATCAAAGTCTCTAGGGCTGTAGGGGCTAGCTCTGTTATTTCTCGAATCCACGCAACAGTTCTCAGCGCTTGGAGCTGAGCCGAGGGGAAACCCTGCACTGCCTTCGTCGGCCCGTTTTAGTTGTATCTTCTGCTTGTCTTTGTGGATACACTCGTCGGATCTTTATAATAATAATAATTATTAGGCATTTATATAGCGCTACGAACCCTCAGGTATCTGAGCGCTGCTTATTATAACCCACGGTGTGTGGTGTTCATTTATCGACCTCGGAAGGATGAAAGGCTGAGTTTGGCCCTGCCGGGATTCGAACCTGCGTTAACAAGCTCTGCACGATGTCAAAGCGAGAGCTCTACTTGCTGTGCCACTTGACCGGAACTTATGCTACACCGGTCCCCACCACACTGCAGCAAGGCTGGCTAATGCGGTGTGGGTGCCTGCAGGCCATTTATCTACTCTTGCCGCCTCGGCGTACACTCGAGGACTGGCCTCTGCCACTCCTACGTGACACCCCCCCTCCACGTATAGAATTTGGGGACGAACTGGTGATTTTCTAGGCAGCTTTGTAATGTTGGCCTGAGTGGGGTCAAATGTACCTGCACATTTCTGAAAGCATCGCGGCAGAAACCAGTGCCCCCAAGAGATTGTTTACAGTGTCTACGTGTGATTTTTAGATAAGGGGGAATGGTTGGGGTGAGAGGTGGGGCTCGAGTAGGCATCGGTGGTGGACAAGCAACATGGAATCCACTGGATCCAGTCCTCGACTGGTCAGATATGCTGGCTAGAACGGCCATAGAAGATTGCAGCTCTCATGTGAGCTGGATATTATTCAGTCGGACGAGGTTTTAGGTTCAGGAATATAACAACCTAAATTTACGGCTGGATTATGTCCACTTGCCCTCTTGAATTGAAAGCAGAAGCTTTTTATTGTCGTTTCAAAAGTCGCCTTCCAAAACATTCTCTAACTTTACAGAAGGCCTCGTCTGGATTGCATGTGTGGGTCTGTAAAGGCAGAGCTGTATCATGTACTGGCTAGTTGGCTGTGGGGTTGCGGGAAGAGGTTTAAATTGCTGTCTGCTTTATTGGTTCTCTGTATTGTTGAGGTTGTGCCCTGCTGCTTGGGCTTCAAGGACTTACAGTGCACTAAACTGAACGTTCCCTTAAAAAGCAGGTGCATGTGTTTGGAGTTTGTATTGTGCTTTGGAGGGGGCTTGTTGGTGGGGTTTGTGGGGAGTGGGTGCAGGCCAGCAGGGAACATAGTTCCACTACTTCTTTTCGTACACTTCGACCACTGATTGAGACTAGTGTAGGTGAATCTTGCATAGACGTTGCATGCACTTTGTGTGCTGTGACTATACGAGGGCTCCAGTTTCCAGTGGCACCTTTAGCAAACAGGAAGCCATGTGAGCGCGGTGAAGGGCCTTCCGTGTGATAAGAAACCAATAGCGTGCTTGTCCTCGCATCTACGTCTATAACGTAGCAGACCGACGCTTCGCTGCCACCTCACCGTGCGCTTCCTACAGCTCGCGCCAGTAAATGCACAAACAGTAATAGTGGATAATACCTGAATACCTTCCTGAAAGGTGGATGGGTGCCCGAACTCCCTCCCAGCCAATCACGTTCATGCCACACAAAACTTTGCTTTTCAGTTCTTTTGGCTTTGAGGTTTTCTGATGCCTGCAGCCTCAAATGAAATAACGAACTGAGTATGAGTGCAAGAGGACTAAAATGAGGGCATGCACGCACGATGCAAAGGTCGGGGGTGTACGCACGGCTCTCACTGTGACTTATGCTGTGGTGACCGACATGGAAAGCGGGTAAGCACGTGCCGCTGCCATTATTCCACCAGCACGTGTTGCATGCCGACCACACACACACACACACACCACCCCCCCACCCCCCACCCACCCCCCCCCCCCCCCCCCAAGTCCCCCCACCCCATCACCCCCGACCCCCCCCATCTGCCGCCACCTGCTCCAAACCAACCGAACACCACAGCAAGGCTTTGTCACAAGCTTACATTGTTAGCAAGAATCTCCCACACTATATTGAGTGGGGGCATAGATTTTAATAGCACTTTGAAATCGTTATTGACCTCTTTCCAGCCAGCCAATCGGAATAGTCGGAATGCAGTCAATAACTACTGTTATTAACAGGAATCAGGGCATTTTTACTACAGAAGCAAACCGGAAACCAAGAATCGATCTGCAAAAGCAATACATTTTTCCATCAAGATTGAATTCAACAATTTACCCCAAATAATGCATTACACCAAGGTTTAAGCTAAAAAAAAAAAAAAAAAAAAAAAAGCACAAATCCCATCACTTTTGTAAAGACAAGTTTACAATTAAAGTTCATTTTTATTTGTGTTTTGGCCAACATATAATCTTTCAAATGATCTTGCTAATCCATGCCTAGCTGCCGTAATTAGTCAGCATGGGAGAAAGTTAGAATGCAGTAGCATTCCAAATTTCTACCTATTTTATGACTGGGATATGCGATTAAATAGCTATCGGAAATGGTTGTCTTGCATAATCAAGATAGGATTTTTAGCCCACAAGTAGTCAATATTGTTGTGCCAATCCCAGTTATAGAGCTTATTTTTTGGGTTGAGTGCATAGCATGTGAGCATCTGGATTCCAGTCAGGCAACCAATAGAAAATAAGTAATTACAGTTTAACATATTGCTTTATTGTCTTATTCTTAGAACTCCTAACCAATTTGCCAAGTGTGCCCTGGGTATAGTGGCCTTGTAAAGTTTTATAAATAGTGTGTTGCGTTTGTATAAAATCATGGTGCCCAGTGAGAGGAGTCCCAATTCAAGCCTTATTGCTTGGATTGGGACACTTTGGGGCAGTCCTACTGTAGACTGCCATAAGGCTCCTTCAAAACTGTCAAGTCAAATTCTACGATTGTCAAAGCAGGTTTCTTGTGCATAATTAACTGAAGGTATTAAAGATGTTTCAGAAATAGTTATTTAACCCAGCAATGCATATCCTGATCTTTGCATTAATATTTTCCTGCATGATTTTGTCACTTTTCATATCCGACAAAATATAGCCAAGGTATTCGAAACCAGATACCTGCTGAATGAAGGCACTACTACCTATTGCCTAGTTAGGGTAGCTCAAGTTTTTCTTTCTTCCTACAACCAGGATTATAGTTTTGTCATAGTTTGTTGTTTTTAGAACCTAGTGTCAGTGCATTTGATGATCTTTTAAGGCCAATGGGGGTGTGATCCACCAAGATGTCATCCTCGTAACCAATCCACAGAGTGTGTATAGTGCTAATATTTGGCAGAAAGCTATTCACTCTGGTGATAGATTCAGGCAAATGTTAAAGAGCTGGGGAGCCAGTACGCATGCCTGTTTAAGTCCTGAAGAAGTCCGATAGTATGCACTACAGTTTCCCGTTCTATCTAGCCGTACTTTTACACTAGTGCTAGAGTACCATGTGGAGTAGATCGGGTCTTATTCCCCCATCACATTAATGTATCCCAGAGTACATTTAAAGTTATTACCTTGTAATGACACCCTAGTTATTTAAAATATTACAAAATTAAATGCATGTATTTCACGTAGACGTTTTGTGTTCTTTACTCACCATTGAACTAAACTGATTTCACCACCACCACAACTCCAAATAAAATGCACTGCCATTACTGCTGTACCAATTGCCCTGTAGACCTCTGGAGGTGTCACCACGTGGGATAATGTTCCTTCCCCAACTTATGACCCTCTACTATGCCTCAAGCCATAACATGGGGTTGGCTCATAGGTCATGTTAATGACCCTTCTACCAGTCTATAAGGCTATATTAAAGTATTAGGCAACAAATCTAATCATCCTGCACCAAAGAATAAATAAACATTATTCAAAACATTTCTTAAAGTGTAATATATTTTGAAACCCAATGTTAAATGGAGCTCCTTAATGAGCTGCGGTCACAATAGATCACATCACACAAAATGCAGTGTTATCAGTGGCTTGCTTATATACCAGTCTGAAAAAACGATAGCATTCTGACAGATCTATCCCCTTCCACCCCACCGCCCCCACGACAGAACAATAAAACAGATGCCCGTGCTTAGGATGAAGACCAAGAAGCACTCCAGAAACGTTCCCACCATGGCATCAGCCATTGTCATTCAGTATCAAGACCAATAAGAGTAAGGAAAGTTCCTTTGC
Organism: Ambystoma mexicanum; assembly: GCF_040938575.1. Taxonomy (NCBI): domain Eukaryota; kingdom Metazoa; phylum Chordata; class Amphibia; order Caudata; family Ambystomatidae; genus Ambystoma; species Ambystoma mexicanum. The sequence continues at coordinate 663,863,857 of NC_090923.1, read as the reverse complement.
CATGTCACCAGCCACTGTTAATGGAGTAAAAAGGCAACCGGGTCAGCGAGAGGGAAGATCGAATGCTAATGCAACTCCTATGTCTGTGATCCTCCGAAGAGGTTAGAAGGTCAATACAGTGAGATACGAGCATTTTTATTTTTATTATAGCTCTTAGAAACGAGAGAACCGTCTCAAAGTTCAATGGAACACCACAATTCATAACTTTTCATGGCAATTGTTATAGAGGTCAATGAAAGTTATATGAACTCATTGGAAAACCTAGAGAAAGTTTTAATGACTTTTATATTGCCATCTATAATAAAGAAAGCCACAATATATGTAAAGCATATGGTACCACAAAAGAGACGAACGCTAACATTTCGTGAAGAAATTGTTTGTTGAAAACAAGTCAGTATTAAATGACATGTAAACGTTATTAGAAAAAATAGAAATTGACAGAGCACAGTTGAAACTGAAAGGGATCTAAACCTAGGAGCCTAAACCTGGCTGACCGAGGATGAACTAAACCAATCATTTCTTGACGTAAACTACAGCATTGTACTTCTGAATAAATGTATTAGAATTAGTGCCATAGCGGCTAGTTATGCATTTTTTAATCCATGAGGAGTTGGAGGACCAGATTTATTTATTAAGAATTCTTATAACACCGCGCCACATGCCCATAGGCCAACAAGACAAAACACCACTGACAGATTCTTAGAACAGGGAGAAAAAGAGAAGCCAATTAAACAGACACAAAAACCTTGCCAAGCGGCAGGTCAAAGAGGAATGTTTTTAGTTTACTGTTGAACTTTGCCAGCGTCTCGGAAGCTCCAAGGCCGAGAGACATCAAGTTCCAGGCAATGGGTCCTTGACATTGAAACTGCGCCCACCAGCCTTCACCAATTTGAATCTAGGTTGAACCAGTTTCTCAAGGAACGGACCGGGCATGAGATTAAAGACGCCCCTTAAGGTACTCAGGGGCCAGATTCACAACGTACTTGGCCGTCAGGGTGAGCACTTTATGTCTGATTCTATGTTTGACTGGCAACCAGTGTAGACCCCGCCTGGCAGCGGTAATAAGGGTGCGTCTAGCCAGACCCATAACTTCCCACACTGCCCCATTCTGCGAAACCTGTAAAGCAGCGATGGTGGACTGTGAACAGCTGCTAAGTAAACTGTTGCAGTAATCAAGGCAAGTGTTAATGAGGACTGAGGCCAAGATGGCTAAGTGCTGTTGTGTCAGGAAAGGTCGAACTATGCACAAAAGTTTATTAAAATCGGGCCACAGGAAGATCTAATCTGGGCTACACGGTGGGCCATAGAAAGTTCAGCGTCTAGAACTATGCTGAGGGTCTTAACTTTCCTGGCCACCGGAATCAGGGTGCCCAAGATAATGAAGTTCTTGTACTCTTCGGGAAGAGACTTCAATTTTGACCCGGAGGCGACAATCAGGAGCTCGGTTTTGCTTGCATTCAAAGCAAGCGTGTTGGCAGCCATCCAGAGATGAAAAGCCTCATAAATGGTCTTAAGATTAGCTGCGTCCACAAGATATGAGCCAGAGAGCTTTACAATAACCTGAGTGTCATCTGCGTAATTTGCGACCTGGACCCCCAGGCTGACAAGAAGATGCAAAAATGGGATCATATAAATGTTAAACAATGTTGGGGAGATACAAAACCACTGAGGGACACCACAGGTAACAGAAGTTGGATTCGAGGTGACTCTGCTTACACTCACCCTCGAATTCCTAGGGCCCAGAAAAGAAGAGATCCAATTTGTAGCTTTGGGGTGGGGGGGGAGGGTAGGAGTAGCCAACAACCGACTGGAGTCTCTCCACTAGGAGGGTACGAGCCATGGGATCGAAATCCGAGGATAGATCCAACAGCATCAGCACAGATAATTGCCCCTAATCCATGTTCTGTAACAGATTAGACTTAAGGTCTAGCATTTCGGTTTCAGTACCAAAACCTTTCCTGAAACCAGACTGGTAGGGCAAGAGAATGTTATTACCCTCTACAAAATTCTGGAATTGCAGGTGTGCAACCTTATCCAGAATTTTTTGCAGAATTTGCACGTTGGTAATTATCCGGTACAAATGGGTCAATAGACTCCTTTTTTTTTTTAGGAGGGGAGTAACCCAAGTCTCCTTGAGAAATAGTGGCACGCTACCCTCCGCAAATGATAAGATTAATAAACATGGTAACACAAGGGCACTATACAGTACTTCTCTCTTGCTTTGCCCGTAAAGCCTGGAGTTAGAATGCATTTGTTAAAATATGTGAATCAATGTACACAAACAGACTTTGGGGAGGCATACTAAGCACCAGACGGGACGAAGCAAAAGATGAACAAGCCCATGCCAACACCAGAAGGCTGTATACCCAACCAGAGAGCAAGACAAACAACAGCGTTAACCTCATCTGCTGCATGGGAACTAAGTGCATGCAAGGGTAGGAAGAGAGGCATTCACTTTAAACCAGATCTGAACTGGGATAAAGAGTTGCACAATTTCACTTTCCTGAAAAACATCTGGAGCGGGGGGAAAAAAACACCCTAGCTGTAAATGTGGCAGATCACTATTGGTTGAGTTTGAGATGGGATACTTGAAAGCACACACCACTAATGAGAACTTCAAGGCAAGTGGACAGGATTATGAGAAGAGCCGGCATACCTAAAGAAAACCGAGAACACACAATCTTTTAAAAGTAGAGATCAATCTTTATCTTACACTTTAAAAGTAATAGCGAAATTGTCAAGAGTTAAATCCCGAGAAAAATCTTTCATGAGAGCCATTAGTGGGCCCTTATTAGTTAAGGTTATGGCAATGGCCCCAAGAACAGAAAGTAAAGGATCAGTTTACTTTTATCCTTTGACTCCTCCCAACATCCCCACATCCTCCCCCCACCCAAGACACCTCCCATCACCTGTACCTTTATTTGACTTGAAGTCAAACTAAAAAGAAGGATCAATTTCAATGAATGCTTTTGCTCGCTTAAAAGAAACAGCGAGAAATGACCGAATCACTCACCACAAAATAGTGGTGTTTCACAAGCACCATAAAGTCAGGTGCACAAGAAGGCTATATCTGGGAGAAGGGAGCATTTGTAATTGTCTAGTTGACACCCAAGGAGAAAAAAAGGAAAAGGAGGGAGGAGAAAGTGCCCTTTAGTGCACGATGCTCTACCAATATAACCTCCATTTAAGGTTATGGAGTATAGGAAGAAAATGCAAGGCCCTTAGAAGGGAAAATGGGAGATTTCCAATATTGTAATCATATTGAGCCAGGCGTATCTCAAAAAGGCTATATAGGACCCCCTTAATTTCAAAACTCACCCTAAAGGATGCAGTGATTGTTACCAAAACATCATGGGTGGATGTATCAATACTTGCCGCACTCTTTGTTAGAATCTAAACCCTGCATTCATGATAGCTAAGTGGATTAGCCATTCTATGTCAAGAAAGACCAGTGACTTTCTATTTTTCAAGTTTAAAGCATCAATTGAAACTCCTATGCAACCTGTTGGGTGTGTACCATGGAACACTATCAGGAACCAGAGAGAGAGATTGTGCACTTTTAGGCCTGTCTCGCCTCCCCAGGCCTCCACCCATCATAGTTGAAAAAAGGAGTAATCAAGGTAAGAAATAAACACTTAAGAAGTTGACAGGAATGCCAACAAGATGAAAGCAGAACCATGAAGCAACGTCCAGTATGCACAGCGTTGTTGACGGGAAAACAAGGGAAAGTTAACAGGGAAAACACTTTCCCCACTGGAGATCTGGAATGGGACCAGACAGAGGATGTTGAAAATCCCGCCCAATTAAAGCACAGAGATGTACTTGGGAAAGGATAAGACAGGGACACTTGGGGGCAAAGTTCATATATTTATATAAACAGGCTGTGACAAAACAAGCTCACGAGACCATGAAACTCCAACATTGCAGGACAGACCAAGACTCTCCAACCCATGAATATTTAGATCTTCCTTTAGCGTAAAACAGGGAACATTAATGTTTGGTACTAAAAAGATTGAAATATTTAGAAGTAATGGCAATGCTTTTTAAATGTAAAAAGTCGGAACGATTCAGCCACGCAGATTCTTCTGGGAAGAAAAACTATTCCAACAAAAAAGACCCACGAATTGATACAAGCGTGCTGAAAACATTCCGTCGAGTTGTAGGGTAAGGGAATAGCACACCATGTTTTTTAAAAATGGGTTGAAATTGAACAATTCTGGGATGAAATGTGTTTTTAAAAAATAATAAAAAGGACAAACATTTGATTAACAGACACCTATATATTGGAACCCATGAAATATGCCACCATTGAGGAAAAGTCAAAAACAGAACAAAGGTGCATTTCTGTAACCCAAAAAAATCATGTACATGCCAATACAAAAACTCTGTTCCCAAGATAAGTACGGGATACAGGGCTCAAAATAAGATTTGAGGTGGAAGTATTTAACTCAAAGTTGGGGGGGGGGGAGCACTGTCGACTGCTTTCTTTATGCCCAGTGATTCCCACAAAGGAAAAGAGGTTCCTTTGCATTCTAGTTCCTCTTCAGAACAGAGAAGTCTAGAGTTCCTCTGTAACGCACGTGCTGCCGGATCCTGTGGTCCAATACACACCAAACGGTAGGGCAGGTAGCAAGAAGATTGCGACACCAGTTCAGCTGATACTCCTTCGGGAGTAGGAATTAGACGAGGTATACCATACCTGGCGGGCTGACTGAAGGCACGTGAACACCACATAACAGACAAGGTGCAAGAGAACAATTCTATTATTTCCAGCTATTCACGGGGCCACTTCCCAAATACCAACGAACAGACGAAAACTTCCAATTATAATTAAAAATAGCAATGATCACACCAGCATAGCAGGCGAGCCATGCCTTGAGCAGTGTTCGCTGCCTAAAACCACTTCACGGTTCAAAAAAAATAAAATTAAATAAAAACAACACACACATCTGCAACTCGCCTGGGAGAAGAGCAGAGGTGCTCCAGAAAGCATACAGGATTTCTACAGGTTTTGCGCCGTTTTCCAATTTAGTCAGGGTCAAAAGGCAAACATAGCCTGGAAGGGTTACTTTCTTTCAGCGTTCAGCACCAAGCTATGGCCTGGGAAACAACTCCTAGAACCAAGGTGACTAACTAGGGCGGTCACGAGGCATGCTGGCACGAGCCTTGAAACTCTCTGCCAACAATGGGACTGCACAAAGCAAGGCCCCGGAAAAATACGCCAGTTCCTGCCCTGCAGCACCCGCGTTGCATAGGACTCTCACAGGGCCGAGCGCGCAACAGAGACAGCCTACACGAATACATAGCTTCATCGATCTAGGCAGGAGAGCAGCAGGCCTAGGTGCAACGGTGTTCACCAAGTGCGAGGACAGCAGAATGGGGGATGTGCGCGAGCTTACACGAAAACGCGTTCTTCACACAGTGGCACCCTGGCTGCTAGGATTTACATGTGCAGTGAGCGTCATGTATTTACTGCTTACACTTTCCTGATCGCTCCTTCAACCTAATCCACCCCGCTCTCTTTCAGTTCCTCCACAGCACGTGCAGGGTATGCTCAATTCCCAGTAACAGGACAGATTTGCCTTCACAGGAGTCAAAAGTGCCCAAATGATCAAGAGCCCGAACGTGGCCTTTTGGGACATTGTTTATTGCACTCCAAGTCACACGAGACTAATGATGAGGTGTTCTCCGGCCTAATGTCAGTCAGTCACTAACTAGGTGTGTAATGTCAGGTGTGCGAAACCTCTGTGGTCGATCGAGCTTTTGTGCCGATGCCTGCAGTTTTACTTCCATTTAAATACATGTTTCTGCCCCATACTACAAATGTAGAAAATACAGTAAACGCGTAATGTTTTTTAAAGTACACCACAGCACCCATGTTTTAACCATAATTCGCTGACCGATGCCCCTACCACCCTCTCATTCCCATGGGTAGTTTGGCCCACTGTATGGGCCTTGTCTGGTACATTCGGCAGCCAGCAAAACAAGTTGTGAATGTGTACAGACCGGGCCTTTACTAGTGACTGGACACGTGCTTTATTCTGGATCCAAACGTTTACGATGCACACACGCCTGTGCTTTAGACAATATACATTGTTCTATAAGACATTGCACGGTAAGAGCCAACAATGCAACAACTTGTTTGTGTGCGTTATTTGCGAAAGGTAGTCTGCGATTCATTTGTGCCACAGCACGGCAGCTTATTTACAAGCCCCAGGACCCGTTTATGACGAGTCCGGGCGGCTGTGCTGGCCGCAACAACCATTATGGCCCTTCCCAGCTTGGAAAAATCCCAACCGCAGGTCTGCAAGCAGAAGGTCATTAACACTGCATATCCCAGGAGACTGGCGTGCCAGGGCGAGGTGAGGGCGTTATGGGATAGCAAACGAGTCGGCCAGAAAGTGTTAGGGAAATATAAGGTGGAGAAAATAATGAGGAGTAAACCATCATGTCAAGAAAGAGTGACAGAAAGGGGAATGCAAAGAGGGAAACAACGCCATGAAGAAGAAATAAAGGATGGGGTGGTGGAGGAGTCCAGGATAGCGCCCCCTAATAGATCTAGGAGCGAGCCTCATAGCTGGCTGGACCACATGCACCCTCCGCTCTTAATGGCTGCCTTTTGCCGGGGCGGACGGAGAGGAGACACGCGATAGCTTAATGGCTTGAGTGCTCACTTCCGAGGGAATCAGAACATTGGATTCGGGTTTACAGGCCGTTACAAATCATTCCTATGCAAAAATAAGGAACATACTTGGCCGTAGCACTTATAACAGTTGCCTGTTTTTCCCTTATGTTGTTCTCAAGTTGTGCCCGCTTCATATTTTTTAAACTCATCTGTCCCCATGATTTCCATCATGTAATGAAGCGGTTATTCTTTTTATTTGGTTTGATTATAGTTACAGTCCTCCTTCTTGAAGATCTCAATTTTGGTCCCCTTCTAGGTGTGTATGATCTGTTCAAACTCTTAATTTACTCAATTTAAGCACCTGGATTCACCAATGCCCTTATTAACGCCAGATCTATTACGGCACATGCGCTGGACATCTCTGACCTTATTATCACTCATAACCTCGACTTTGTAGCCATCACCAGGGGAGTTGCTAGGTCTGAAAAAGACCCGGGGCTAAGCTGATGTCGGAACTGTTGGGACTGGGGGCTAGCTAGTCTTTTGGCTGTAGCTCCTGAGATTCTATCCGGGGCTACAACCAAAAGATCAGGGGCTATAGCCCCCTTAGCCCCCCCTAGCAACGCCCCTGGCCATCACCGAAACTTGGCTACATGCAGCCTCAGGCCCACTTCTTGCCCTCGCCACCCCTAACGACTACTCTATCATTACAGCTGATAGACACTCTACATCCAAAGGAGGCGGAGTCGCATTCATACATAGAAACAACATCACACTTAGAATCATCCCCAACACTGAGCTTAGTTCTGCAGAATCCCTTTCTGTGAAACTCACCCTCTCTCCTACCAACACTGCAACTCTCCACCTCATCTATAGACCTCCAGGACCACTCGGTGCCTTCATAGATGAGATCACAGCCATCCAGACAGTCAACACTAAACCCAACTCTCAGGTACTGCTTCTAGGAGACCTCAACCTTGGCCTTACCGGCACCAAGGATCACTTGGCCTCTGAGGTCGCTACCACACTAGCTAATTTAGGCTTCCAGCAACGCATTGACGAACCCACCCATATTAAGGGCAGAACGCTCAACTGGATTACTGATCTTAATTGTAACACCACCATAAGTTCCAACTACGCCTGCACCTGGTCTGACCACCACATCATCATTTTCCACTTACCAGCAACCAACCCGCACACCATTCCTCCGCTAGCTCCTGCCATTCCCACAAGGAATAAAAAAAAAGACATCACCAGAGATAAACTACTCCCACTTATGCTGTTATCCAGGATGGGAAGGATGACTCAACATAACAATCCCACAGTCTTAGTAGATATCTTCAATCAAACACTGCTTAAAGCCATCGATAATATAGCACCGCTCAAACTACGGAAAGCTAAACCACAAGCCCATCTGAACTCCTGGTTCACCCCGCAGTTAAGAACTTTACGTAAAGAAAAACGCAAGGCAGAATCACTCTGGAGGAGCCACCCATGTGACTCCAACAAAGATCGCCTTATCATCACCACCCATAACTACAAGGAAGCGATCTTACAAGCCAAAAAGGAGACTTACAACCAACAGATCACCCAAGCAGAATCCAACAACAAGGAGCTATTTAAATCCTTAAAGAACTGGAATCCCCCGCTCCAGCACCCGATACCTGTATTAAAGACAGTAAATGGTGCAATAACATCCAAAACGCCCTCCTCAACAAAATTACCACCTTGCAATCGAAAATCAACGCCAAACAAACCGCCTTACTTACCAACCCTCCCACTAAATCATCCATTACTCCGACGGCATCCTTTTCTCACACTCCTTTTAGCTTCACCCCACTCTCTATCCCTGAGGTCGAAAACATCATTCGCAACCTAAAACCATCTAATTGCCAAGGCGACTCTTGCCTAGCACCTATCATTAAGGAAGCGGCACATGACCTTGCTCTTTTCATAACCACCTTCATTAACTCCTCTTTCTTAACTGGAACGGTACCCAACAACTTAAAGGACGCCTGGGTTATCCCTCTCCTAAAAAACCGACCTTAGACCCGGAAACACCAACAAACTACAGACCGATCACTACTGTACCGTTCTTACTCAAAATACTTGACAGCGCAGCATACCTGCAGATTCAGAACTACTTAGAAACTCATAACCTCCTCGGCTCAACACAATCTGGCCTCAGACCTAAGCACGGGACTGAAACAGCTCTTCTTGACCTTAAAACTCAAATCGATGACCTTAACGGCAACGGCAAATTGGCCCTCTTACTACTATTGGACTTATTTGCTGCCTTCGATTTGGTCAATCACCAAATATTATGTCGGCATTTGAAGTCCGCTGCCCACTTCTCTGACAATGCCTCCAACTGGATCAGGTCATTCCTCGACAACAGGCACATGAGAGTTTTTTTCACCAACCTCATCGGCCGATCGTACGCCAGTCCCTTGTGGAGTCTCGCAAGCGTCCTGTGTCTCTCCGACCCTCTACAATGTCTTCGCCAAACCTCTATTTGATGTGCTTGATTATCTGGGCGTCACCTACACGAATTACGCTGATGACACCCAGATACCCATACCCATCACTGGTGACTACATTGCTGACTCTAAAGCACTTAATGACATCTACCTTGTCATCCAAGCCTGGATGGCCCAGCACGAACTGTGCCTCAATGATGACAAGACCGAGCTTCTCATTTTAGGGACGCAACAGAGACTCAACAAACTGAGTACCCTGTTCGGCTCCTTCAACATTGACGGCAATCTAATTAAAGTATCCAAAGACACCAAAACCTTGGGTATTTACCTCGACTCCTCCCTGACCCTCACTAGACAAACTAACGCTGTGGCTGCTGCTTCTGCCTACACTTGCAAATTGATCTCAGCCTGTCGCCCGTTCCTAACCACGCAGAACTGCATCACCTTTGGCCAGGACCTTGATTATGTCCAAATTGGATTACTGCAATGCTCTGTACCAAGGCACTAACCAAGGTAATCTCAACAAACTTCAGACTATCCAAAACAATGCCATTAGAGCGGCCCTCAATATCCCCCGATCTGCCCACATTTCAGATACCAGGAAGAACCTCAATTGGCTTTCCGTCGCCCAAAGGATCTCCCTGAAAGCACTGGCCCTCACATACAAATGTGTAAACCATCAGGTCCCCACATATCTAGTCGCGCGATTCACCCAGTACATACCCTCGCGAGCACTTAGATCTGCACAATCACAAGGTCTTGCGATCCCTAGCTTCAAACTCCAAACTGCCGGGTGAACCAGCTTCCCTGTCCTGGCAGCCAAGCTTTGGAACACCGTACCACTCTCCATCAGAACTCCACCTTCATTCAACTTATTCAAACACAAAGCCAATCTTTGGTTAGCCACATCTCACCAATAACAGCTCTTCTGTACCGGACAGGCCTCCTCTGAGACCTAGCTTTGTTGCACTCTTTCATTACTGCGTTTGCTTGTCACCTTGACCTGTAACGTCAATTGTATACTCTTTGAAAATTCTGTTGACCACTGTGATTATATGTTATGCATGTATGTAACGTTCGACTAAGATATGCGCCTGGTTGCCCTTGGGGCTAGTCTGCGCTATATAAATAAAACAAATACAAATGAAAGCGAGTATTAGGGGAGACGGTCAAACGAAGAAAACTATTCTTTACAGTTTTTCTGCAAATATTGCCCTTGAGTAAGTGGATTATAAAAAAAAAACAAAAAAAACACAAAAAATAAAAATGGCATTCAAATTGGTTGTCTACCTACAAAGCAATGTTCACATTAAAAGGAAACCCATATGACAATTTTATTTTACAACTGTATCCGTTTTCTCTCAATTTACTAGGCCAGAAGAAGTATGCAACCGCCTATGGGATTAGGGACGACCTGGGGAGAATATGGTCTCCCCATAGCACACCTAACCCTAACAAACATACCTTCCTGCCCCCCTCTCACCAACACTATCAATACAGGAAGGACTGAGACGAGGAAGAGTGTGAACTCCAAGGGGCATGTATACCAGAGTACTGATACGAGAGGGACCAATTGACTCACTGGAAGACCTCCAAATCAGTAATGGGACCAAGCAGTACAGAAGCATAAAGAGCACTCACAAGAACTTGAATGGACGGTCTAGTGTTTCCCGAAACCTGAATGGGCAGAACCCATGCAGTACTGAAGAGGGAAGCCAGGAAGGAGAAAGAAGCTCTCCCTTGAAGAACCGAGAGACGGGATGCAGACTGGATCTGAGAACAGAGTAGGTCGTTGCTGGGGATACTGCCCTGCAGGCAGAGCTGTCCTATCCAGTCTGTCTTGGAGAGACTGACCGGAGCCGTGGAGAAGCAGGCGTACAGGCACGAAGCAGCTAGGAATGCGCTGTTGACAGGATGCGCAGCCCATAAGGAACCAAATGCTGTGTTGCAGTCACAGCACACAGGAAAGCAGCAGGGGCCGTGAGAGTCCCAAACGGATACAGAGAAGAGCCTGCGAGTGACCGAAGAACACTGGCAAGCCCCTTTCAGGTACCTGGGTTGCTGGGACGGTTGGTGGCCCTTCAGAAGGGCTGGACCGTGACAAAACATGGGTTAGAGACCCATACCATTTAATGAAGAGTAACCCATGACATACACAGTACCCAACAGGATAGAGATCCCGGTCTGCAGCACCAAAGGGGGAGAATCCCACTGGTCTGGGACCCATACACTTTTATGAAGAGCAACCCCAGTCATCTTCATAGTCCCAGTACCTGGCAGGATAATGAACGACAGCTACCGCAAAAAGACAAGAGAAACACATGGATCTGGGACCTGCACCCATAGGATTGGGATGCCACGTGAACTTTTAAGTGCAAACAAAGCTAAGGCAAGGAAGGCATGCCCCCTGGTAATATTGAACTGTAAAAGCAAAAGGTGCAAAGAAGCCAGGGGAAGTAAGGAATTCCCGCTGGCAGTGTGAAGTGCATACTAAAGTCTGAGAAGGGCATGGGGAAAGGGAGTCATTCCCCCCCCCCCAGCCTTTGTGAACTGTGAAGCCAAGAGACAACGGGAGAAGAAAGCCCTACCACCCCAGTGGTGTAGATCGTGAAGACAAAAAGAAGGCGGCCCAGAAAAGGGAGTCAATTCCCATGGCACTGTGGAGGCATTGAGAACAAAACACATGTAAAAGGGAGGCATTCTGCAGGAACACAAAAGTAAAGCAAATTATGGACAAAAAGGAATGATGTTGGAGTTGGAACTGAGAACTTTACAGCATCACAGCCTGGAACTTTGTTTCCTGGCCAAGGAATAGAGAACTGGGGAAGGGAGTCATTCTCTCCGGTGAAGTTCCCACCTATGATTGGAACTGTGGCTCCTGGTCCAGAAGAAGAAAGTCATTCTTCTGGACCAGGAAGATCCACTACCTCTATTGCATTAGCTACAAGTGTGAGGGCCAGAAGTAGGCTTTGTGGCATGGCAGTGGACTCATACTTGGGACATTCTGGCCGATTCCTTAGTTCTTTAGTAGAGGTAGGGAACCCCCTCAGAGCTAGCTTTCCTCTTTATTTTTGCATGAATAAAATGGTTTATGTCAACAAGCATGCCATCTGTCATTCTCCTCCTTCTGCACCCTTACAGCTTTAAAGGTTAACTTTTTGGGAACTAGGCAGAACATGATAATCCAAGTTTTAAAGCAGAATAATGTCGACCGCTTCCACCTGGAATCCCTAGCCACAAATCCAACGTGTGTGTGTGTGTGTAACCTCGAATGCAGTGGAGCGGCTTAGACAGTGGACACTGGTAGCAAGCAGTTTGAGCCCATGCCTCTTGGAACGTGCAGTGGCAGCTTCCTAAGAAAAATACTGGGTCCTGGAACTATATCATTTATCATTATTATTTTTACAAATGAAGCACTTGCCTACGTTATCTCAAGTTGCATTATACATGCACACTGGTGAATTCAGGACATGGGAGCAACAGCATTGGAGGGTGCTGGGCGTGAAAGTAGTAAAAGGGGTTGCAGTAATTTCTGCTAGTTTGTGTGCAGGGACATTTGACGAAGGGAACATGTTGGACACGGGTACATGGAATGCATACAAACTGGCCAAACCACGGGTGCAGAACTAGGGAGATTTGCCCTGCTGCTTAACATCCAAACGCCAATGTTTTTATTCTAGTGCCTCATCAAGAGCAGTAATCCAAACTCCCTCCGCTCGCAGGAACTGCAAGGCCCAACTGTGAGCCCCTCGAAATCAACACTCGTTCAATATACTACAGAATTCTGTCCATTCGGCAGCAATGCTCCACAGCTTCAAGCCATATTAAACCACGGGGGAGGGGCTAGGAGGGGTGGGATATTGACTAGGAACCAAGAGGAGAGAAGAAGAAAACGGCACTTCCTCGTGCAGTGTCCAACATATGGAGACAAGTTAGTGTGAGACTGGGAAAAAAAATCTGCTTAATCCTTGGACAACTGCCAGACTTCGCAGAGAGCAGCAAAAGAATATAAAACGATATGGGCAGTGGGAAAACCGGATCACTACTGAAAAGAATGTAACATTGTATGCATCCTTAATGTGTCTAACGTGCCATGCCAGTAAAGTAGCTTGTATTGGACTGGGCAGACCTGCGCGCTGCACGTGGGCTGTGTTAATGACTCACGGGAAGGGTTTCACTTCTCCTGTCTTGCTCTCAGACAAAAATAAACCACCTTCTCCGGGGATGTGGCTTCTTCCCTCGCCGAAGTGTCCTGACAGACGCACATCTTGCAGACAGACCAGGATAAAACCGGTGGCATTCCAAAGATGTTGGAGTTGCTCCCAGAGGGCCTCCCATGCTCCTCTCCACCCGTTGCTTTGACAGGGGAGGGGCCAGGCATTATAATTGGGCCAGTCCAGTGCAAAACCTCATCCCAGTCCAATATTCATTCTGCTGGTCTAGATACTCCTCCACATACACAAGACCGACCACAAAGGGTCTTTTTTTCCTCACGACTCCCTTATAGGGCCCAACTTGCACAAAACTTTTTTTTACCGGTTTATCAGCGGGTTTATTTACTTAGCTACTTAGCCCGTATGTGTTTGTGACGGCACTCAATGCTAGTACTAGGAGTAACAAAGTATTCCTTTTAGCCGCATAAAGCAGACAAAGGTGGAAAAGACTGCAGTTTAACCAACAGTAAGACAGACTTTAATACCAGGTGACCGCATACCACAGGTGGGCAAAAAGTACCAAGTAAGGGGCTGCGCTGCCTGTAGGAATGAGGAGACAATGGTTAAGGTTTGGGTTCCAACAATGGGCCTGTCAAGAGCAAGCCAAAAATCAGCCACTCTTTTCAATTTATTTGGAAGAGGATTGGTGGGTTTGGGGGTTAATTGTCTATGCTTGCCCATGGGTCCACCCCGGGAAATTGGTAGAAGATTAATATGTACTGTACACAACTCCCTCTTTATTTATTTATTTGACCACGCTGTCTGGTCTGGATTAAGATCATCTTCTTCTTCTTAGAGGATATGGTTATGTTAGGGATGGGTTGAAAGCCTTGTGGCAAATAGGGAAGGTGAGCATCAGTAGAAATGTGTAGCGATACTGCGACAGCTAGGCCCAGGCATAGGCCGACAGAGAAAGCACAAGTGGATTATTTTCAGATCAGATGATACGACAGCGGTTTTGTGTGAATAATAGAGAACAGATCCCAAAACGTTTTTGGTAGTAGGGGGGAGACCGTTTGGGGGAGACGGTGGGGGGGGGGGTAGGGGTGGGTGGAGAAAGAGAGACACAACTAGCTCTACTCCACCCTCATAACAATCGGTATTTTATCAGTGTGCATGTAAGGTGAAGGTAGAAGATATGCAATTTCAGAAGTGACCAAACATGATCTAGAGTTAGAACGATGCATTGGGATCCGTAATAAGGCTTTCCAGGGGACCATGTGGCATGCAGGATGTGCCATTCCGTCTAGGGTGAATGGAGGGGTTAATTTGTTGAGCACAGCGGAGAAGCCGAGATTAACTTCCACAAAACCCTTTTAGTATGACATTTCTACCCCCCTGCAACCTCTATTCCGTAGACAACTGTCAATTTTACAGTGCCCCCCCTCCAACCCTTTTCATCCTCTCAATTCTGCTCCGTCTCTTTGCATGCACCTCCACCCCAACACTATAAGGGCCTACACCCAAAATCAAAAAACGCTACCAAAATTCAAGATGGGGGGGGGGGATAATCCCCCCCCCCCCCCAACACTGTTGTGGCACACTGCAGTCCATGCCCTATCTCAAAGTGAACACCATCTTGTTCAGTTTCCATTGCACTATAAGGCAAGCACCCCGCCTGCGCGACAACCCTGGCTACTGTTTGCATATCAAAGTACGTGCTTCTTGATGAAATATTTGTTTCAGTAGGAGTAAGTGTAAGGCAGAATTTGGGACCACCACATACAATTAGGACTACAGGTGTAAGCAAAACCAACCTTTGGTTTAAGTCTGCACTACACAGTTTGTGTTAGCGAGCTAAGCAGCCAGGCTTATCTGAAGAGGGAATGTGAGCAGTAAAAGAGGTTACACAGAGGGCTTACTATCACAGTGGTTCAAGTAGACACTTGCACTCAAGGTTTCTTGGTAAAACACTTATTAATTTATTACACAGTCATTTAGAAATTATTCACTAGAAGGAGGCAACTTAATATCATACACAAATACAGTTCAGTACCAAACCAATACGTTTCTAAGTAAATTAGGCTCCACTGAAATAGGAACAAAATGACATTTCAGTCACTTTAAATAGGAGGCCAAAAAGGTACAAGTTAATAGAATAGATCACAAATAATTTCTCACGCAGTACAAATAGTTTCAGTTCACTAGAGGACTCTAGGCCAAAGTCAATGGGCTAGTGTCTTGGATAGGAAAGAGGAGTTCTTGTATTGAACGGTAAAGACTTTGCCAAAGTTCTCAGAAGTAGTTTATACGAAAAAGAATTGTATGTTGGGTCACAAGCTGATTAGGCCTGTAAATTGGGAAAGTTCCATGAACTTTCACCGCGAGAGGCAAGTTCTCTCAATCGGGTTGGCACAGTACCTTAGTATGAAGAAAAAGATGCAGCTGAAGACGTTGGTTCTTGGCAGTTCCTGCAGATTTCTGTTCCTGAGTGTCAGTCGTGGGGACAAGAGGGAGGACATCGGGGGACTCCTGCACTGCACGGCGACGGGTCAAACAAGCTGGCAAAATGGAAGAGCTTTGGTTCGAGTAGCTGTCATCAAGCACACAAGCTTGTGTCCTTCCCCCCGGTTAATCCTAACCAGCTCCAAAAATGGTATCCAGGTGGCTTACGAATTGATTGGTCCCACCAACTCAAAGGAAGAAGTCGTCCTTGAAGGGGCATCTCTGTCGAGATGAACTTGGCAATTCGGACCTGCAGCAGTGCTTCAAAAGGCAAACCAACGGTCCAGCAGTTGCAGCAGCCGTCCTCTTCGGTTCTTTCGTTCCAGTGGTCAACTCTGCTTTCCGGTCCAAGAGACTCGCCTTTTTAAACAGTTTTCTCCCTTACATTCAAGCCTAGCTGCCACTCACCCAGCAGGGTGGCTGTCCTTGCCAGACTGACAGCCAGCCAGCCAGCCAATCACGCCAGAGTGCATTTGGGTCTCCTAGGAGACTAAGCACAGGGAGTTTCGGGCACCTCCCTCACTTCTTGCCCACCCCAGACGCTAGAGGCGGTCTTCAGTCCCGAAGCCCGCCAAAGGCATAGAAACAAAGGGACCAAACCTAGTTTGGCACGCAGATACAAACACTAGAAGGACCTTTCCAAAAAGAAATGGCGAAAAAAGAAGACCGGGACCTGTTTAAACATAGGGGCTTAAGGTGCCATCTTGAAAAACATGGCTCCCGCGATTTTTAGCTACCAGTGTTCGGGAAAAATCATGGTCGTTTGTTTAAAACCACGGCCACCAGCCATTTCGATAGGAAAGGGTAGCATTTGACTTGTACGTGAGTTTCTAGACACAGGGTATACTAGGTAATCCCTCCAGCACCCTATACGAAGATAATATGGTGCTGGGTCTAGGAATTTAAAGACTAGTAAAGTCAATTTAACCTTACATTCTCTGGGAAACAGTAGTGTATCCCAGAGAAGGCTTCCCTGTGTCACCGGACTGAGGGTGCTGTGTGACACAAATAAAAAGATGATGCTTATGGAGTTGGTTAAAACTCCATAACCAAAGATAATAAAACACAGAAAACAAACAGAATTAAAAAGTACAGAGTCACAAAGTTCAGCAAAAGAGCTGGGGGTCTCTAAGGAAGAGAGAAATTAACACATTTTGAGAATTCTCCCTAACAGTAAGCGCTCTAAAAATAAATAAAAATACAAACATCATATCCTCAATAAATACAAAGGTAAGAGCTTGTCAAAAAACGAAAAGGTGCCTGCCAGGTCAGAAGCCTGTATGGGACTATGAAGATTTGGTTGGATTTAAAATTGCCTTGGAACACCATGTAGAGTGTGTTTTCTACAAGTTGTCAGGATCAGCGACTTATGAAGACTTTTTGATGAATAGGAATACAACTGAAAATTAGGGGTCAACAAGACACGCTTGTTTGGAGGAATGCATTCAGTGTCAATCAATATTGAGATGATAGTGGGATATAAGAATGTTTGAATAACCAGGATCTAAAAGGGAACCAATAATTCACAGTAACAATTCCGCCAGCGGCGGCAGCAGCAGCAATGGCTGGAGTTTACGTTAGCCCAGCTGTAGCAATGGCAACTGAAGTAGCATCTGTGTATGAATCAGGGTTGCCACATGTGTCAAGAGTGTGTGTGCGCGCAAATGGGCAGAGGACGTGTGCGCAGGGGAGGAGGCAAAGCGCGAGTTGAATGTGGTGCGGCGTGTGGGGAAAAGAGCATGTGCGTGGGGGTAAAGAGTAAGTGCGCACCTGTTTGTCGCTAAAAGATTATACATATATTACACACATATACACATACACACGGTTCGAAATTGAGGGGAGCTGGGGGCTACTTAGCTCCTGCTTGTAGCATAGAAGAGCCTGGTTAGCTTGAAACCAACAGCTACCAGGTGCTACTTTTGGCTCCTCCGGCCAATTGAGGATGAACAAACACCTATGTGAACGTAACTGCGCGTTTGGGACAATCTATTAATAAATATTAGGACATATCTATAGGACATAGCGATATGTTTGCATCTTATGTGGAAATGAGATTTGCGGAATGCCATTTACTAGCTCCTCCTTTCCCATGGGTCACTCCTTGTCACTGGTTAATGATGGATACCCAGGTGCTGCTGTGATGGTAAAGCTGGTCAGGATCGAAGGTATGAGCCAAGCAAAAAGAAAGATCAGTGTTTTGCAGACACCTTCCTTCAAGAATGCAACAATCAACAGGCTAGGCAAAATTACAATGGAGGTACGCAGAGAGGGACGAAGGGCAGCACGGGTCTACAGCTAAGGACGGAGGGCAGCACGGGCCTACAGCGAAGGACGGAGGGCAGCACGGGCCTACAGCGAAGGACGGAGGGCAGCACGGGCCTACAGCGAAGGACGGAGGGCAGCACGGGCCTACAGCGAAGGACGGAGGGCAGCACGGGCCTACAGCGAAGGACGGAGGGCAGCACGGGCCTACAGCGAAGGACGGAGGGCAGCACGGGCCTACAGCGAAGGACGGAGGGCAGCACGGGCCTACAGCGAAGGACGGAGGGCAGCACGGGCCTACAGCGAAGGACGAAGGGCAGCACGGGCCTACAGCGAAGGACGAAGGGCAGCACGGGCCTACAGCGAAGGACGAAGGGCAGCACGGGCCTACAGCGAAGGACGAAGGGCAGCACGGGCCTACAGCTAAGGACGAAGGGCAGCACGGGCCTACAGCTAAGGACGAAGGGCAGCACGGGCCTACAGCTAAGGACGAAGGGCAGCACGGGCCTACAGCTAAGGACGAAGGGCAGCACGGGCCTACAGCTAAGGACGAAGGGCAGCACGGGCCTACAGCTAAGGACGAAGGGCAGCACGGGCCTACAGCTAAGGACGAAGGGCAGCACGGGCCTACAGCTAAGGACGAAGGGCAGCACGGGCCTACAGCTAAGGGAGAGGGGCAGCACGGGCCTACAGCTAAGGAGAAGGGCAGCACGGGCCTACAGCTAAGGACGAAGGGCAGCACGGGCCTACAGCTAAGGACGAAGGGCAGCACGGGCCTACAGCGAAGGGACAAAAAGGCGCACGGGTCTACAGTGCTGTAAGGAAGTGAGGTACATGACCAAGGGGGAGCGATGAAGGAGGCAGTGTGCCCCTTGCCTCTTTCCGATCCAGGTGACCCACCATGTCCAGCAAAGTAGCGAAATGTTATTGGCCAGTACCACTTCACCCCTAGCCCCCTCCTCCCGGCACCAAAACTTTATTCCGCCAGAGTAGCATATGCACAATGCTTGTAAGGTGAGAAACAGGGGTTTAGAGATTTAGAAAGTGGAAAAGGGTCACAGTGCTGGAAGGAAGAGCAGCACATGTCTGCAGAGGGAGTGGCTGAAGGGCGCCCCTCCGCCATTTATTGCCCCTTTGAGATCCCAATCCATCATCCGCTGCCTGCAACGTTGCGAACTGCTACTGACCAATGCCCCTTGAGGAACCCCTCTCCACCAATGCTCTTCAATACTGTAGACTATCACTGCAGCAAAGCCAGAGGAAATCGGAACTGGTATCAAGTGCTGGTATGGGTGACATGGGGTAGAACAGGTCGACTGCGACAGTGCTGGGAGGAGTAGCAAAAGCAACACGATCTACACGTGCGGTTAGGATGAATAACGTGGGTCTACAATGCTAGAACTAGGAAGGGAATCATGTTTGTGGTGCTGCAAAGAAGCACAATGCTAGTGTTAGGCATGTTACTAATTCACCCTCCCAGGAGGAGAGCAGTGTTCTCAAGAATTGCCATGCAATCCCTGATCTCCTTAGCTACTTTGAGAACCCTCTGCGCCTTCTACAAAATCACTATACACGTACAGCGTTATATTTCTAGGAGAAGCCACTATTTGCCCTGCCATTTCTATAGAACGGCCAGTTCAGTCAGCACCACCCTATCCACCTACCGCTATCTCCATAGAAATAAAAAATCCAATTTTCCCAGCCATCTCCATTTCACTCTATGTATTCACACTGCTCCCAAACAGAAAATAGGCCACTGACCCATCAACAGGGGAGGTCGGTCCCAAGATGTGTGGCCCAGGCAGGATTCTGGTGCAGTTTAGGACCCCATGGCATTTCCAACTCTACTTCCCGTCTTCATGGTCTCAACATTGCAATCACAAGTGTCCTGGCTTCCTGGAGTTATTATGGAGGAGCACCTGCCACAGCTCTGAGAAAACAAGGAACTAGCAGTGAAAACTTTGAGGAAGCATCCCTACTGGGCATTCGCATAGGAAACGTGAAAAGCCTAGTACAGGTGGATAGCTCACTAGTTAATTGCTCGCCACAGACATTGGCCCATCCTGAACTTCACAAGTATAATTGACACAACAAGGCTCACTCAGCCCTTCACACTTCAGGGGTCGACAACTGAGTACCATTAAACTGAGTAATGAAAAGGCACAACGCATTAAATAAGAACACAAGATATTACAACGTTGCTCAACCTAAAAACATGGTAAAGAAACTTGTACCAAACTCACCAGCAGCATTCTAAAAAAGAAATAATCAGACGGGTGTCTGGGGAGGGCGGAAGACGAATCGCCCCGGCTTCTGCCAGTGGGACAGATCCTCCAGATTGTCCACTTGCCCGCGCCGGGTGTGGCGCCCCCTATACTCCAAGGCGGGGTTACTCTTTTGCTCGGCAGCTGCTGTGGAGAGAATCAAAGCGCAGCGTGTGTTCTTTGTCCGAAATCCGATGCTCCCGTCATGGGAGATTGTCAAAGTTCCCCAGGGTTGCTCCTTGCTCAAATCGCTTGCATTTTTCAGTTCGGTTGAAGTCGTGCGCGCTCCCAGGAGTCAGGTGGGGCCGGGGCATTAATTCCGGTACTGGGTATGCTCCCTTCCTGTCCGGTGCTCCCTTGGAGACTGGGAAACTGTCTATCGCAGACTAGGGCTCGGTTCGAGGAGGGTGTACCCTAGAGTTGGGCGGGTCCCCGTTTCGCAGCACCGTCCGTGCCCGATCCGCCGCGCTGCACTTGTTCCCAGCCCGAGTTTTGCCAGCCCGACCCGCTTTCCTTCTCTGCACTTGTTCCCTTGAAACACATTCCACCAGTATCACTCCGGCCCCCGGGGCTCTGCTCGCTCCACTCTCACCAAAGCCAGTTTCATGACGTGGAGAAAGGGGGAGGCAAAGGGGAGTTCAAAAGGGAAAGCTCTCCGCCCCGCCCCTGCAACTGGAGAGGAGGGGTGGGGTGGGGAAATAAAGAGCAACAGAGGGAAGGAACATTGGGAGCAGAGAGTGTGAGAGAGGAGTGGCCGGGGAAGGAGTGGCTGCGGGAGGCGGCGCTACAGAAAGGGGAAGAAGAATACAAGAACGGTAGAAACAATTGAAAAGCATGTCAAGGGCCAACGAAAAGGAGAATGAAAGTGAGGCGAGGGTCAACGAAAGAATGGGAGACGCAATATAAGAAAGTAGGGAATAGTGTAGAAGGAAGAAGCGGGGAACGTAGGGATGGTTATAGAGACAAACTGGAGGTGTCAAAAGTTCAACTAATAGAGGGCAGGATCCAAGATAAAGTAAGGCGGGGCAACGTGTGGGGCAGGGGGACTGGTCTAAGCTCCCGATGGAAATGGGAGAAGACGGCAAAATGGAAGGGAAAGACAGCACATTATTTTTTTAGGGGGATCAAAAAGAGTAATGCAGACATGAGGTTTTAACCTACACACACCTTCTAAATGCCCCCACCTCCAACATTTTGTTAAACAGTACCTCCTAAAATGGCCACAGTGTGCACGGGTCTAGTCACTTCCAGGATTAAGGCAGACTAGACTCATCGTCAATTGTTACATTTAGCAGTTAGCAACTTCCTCCCAAGATGACCAACGGCTCTGAATGCACTGGCCCAGTAGAAATACAGATGCAGGCTATTAGGGAGCCACTGTAAATAGTGCCCACACTACCAAATCAATACAAGCAGGATGGCCATCATTACAGATCCCCTGTAAATAAGGTGAACGTCTCCCGAACCCCACTGAGAATAGAAATGTTAGCTTTGTTAAAGTCACTAACTCGCTCCTTGCATTTTTCTAGAAACTAAAACACAGAAAAAGGGGGCCGAAGGAACTCCTACTTCAAATTAAGCCCTGTAGTGATATATGGTAACCAGCTCTCTAAGAAGTCCAGCTAAAACGTAGGATAGCCCCAACCATTATTCACGTTTGTAAATTAAGTTTTTTAACTACAGACCCCCACCCCCCAATAATTCACTCGGTCTTGCAGTTTTTTCCAAACTTTGAATTATACACTTGTCCATTTCCTACAGCTAATTGGAAGTTCACCATTGGGAAGGATCAAATAAACCCCCACAACACCCTGCCCCCAATTAATGTACCTCAGATTTTTCCAGCAAGCATGATGGATATTATGCACCCATCACTAGATTGGTCTTCATAATTAATCCAAAGATGCAATTTGATATCAGCCAAAAGGTGAATGTAATGTTTTTGCTGGATCATTAAAACTCTGTTCGGTACAAAATGTGTTTGTTGCATGCAGTACGCCCTTTGCAACCAAAGCAGCCCACTCAAATATTGTTTTTAGACTACTTTCACACCCAATGTGGCCCAAAGAGAGCTCCTATTGAATGATGCCACAATGATTCAGGACCCCAAGGAAATCTGGGTTACATTGCCCCCCTACAGTGGAACATGTCATCATTCAGAACCCGAAGGAAGACTAATTTCAATTCAGACTATAAAGTCGAAAGATGTCAAGTGAAAAGTAATGAGATCCTGAAATACTTAGATAAATTGTCACAGATGGCCTTAAGAGTACTCCAGAAGTAGTTTTATTTTCCAGATCTCGAATATGGTTTAAATGTATGGTATACACAGGCGGTGCGGTCTCTCTAGTCTTCCATGGACTTCCCTGTCCCCTTGGTTGGCAACTAGAGAATGGTAACTGCTACTGCCTGAAAATACTGACTCGAGTCACAGCCTAAAGGCCCCAGCCTTCTCCATCTCACACTCTCCAGAGTTCTTCTGGGTAGAGTTTATATGAATAGCTACCAGGAGTGTCTGCGTCCCCACAATGGCGTCTGATGCAGTTTCACATGCTCACCCCCCTTTCACGCCATTGCGTTCCTGCACCAGTTGGTCTTTCCTTTTCTTCCCCCTCCATATATATATCTCAGTTTCCTCCTCTGGTCCTTCCCACAAGCACAATGCTCCCTCCGGTCTCACCGCTGCAGCTCTCCACTACTTATCACTCGCATTCACATGCTTTCCCCCTCTCATCATCAATCACTTACCCTCCCTACTCTTTCACTAACCCTTGCTTGAGAGTTTCTCTCTCTCTCTCTCTCTCTCTCTCTCTCTCTCTTCTCTCTCCCCCCCCCCCCACACTAGGCGGAACCTTCATTGGCTCTCAGTTGACCAGAGATCATCCCAATTTCACTCCTTGCGCATTCCCAGATATAAGCTACAAAAGGCAAGTGGGTCAAGCTTCCCAGTCCTTGCAGCCAAGCTATGGAACACCCTCCCTACTGTTCTGGGAACAGAGCCTTCTTTAGGTCAAGAATTGGCTCCTTGAGCAGGCTTAACTGTTTTAGTTATAATTACTCATATTTGCACACTGCATTTATATACATTGTAACTGCACTACTGGGTAAATAACTGCTTACCACCTGTATGGTACTATATGTAACGATGTAAACTGCTTCCTAAATGAAACGCTATGTAACTTTACCCTGTCGATATCTGCCTGTCTTACTTTGTAACACTTGTAATTGGCATATGTTGTAATACTTGCATTTGATTCACCTCATGTAACTTTGATGCGCCCTGATGCCCACGGGCCAGGCTGCGCTATACAAATAAAAAAAAAATACAAAATACCAATACGAACTTGGACACTGGTCCTCACGGGCCACTATGGAAGTTTCAATGAAAGTGAGTGGGGATTAGCCAGCGCTTTTTATTTTTTCCTGACCCATAAGCACCCGGGATGGAAAGACAGGAAATTATTGGATAGGAGAGAGGGCCAAACCCCACAGAAATGGGGCAATATAAGGAGGAAACAGGAAGCGTATGTTGTTTGGGTGAGGTCAGAAAAAGTGGAAATGGTGGACCAAAAGATCTGCAGAGAGAAGGAAGGAGAAGCAGAGTGTGGAGGAGTTTATTGGAGAAGGTGAGGTACTGGCTTAGTGAGTGCAAGGGTAATACAGATCGAGTGTGCATGTGTGTGTTGCAAGTGGGTTAGGAGGGATACAGTAAAGATTAATTGTGAAGCAGATGGTACAGAGCCAAATGAAGGCATTTGAGTAGTAGCATTGGAAGGAGTTGGGGGTAAGAAGGGTAAGGTTGGGGGGGGGGCGAAAGAGGAGTAGCGCCTCTGCCGAGCAGCGGGAGGAGGAGCCGAGCAGCAGGAGGAGAAGAGTAGGGGGATAAAGGATCGGTGGGTGGAGTGGGGAGGGGAAGTAATAAAAGCAACATATGAGTGGGCATGTTTAAAAAAACACATGAATCCAACAGAGCAAGTGCAAGACACCATCCCAATTTCCCTTTACAACAGCCAACAACTGGTTAGATTAGGGACAGTTAGGTAGTCCCTAAATGAGTTAACCTGTATTAGGGGGACATCTCTAGCCTAAGACAACAACTAGACAATGGGGGTTATTGTACAGTAACAATAAAGAGGTGTTGCAGACAACTGGTTTAGGGAGAAGGCTCCATGGCGGGGAGGGTGGGTGGAGGGGTGGAGCGGGAGAGAGAGCGAGAGAGAAACTTTGTCATATGTATCACTGTTGGAACTTTTGGCGATCTGGATCTTTTCTGTTTACAACAATCTATTTAGCCTTCATTCGAGAATTCAAGGCTTCCATACTTTTTGGCAGAAAAAGGTGGTGGGCATTTGTGCTTGAAGTCACCCTGAATGTCTGATCACGCAATGAGTTTGTTTGCCTGGGCCAGAATGGAGAGCACAGGTGGAGAGTTCTCAGATTGTTTACTAGCCCCTTTTTTGGGGGGTTAAGTAAGCACTTTTTTTCAAAATAGTGGTATCGGGAGGGCCCCATTGGGTTTATAATCCATACGATTCAAACAATGAACTCTTGCAGTCTTCAATCAGGAGTTAGGTTGACGAGGATAAGGATTTTGGATTGGATCAGGATTTGAGGAAAGAGGTGGGTGCAAACTAATCATTAATAAGGATTACAGGAACAGCAGAAGCCCCAGTATCAGAAGTCTTGATTATACAAGCAGACTTGCATATACATATTAAGAAGATAATCATCAAAAGGTTTAGGTGTCAAAACTACAACTCTAGGTAACCAATATCAGAGTGATTCTGGACATTTAGGCTGCACCCTCCAAGGAATGGGGTGGAGGGGAGAAGGGGGAAATCCTCTGCACACAATTCAGTAGTCCACATGACTCCTCATATAGCACACAAGATCTTTCAGCCTTTCATCCTCAGTTTTCACACAAGTATCAGTATTAGACTTGTATGTTTCAAATGCTGTCACTTGCCACCTCCCTTGCGGTTGTAGTGCTCGGAAGGGACAATTTGGGGGCGGGGGGAGTTGAAAGGGGGACGGGAATTGTCTAGCAATTCACAGCCTTAGAATATGCCAGATCAGTTAAGTGGAATAAGGAAGGGAAAATTTACAGTACATTAGAAATAGTAAAAAGGGAAAAATAGCAAAAATCACAAAGAGGGTGCATGTGGGTGTGCACATAAGAGCCATTGTTACTACTGTTTAATGCATCACGAAACCAATCTAAATCAAAGTTAAGGAAACGGCTTTACGTAAATCAGTTGAAGTGAGCACATTACAAGTAATCAATAAAGAATCAAAAATCTTCTTGAGCATATTGTCGAATCCTTTTCCTTAACAATAAGTGAAGGTCAACATTTCTCAAGGTGGAGGGAAGATTGTTACGAAGGACA
Source organism: Ambystoma mexicanum (assembly GCF_040938575.1). Taxonomy (NCBI): domain Eukaryota; kingdom Metazoa; phylum Chordata; class Amphibia; order Caudata; family Ambystomatidae; genus Ambystoma; species Ambystoma mexicanum. Next base: position 663,838,180 of record NC_090923.1, on the reverse strand, counting down.
AGGTTCAGCAGCCCGCCCCAACATTTCTTCCTCAATGCATGAGCAGTGGTAAGAGAAAATGAGCCAGCAGATCTAAAGACAGGGCTCGCAAAATCTATTAGCCCACTGGCATTGGTGAAGAGATTTTATGAACGGCGAGTGCCATTGCTGGCTAGTATGGGGAGATTTGAAACGTTCATTTAACATTTACTGCAAACAAACGGTTTTTAGTAAATGTCAAATACAAGTTTCACTGTTAATGGCTGCCTTTTGGGTGTCAGCACTGCACCAAAAATAAAGTGTGCTTATTGTGACATGGACCATTTTGCAGAAAGCATTGGTAAATATGTTGTCACCTCTAACATGGTCCGAGCGCATTTCTCTTAGGTCAAGTATGTAAAATAAGTAACTCACCCTGCAAGTCTAGTGGAATTTTTAAGCATTTTTAAGGCCTGTAAGAGCATGGAAGGACAGTATTTGATGAGCTTTTGTTTAATGTAGACTGTACCAGCACCAAAGTAGGCATGGTGGTTGATACAAAGTGCTTGGCAGGTGATATGTTTATCCACCACAAAGCAATTAAGATCTTTAAGGTCTGCAGTTATGTGCATGCCAGGACTGAACCGGAGTCTTTTCAAGTGCCTTGTTTTGTATGATCTGCAGCTGGTAGGTTAATCCTTTTGGTAAAGCTAGCCAGTGGCTGTTTCAGTAGTCCCAGCAGAAGAGGACTAAAGACCTAGTCACTTGTGCTTAGTTGGGTAAGTTGAGAAAACGGCACAATGCGTTTTAACATGCACAAGGAAAAGTTTGATTTATTTGTCTATAAAAAGGATATCAAATGTAAAGCGCAGATTCTATGCAGCTTATATGAGATTGGCGGAGATATCAATAGTAGCCAACCACGAAGGGAGGGAGGGGTAAATCTCAGTTTTGGATGCATTAAGGCATACACAGTGTATCGCCCGACATTGATGCATGACGGATAAGGAGCATATAGCCGTCTGCGCTGACGCAGCCAAGTTTGAAGGAAATCTCAGCATAATCGGAACACATTTGGAAAGAGTCTGAGAAAGTAGAGATGAAGTCGGCAAACGGTTTAAAGTAAGTATTACAGAGTCAAGGAGAAAGAGCTGGACTTGAGGGGTTTGGAGGGAGGAAGGGTTGCTTTACAGCGAAAGACTCTGCTTAGAAAGAAAATTAGTTGCAATTCCCTTTCTTGTAGGTAAGAAGCAATCTATTCTTGGGTAAACCCCCCTGACGCCAAAGGAGTCTTTAAGGCGACTTAGCAATGGTGTGGTTCAGGGTGTCGAAGGCTGTTGAAAAGTCCAAAAGGATAAGGATGGCTGGGGTGCCATCGTTTGTTCATGAGGGATGAGCTGTTGCACACTCTAGATAACAAAGCAGGCTCAGTCTCCCTGATGGGACAGTATACACAACTAATTGTGTTTGACTCCCTGAAGTGCCACAGGTGTTGCATACATTTCTCCAGGATCTTGCCCAAGAAAGATGCATTGTTTTGGGGCAACAGCTTGCTAAAAAGCATAAAAATCGGATGGGTTCATCAAAAGAGAAGATGCAGGTTTTCTTCACGGCAAACTCAAGTAGCCAGAGCAGTTTAAGGGTCGGTATTCAGGCTGGGAGTCGAGACAATGTTCTCCTTGATAGTCATAGCATGGCACAGAAGTACCTGCTCAGATGATGCTCTCCTTTTTCGGACTGCTTAGGTGATCTCTGTGGGAGATGTGAGGAACCTGAGGGCAATCTCCCATTTATTCCCCTTGGTTCTTCCTCTCAGGAGGCCAGGGAAAGGCCATTGCTTTTGGATCCTGACCCTGGTGGTGGATATGAGAGGCAGGATCACCTGGGTGGAGAGATCTTGTAGAGTGGGGAGATGATCTTCAGGTCAGGCATGGTATCCCTCTTTCCCTTGTCAGAACACACCCTACTCTCCCCCTAACTTTGTAGGTTGTCAGTCTTCCCCTCTTTTGCACTCACAGACTGTCCCACATTCATATGCCTTTAAGACTGGGATGAGGAGGCGAATAGGAGTAATGTACACTTCTATTCGAGCACACCACTTTGGTAATGAGACGAGGAAGAGGTCTATGGAACACCACTGCAATGGCCAGGCATGTCCCAATAGTGAAGTTTACTATGGTCAGGCAAAGAACTTGCACCTGCAGCCAATTGAGAGCCTAGAGGTGCATAAAAGCTAAGAAAGGCGAGAGAAGCTGTCTGGGAGAAGGATGTGGCAACCTGATGAGGAGCAGGCTGGAGAGGGGCAAGTGAAAAGTATGCCATACGCTGCAGGGGAGTGAGGAAGACGCCAGGGCCAGAACGGGCCGCGAGAGGGTCAAGAGCCCTGTAGTTCCCAGTGCCACATGTCCACAGATAGAGCTGTGGGACCCAGAAGACTCCAGTGTGCCGCGGACCGCAGCAGCAAGGTTCAGGAGAGGCGAGTGCCTTTCACCTGAGCTCCTGTCAAGCACACAGGAAGCGAGAGAAAGCCGGAGAAGAACGCAAAGACGCCCAGAACAGCAGCTGGACACTCATGAGTGAAAGAAAGGGAACACTCAGTCGGGGTCGCTCCAGGGGCTGGAAATGGGCAAATGGAAATGCTGATTAAACAGAGAATGATAATGAATGGGTTTGGAGACCGAAGAGAAGCATTTTGAGTTATTGAATATCAAACTGAGGAAAAGATATGCAAAGTATATGAAATTACTGAAGGAATGAAAAGCAAGTGATGTGCATTGATGAGCATAGTAAAAACTGGTAATGAGCATTGATGGACAATGTGAAAGTATGAATAAAGTGAAAGTCAGTAATGAACTCTGATAAATTGTGGAAAGCACAGTGTAAACGCAAGGTGGGGACAATGAATAAACACCATGAAGTAAGTTGTGTGCAAGTCAAGTTGTGGCATGGTCAAGAGACTGCCAAGAAGGAACAGAATTGAATGTGGACTAACAACACAGATACAGAGGGAAACGCCTGTGTCGGCAAGGAAATCCAATGAAAACATGAATATAACAAAGTGTCATGGGTTATCGGTTGCGTGACCTGTGATGGGTGGACCGTGTGTTCTGACAACTGCGCCTAGACAGAGTAACCCTTACTTAGAATAAACCAAGGAAATCCAAGAACAGAAACCGTGTTGAATTTTAAGTACTGAAGAGAGTGAAGAAAAAAGCAAGCTATGTGAACTCGTGAAAAGCCTGAAAGGTGACAAAGTTGATTTGGAAAACCTATGGAAAGTTGAGACGATTTGAACTAACTAAGGTTTTGAAGCTGGAAGAGCTGCATTGTTGTGGGAAGGAACCCATAGACCTTGTGAATGTTGTTGACCTTGGGGATGGGAATCCAAAAGCCTTTTGGAATTGTGTTGAACTTGGGAAAGGGATCCCCAAGGCCCTTTTGTGAAACTGTTTTGAACTTGGGTAAGGGAAGTCTGAAAACAAGCCAGGAGCTGGAAGAAGTTCAGCACCTTATGTTGAAACACTGTTTCATTTGGTTGCTGTCATCCCTACACATTGTATATCTAGTTTTGAGGCCAAGTATAGGTTTTGGACACAGGGGGACCTTTGAGTTGAACTCTATGAAACAAGATTATCCTTACTTTCTTTAGGTCGGGAAATACCACCTTATTATAGACGTTAGGCCTTACTCCATCCTAACATTTAAGAGAAATAAATAATTTTGTAGAAAAGTGAATCTGTTGTTCGTCTCTTACTTCATGGTGCCTTCACAGAGGCTTGAATGTGGTAGGGAAGCGGAGAACGTGCTGCACGCAAGCAGTGGAGTGTAGATGGCTAGTAGTGTTTATTTGTTGTCATCTAACCTTATCTTGGAAGTAAACTAGATACACAAGTGGTGGACACGCTACAAGAACCTGTGCGTGATTTATCACTATTAGACTTAAGAGGTGAAAAAGTCTTAACAAAGGTGTGGTGTGAGCAGCACTCCAAACCCAGTCAACCCGGCCACACAGGTTGACACTGTGTAAACAAGTTAAGAGAATGGGGGGGGGGGGTGGATTTTGCGCTTTACACCATTGAATTATATGACAACAGTCAAAATACAGTATTTTAATGAAATACAAAACAGCCGACACGTGTTTCGCCACTTGCGTCGTCTTCAAGGCTCAATGATGGAGTCACAATCAAATATAGTACAAATGCATAATGCAACATTCAATGACAAAAATACAAAACGATATTGAAAATATTATTGAATAATCCAACATTAATGACATCAAAAAAGATGAAAAAGAAGAAAAAGGAAAGAACATACCATGTTCGGTACAAAGGGTAGGGCAGCGTTGATGGATCAGATTGGCCCAACATAAAAAGGACAAGAATATAGAGATTGCATTTAAGCGGACTAAAAAGTCAATACTGATTTCCATTAAAGTGTCTATGATGTCCCATACACCAGTGCAAGGCCCCCATGCAAATCACGCACCCATCACCATGCCACTAGTGCAATCAACTAGTACAGAATAGTAAAATATATATCAGGGCAATGGAAAACACCAATAAGAATTAATGGCAGTAAAGATAATACGGGATCCAAAACCAATATGATTGATCCAAAAGGTAGATACCAAATTCCATGCAGTAACCAGGGCAAAATGTTCCAAAGCTTAAATAATAAGTTTGCCGAATATTGCCAATCAGAAAGTGTAGCCGATAAAAAGTAGTCTTACCGATGCGTCATGAAATGTTCACTGTATACGAAAAATGTGTCAAACGATTACCAATCATGAATGAATGATACTGCATCAAACAGACCAGCAATCAAAGCTACAACTTGAATGAACAATAATGACATGAGCGAAAACTTACCACATATGAGATGCAGGGGTGATTACCCGTTGAAAATTATAAGTTCGTATTCAATTGCACATGCCCGATGGCTGAGACTCATATCACCTGCGAGGTAGCATAATAAATATAAGAAAGAACAACATAATGCCCGATGTGGGCGGTAACAAACTAGAGGAAGATGCTAGAAAAACTCACTCGGCAAATTGAGTCGAAGTCAAAATATGTAAATCAAATCAAGCGACTGAGCCGCTCAGTTCCTCTATATAATGCAAAACCGCCGAGCATGTCAAAGAAATGACGGCGGCGGCGCGGAAGGATGACGTAGCGCGAGTGACGTGCATCGTCAGTACGGTGACGTCAACACGAACAATTGTCAACAACAAATGCGTCAGGAGAATGAGAATATGTAGCGATATGCCGCATACGCATCAGGACATACCTAATGAGGGAAGGCTGATCCCTGATCCTAGCGCTGCAGGTGGTACAGCGTATTATCTCGTTTGGCGAACATTTGCAAAAATGAAGAGGGTGAACACGGTATTAGGGAGATATTTGAGTATAGCTGAATAATTAACACAATCTACCAGAGAACCACTAAAAATGGAACTATTCTCAAATAACCAATGATTCACAAATCAGGAATTTAATCCAATGAAAAGAGTATCATGGTGAATGATCTTATCAAATAGGTTGGCACGAATGGCAAAGTGGCACCGGCAAGCGAAAAAACATGGTGGACCCGCAAAGGTGTACAATTAGGGCAAATCAAGATGATACATTGTAAAATCCACAAATTAGTAGAAAAAACACATTAATGCAATCATTATTCCAGGTTCAAATAGTCAGGCCACATTCATAGAAAAACATGCATCTCGTGGTCAGAATTCAGTCCACGGGTACATCGCAATGAACAAATAAGTTTGGCTTCCATTTGACGCAATTTCAATTGAAGATTTCCGCCCCTTATGCGCTCTCATTAGTCCTATGAAGTGCAAGTCAGAGGTTAAATCCAATTGGTGTTCAGCCTGCCAATCAACTGCTAGAGGGGATTTGGGTTCGCACATCCGGAGACTGGTCAAGTGTTCTATGATTGACGTATCGTGCTTCCCACATAAAGTTTGCCACAAACACAAATGATGGAATAAACAACATGGGTTGTCTTACAGTTGATGAAGTCCGGAATAACAACTTTTAGTCCAAACTTGTCTGTGAAAGTTTTACATTTGGGATGAGCCCAAGGACACTGGTTACAGTTCCCACACTTATGAAAACCAGCCGATTGAGAATAAAGTAGCCAATTCTTCTTGGCTACAACAAAGAACGACGGACTAACCTGTGATTTGATTGTGGATGATCTTAGAAAAGTAAATTTCGGTTTGGGTGTTAAAAATGGTTCAAGATCCTTGTCAAGTCCCAGGATGTGCCAATGTTTAGCTACCATTTTATATAGCATGGCGGAGTCTGTTGTGTAAGGAGTAACCAAAGAAATGTATTAAAGGGAATCTTTAGATTTAGGTACCTTGTTGAGGAGGTCAAGTTGAGTGACATTAGTGAATTTTGTATATGCTTCATCAATAACTGCGCTTGAGTAGCCTCTATTCAAAAACCTTTGATTGATGATGTTACATTCACTGTCGTAATCCATCGAACGCGTGCAGTTGCGTCTTGCTCTATGAAATTCTCCTTTTGGGATGTTATTAATCGTCGCGTTGATGATTACTGTGTGCTGCTAGCATCAAATTAGCCTCGATAGGCTTCCTAAAAGTACTGGTCAACAGCTCTTGGCCATCTACAAATATATGCAAATCTAAGAAATCTATTTGTTTAGAATCGTAAGAACTCGTTAGGCTAATCCCAAAAGTGTTAGTATTTGCAAAATTGAGAAAGTAATTGAAAGAATTTTCTGTACCTTTCCAAATCAGAAAAATATCATCAATGAATCGTCGCCAAGTAATGATATTGGCAGCAAAATGAGTTTGGTTCAGAATATGGGTTTCCTCAAAAAATGCCATGAAGAGATTGGCCAATGAGGGGGCAAATTTGGCACCCATAGACACCCCTTGTAATTGGAGATAGAATTGGTCAGTAAAGATGAAGACATTGTTCTCAAGAACAAATTGAAGAAATTGCTTTAGCATGGACACATGTTCTAAAAATGATGCCGAACTATTTCTGAAAGCACAGTCAAGTGTGAGCAAAGCTAAATCATGTTTGATATTAGTGTACAGGGAGACAACGTCAATGGTGACCAACAAATAGTCTGATTGCCAAGTAATGTCAAGAATGTCTTAGAGAATATATGAGAACTATCTCTAATGTAGGAGGTCATGGACACTACAAATGGTTTAAGTGCCTCATCTAAGTACTTTGATAGACCTTCTGTAGCCCAGTTGATTCCACTCATAATAGCCTCACTTCAGGGAGGACCTCAAAGGTTTTATGAATCTTGGGTAAGAAGTACATAGTAGGCAAAGTGGGTTCTTTGATTGATAGAAATTCCTTTTCTTCATCAGTCAAGTAACCTTGGGAATACCAATAGTCAATTAACACAGTTAGGTCTGATACAACCCGTTTACATGGATTTGATTTCAACAACAGATAGCATCCAGGGGTATTAAGATGTTTCAGACCCATAGAAATATAGTCACAAGTGTTCAAAATGACAACATTACCCCCCTTATATGCCTCTTTAATTACGATGGTGGTGTCATTTGTTAACTCCCTCAATGCAATTTTTTGGTTGTTGGTAAGGTTAGTTTTAAAACGAGGTTTAGAACTCTTGTTCAGGTATTGATGTATATCTCGAGTTATTGCTTGATTAAAGGTCTCAATGACATTGTCACCAGTGAACTGTGGCGTGAATTTAGATTTCTGTTTCAATTCCTTGAGATTCAAGTGCAATGGATTAATTTTCAAATCATGATAAACATTAGAGGAGTCACTGATGGCCTCCTGTTACAAGGAAAACAAGGTTTCAATTGCTTTAAACTCTCCGATGCGGAGAGTGCTTGGGAATCCGGTTTGTGCTTAGGATGGTACAAAGTGACCTGTGTGGCAAAAACTTTTTTAAATTTTAGTTTTCTCAAAAATTTGTACAGATCGACCTGAAAGTTGACAAAGTTAGTACCAACACTGGGTGAAAATGATAAACCTTTATTGAGGGCAGTTGTTTCATGAGTAGATAATGAACGTCTGGAGAGATTGATAACTAGATCATCATTCGTTATTGTCCCAAACGTTTTTATAGAAGTTAGGCCTTACTCCATCCTAACATTTAAGAGAAATAAATCATTTTGTAGAAAAGTGAATCTGTTGTTCGTCTCTTACTTCATGGTGCCTTCACAAAGGCTTGAATGTGGTAGGGAAGCGGAGAACGTGCTGCACGCAAGCAGTGGAGTGTAGATGGCTAGTAGTGTTTATTTGTTGTCATCTAACCTTATCTTGGAAGTAGGTGATAAAGTTATCTGCCAGCTCTAGGGAAGAAACCGGCAAAGAAGGTCTTTCTTGTGGTAGAGTCAATCTGTGGACTCTGAACACTTCTGTAGACATGTTTGGGGCCTGCATGGTTCTAGAATGCAAGTTCTATTTGTCTTCTGGCAGGCCAGTTTTCCATCAGACATTAGAGCATGCAGTTTTTAATTTGCACTTGGCCAACTTCGTATTAAACCAGTATTTTTTTTACTGATTTTATTTTTAATTATGAATGATGTTGGAACCGAGAGGTCCAGTGTTCTGGAGCAATCTTCTTTCAAACCGATGGGAACATATTGTGTAAGTCCATTTGAGATAAGCCCTTGAAAGTTTCAGTAAAGAGTGTTTTGGAGCACTTCATGGGTCTCAATTGAAGGAACTCATTGACCAAAGCCAGATGTGGGAAAGAAACTTTACCTATTCTGGCCATTTTGGAGGAAGGTAGTTGATGCGCTGACCAGGGCAGGGGAGGTTTGGTTGACATGGTTGGTTACTAGGGGAGAGGTTTGATGAAAGAAAAGCATTCAAAGTGCGACAACCTGCGTGGTTGTCGCACTTTGACATATCTCCATATGTCCAACTAGGTTAGACCTAGTTGGACATATGGAGATGTGCATGATGTTACAATGATTTAGAAAATGTGTGGTTGCTTTATTTGTAAAGCAGCACAGATGTATTCAAATCAGAAGCAATGAGGATTTTGTAGTAGGTGGCTTGCTATTCGTTCTGTCCACTCGCTGACAAAATGAGTCGAGTCACCCGGAGACAGTTATTTTGGTCAGGCACAGGTTTAGGTTGGATAGGGATGTGCAGGTAAGGCTCTCAAAGGATGATGTAGATTTTGTGATGATACTAGTCATATGAACCTAGGCTGGGTAAATGAGCGCTACCCTGGCACCAACCTTATTAGGACTATTCTGATATAAGATTTTGTAGACAGGCAGTAATACAACATGAACTAGTGTAGTTGTTAAAGTCTATGTCCCGGTCTTCCTGAATGTCACATTTGTTAGCTGATCCGGCATCCATCTGTAAACTAGGAAGTTTATCCTAGCAACACAATTCATATTATGGACCGTTATGGCTAATTAACACATTGAACTGGCAGTGATCTTTCCCAACGACAAATGCAAGAAATGTTCAGAAATTCCCAACATTTAGGACAGGAAGTTAAGTGATCCAAAGAACTATTGTTCCTATTACGCTGGACCTAAAGATAAAAGAATCGTTCTCTTTAATTGTTAGGTACGTGATCCAAAATGACTTGCATGCTGTAAAATGTTTTTTAAAAATTGAAAAATATCTGGAATAAGGCACTAACCCCAGTCTCAGACTGTGGGATGGCTATCTTTTGGGGGCATTTTTTAACCTCCTCTAGGAACATTTCTGGACTAAGTCCCCCTTGAGGCGTAATCTGAAGCAACTTCTTGCAAAATGAATGGATGTATGTATTATGAAGGCATCATGAAGTAAGACACCGACAACGGACTTAAATTCAAACAAACAATATTTATTAACTTAAAAGTCAGGATGGTAGAAGGCCTAACTTGCCCTACACTAAGGGGAGATTTCCCAACCTGAACAAAACTAAGGAAAGTCTGAGTCAAAGAGGCCAACTTAAAGGCCGCTCTGTGTCCAAAACCTATACTTGCCTTCACAACTAAAGCTAAACAGTGTATAGGGATGTCAATAATCAAACAAATGGTGATCAACACAAAATGCTGAGCTTCTTCCGGCTCCCAGTTCAAACTCCCTTACCCATGTTCAAAGTAATACAGTTCGACCAAAAAAAAAAAAAAGGTCCTCAGGTCCTGTCCTCAAGACAGTAGGGATAGTTCATCAAGGCTCAGTGATCCCTAACCCAAAACTTTACCGTAGCACCATTCAAACAAAATTGAGCCTGGAGGCCTTGCCCAAATTACGTCTCAGGGTTCCCTTCCCAAAGACTTCACCATTGCAACCAACAAATGATTTACTCTCTTGAAAGTTCAACTAAACTTTGGGCCACCCTGGTCCCCCTTCTGGTTTGCGTCACCAGCTCACTCGTAGTGTTCCTTCTTGGTAGATTATGCAGTGTCTTTATCTTCTTCAATGCGGGCTCACTGGTCTAGGCGCTGTGATCAGACTACACGGTCCAGCCATCACATGTCACACAACCAGGGCCTCTTGGTTCTTCAGCCCACATAGGTTTCTCTGCATTTGCCCCTATGTGAAAAGACACTCTCTCTCGGCTTTGTCACACTCCTTTTGCCAGTTGTTGGGCGTGCCGCACTGCATATATTCACAAAGTCTTATTTGGTGGTCATTCTGTTCCTGCCCACAGCCCACCTTTTTGTTGCACTGCTTCACATATATTCTTTTCCCCATAGTTTACTTTCATATGGCTAGTCTCCTTTTAATCTGTATTGATTCTTGGTTTTGTTTATAAAGTTAATTATTATTCAAATATAGGTGTAACTTTTGTATTTTCAGTCAAATGGGTATTCAATCTGTTCGATTTATCACTGTTGTAAGTTTTCATTCAGCTCAGCATTCCGTATACGTGGTGCAATGCTATTTCAAACTTCCACTTAGTTCGATATTCAATGTATATAGTTTTAATGCCGGTTTTGACTTTCATTCAGTTCGATACTCAAGATGTGCAGTTTAGTGCCATGCCGGTATTCAATATATTTAGGTTTGCGCTATTTGGAAAACCTCCATTTCAGTATTCAATTTGTATCTCCTTTCACTTTAAAGCGTTAATGTATACAGAGCTTCATTCATAGTAAGCAGCCCACCCTGAGCACCTGGTTTCTGAGTTTCCTTTCCCCCAGCACTCGCTGATTTGCGGCATCTTTCTGCGGTGGCTCTTGCTCCTCCTCTCAGCTTCCTAGGTTTGCGCCACAACCTTAGCAAGTGTTGCTCGCATGTCGCTTTCACTTCTGCGGGCACCGGGAACTTTGTTGCCATGGGATGGACATGGACAGCGTCCGCTCTTTCCTTGCTGCTCGTTAGCAGCTCCCAGCTGCTCCAACTACGCCATGGAGGCTCCCACACCTCGGGATTCTCTGCCAGTGTCCTGGTCACACATCAGGTCTCACCGCGGCTGCCTCCATACGGAAATGGTCCACTGGTTTCTCCTCTCCAGGCCTCCCTGCTGCTGCTCCCTTTACAGGCCTGCAGTTGACAGGCTGCAGGTGAGGACTTCTAATTAGACTTGCCTGACCCTGTTTAAGAGGACATGCCTGCCCTTGAAAAACTACAAAGGCATCTTGCTCGTCTCGTTATCTAAGTGGTGAAAAGGTGTAGTGTTTATCACTCTTAGTCTCCTCTTCCTCGTCCCAGAACTTTCAAATGTAAAATGTGGCGATACTATGACAGATTTATTAGATAAATTCATAGCGGAATTGTGCACTGACCATATCATCATTTGCAGAGATTTGAATGCCAAATGCAACTTATTCTCTCGCCCTTTGCCAACTACAGCAGCGAGCGTGATAGGAGACCTCTGGTTAAACCTGATGGATGCCAGAAATTTTTGAAATATGGCTAGTGTAAGAGGCCAACTGCCGTCTTTCCCGACAAGGGAACGAATTTCTCCAACAGCAACCTCGATTACATCTTCATAGCCCAGGCCTTAATCCCACACGCAAAGGCCTTTGAGGTTCATAAAACGAAAGAAAGGGATCACAACCTCCTAGCAATGACTTTCGACTCTATCCACGTCCAGAGGCCGACTTGTACAGCAACGGTGGAACTGGCAATGAACCAAGCTCGCCTCAAACTTACGGCAACAAACATCAGAGCTATCACGGAAAAATACGACAAAGATCTGAGAAATTGTAGTGGTGCCTTGACAAGGCCGAACTATCTCCCTCTCTTCTTGCCTCACAGATTAAAACAAAAGAACTTTACTTCAGTAACAACTGGTCAACATGAATATGACGAATTATTAGTTCAAAAAAGAAGAGAGCTGAGAAAGCTAAGACGTATGTGTAGAGCAAACAAGAACGACAACCATAAATACTTGTTGAGCTCGGCCACCAGAGCGTATAGAACCTGGCTAAAACAGTGGAAGGCTCAAATTTAACAAAAAGATGCAGAACAAATGCCGATAACGCTATCCTCAAAGAGTGTAAGAGATTTTTGTTCTCTAATAAAAAATAAAGGCCATTACAACGACGACAAACTTGCAAGCTCTATACCTGAGGCAACATGGTTATCTTTCTATTCAGCGCAATTTTCCCCTATCGACTACCAAGTAATTCCACCTATACCTGCAAATACATCATTATGGGTCAATCTTGCAGTCCAAGACGATGTTAAGTCAACAATTTCAAAATTAAAATCGTCCTGGGCCCCGGGACCAGATGGATTGACTAACATTGATCTAAAACAACATAAACTTGGTCCTTTCTGATAACAAAAATCTTTGAGCATTGTGAGACCACTAAACAAATTCCCGCAACATGGACCGAGGCGGTTATCGTACCGATTTTTAAAAAAGGAAATAGAGATAACCCGGCAAATTATCGACCAGTCGCCCTTCTAGACATCATGGGAAAAATATTTGCTACTCTACTTCTTTCTAGATTCCAAAAATGGGCAAGAACCTCGCCAGCAACAGACCATTTTCAAAAGGGATTTTTAAAGATGGCCTCAACCAGCATTAACATTATGATCCTGAATATCATCAAGGAAATGTAAAAAACGGAGCACCAAGAGTTTTTCTAGCGTTTATTGATTTATCCAAAGCTTTTGACAATGTAAGTCGGCAAAGATTATGGTCCAAACTGACCAACTGGAACTGTCCAGCGGAAATCTTGGATCCAATAATCGCTTTACACACAGACACAACTATCAGAATCCGTCTAAATCGACAAAGTATGCTATCCGAAGACTTTAAATCAGAAAGAGGAGTCAAACAAGGTTGCCCTTTAGCCCCGGCCTTGTTCATCACCTTTTTGGGGGACTTTCAATATACTCAACCAAAAGTAAGAGCATTCCCGCCTAAAGTAGGAAACACCCAAGTATCCAGGTTGCTCTATGCTGATGACGTAATTTTGATGGACCAAACACAAATAAGTCTTCAGCCCCAGTTGACAAATTTCGCCAAATACATATCTTCAAATGACTTGGAAATAAACACAGAGAAATCCAAAATCTTGATCTTCGAAAATCAGCGCTCAAAAGCCAGACTGGTGGGTACCTGGTTTTTAAACAACGCAAAGATCGAGACAGTCACAAATATAAAATATTTGTGGATGATGATTGATGAACTAAGAACGGAGAAATCGACCTACGCGGCCTTGTGGTCCAAAATAAAAACACTGACCACTCAAACAAGATTAATGGATCGCAAATACGGAAATGTCTCCCTTATACCGGCGATTCGGTTTTACAGACAAAAGGTGGTACCGTCATTAATTTACGGAATGGACGTAGCCCTCAATATTCAGGATTCAATATGGCCGAAATTGGAGGGATATCTTTGGAAAGCGGTGTTGGGTTTGCCTAAATCCTCGTCCATCGCAGCTATTCGACGGGAACTCGACTTGCTATCATTGACAGCTTCAATAGAACAAAGCCAAATGAGAACATTAAGGAAAATTATAAACCCAGACACGCTTCCTGTTTACAAAATGATCTAGGAAGAACTTCGGAGTGGACGGTGCAAAGCTTTGATCTCTTGGGAACAGCAACTCATGCGAAAACTAAAAAGCCTGGCCTGCACCCAAGAAGATTGAATACAAAACCCGGAAAAAATCAAAACCAAAGTGGCACATGTAGATTGGATCAACACTTGCAATATGGCAATGGCAAACAAACTTTTGGGCCAATTACCTCCTACCACAAACAAACTGAATCTTCCGGTGAACTACTGTATTAAATTCCCAAACAAGAGCCTGCAGAATATAAGGACTAGATTAAATCTGATGCCAACTCGAGAAATTCGGGCGATTCGAACCCGAACAACAGCTAAAACTTGCAGAATATGTTCAAATCCGGAATCAGTAGAAACAATAAGGCATCTACTTTGAACTGTCCTAAAGCGACCTACTTGCGCGAAGCATATCTAATACCGCAATTTTTCGATTCACCGCTGAGAGAAGAATTTATGTGGTGGTGTAGACCGATTTGCAGGTGAAAAGACGAAATGGGCTTTAGTCACAGTAAAGATGCTGGACGCAGCTCTAAAAAAGGCCACCGAGACAAATTAAACTCAGTGCAGATAAAAGGCAGGAGGCCTGATTATTCATTTTATACAGTTTTTCAGACGAAGAAGATACCTTATCTGTATTTTTGTCTTGTAAAAATCAATTTCTTTATATTGGTTATAATCAAGTAAATAAAAATAAAAAATAAAAATGTGGCAAAATGAGGGGAGAGGTCCTACAATACCCCATAAAGATTGGGGAAGGTTCAGGTTGATCACAATTAGGGAAAGGGGGTACCATGTGCACCCCACTTCCAAACTCAGAGGACCCTCCATCCAGGTGATCCTCCCTCGCTTCTCCACCCCCAGGTTAGGGATCCAAGAGCAATGGCCTTACCCTGGCTACCTGAGAAGATGATCTAGGGGGTTTAGGAGTGAGAATACCCTCAGGTTTCTCAGAGTATCCCTGACTACTGACTGAGGAATTCAACCATCCACACAGGGGAGGGGCGCGGGGGGGTGCGCTCGCCTGGGCTTCTTGATTTAAAAAAAAAAAAATGAAATTGAATGATGGGATACCAACCTCCGAAAATGTGTATACTCTGGGAGGACACAGCCTACAAGCACCATCCTGCCCAGGCATTTTCAGCTGGAATGTGACAACCACAGGTACATCAAAGCATCTCAAGAAGGGGAAAGGCATACCTTCCTGCGACCATGGGCAGCCAAATTAAAATTTCAAAAACCCTATGGATCTGCCTCCCTGTTATCTAGTTCAGCTGGTGGCAGTGCATACTAATGAGAAATAATTGAGGCAAGCCTGTTAAAGGGGCCTGATTGCAGGACAGACAACAGGAAGGCAGAGCAAACACCTCTTTGATATGCACTGTGTCAACTTGAAGCTAGTTCCCACCCCTCTATATGAAGGAGAGTGAATGGCATGTCTAGGTCTACTAGTACGGTAGGCAACGCCTGCAAAACGGACCCCTTTCAGAGAGAGAAGTATGATAAAGTATGATGATTTAAGGGAGACAAGGAGTCTGTTCTCGTCACAAACTTCAAGGGAGACCTGCGCTTTGATCAAGAGCCAAAGAGGGCTCAGTTAACCAGAGATCCACTTTGATCTACAACAGACAGGAAGATAAGTGGGGCTTAGGAGTACATGTCGTCAGCCCCTACCTTTCGTGTTGCAAAGCACTCTGGTCCTGACCTCACGCATAACAGAAGGTTGTTGGTGAGGACCCAGGATTGTTTCATTAAGGTAGGTTTAGCCTGCACCAAACCCTGGGGCCCATTTGGCTTTAAAAAAGGGCTGAACCCCTCACTTAGCAGATCAACTGACGACTTTGAAAGATGTAAGAAGGAGGACTCATTTGGACCCGGCCTGAAGGTACAATCTACCTTACATTTTCCGCCAGTGAAGGAAGGTCAGGAGTTCCATGAGGGAAGCCAGATCCATCCCCTAATCATCTCCCAGGGAACAGCGGGAGATACCGGGCTCCGAGAATCCGTCCAGCAGCTTCAAAACCGGTTCCCAGCCAGCACACAGCATGCACTACTAGGTTCCACCAGCAAGCTTCCTAGGTGGGAAGTGCTGGAGAGTATCTGAACTTAGGACAAGGCCGTTGCCTGCAAACACTCTCCTAGGTTTTGAGCCGTCCGCCTTGAAAGGACGGTACAAGCCCTGCAAAGAGGCTAGGAGGAGTGCCATACACGCATCAACCAGTATCCATCTATTAAGGACATTTTCGAGACAGTTGAGTCCTCGAACCACAACCGGCTCCCCCGCCGATTGTTGTCACGCTGCAAGTCGCCAGAGCCATCTAAGAACCCTCGACCAGCATGCCGGATCTGCCAACCAGCACAGAGATAACGATTCTGGACCCCGAGCCACCGTAGGCCAGCCTGCAGCCATCCGTCCAGCCTTGCTTGCCGAACTGCCTGCCGCCTGAAACACGCAGCTGCCTCCACTTAGAAGCTGCCAAGCACCCTGGAACCGCCTCGACGCTGTCGAGCATAAAGAACTTCTTAAGCACCAGGTACATTGTATTCTGTCCCCCTGGCCCTTCTCCAAAGGCCCCTTGAGACATTCCCGACCCTTTGTCCCTTGGTGCTGAAACCAAATAACCTTTAACAGTAAGACTGATTACTTTACAAACTACCCTTCTGTCAGTATCCAGAGTGCATTCCTTTCCTTCGTGAAACTGTCTGTCCTCGGTGTTCCTTTACAGAGTGGGTTGTAATTTGTAGTGTGCTAGAACTGTCCGTTATAGTAATAATAAAGTAGATATTTTTATACAACCTTGACTAGACAGTCCCTTGTATTATTGGGTAAAAACATCATTTATGCTGTGTTGCAACTAACCAACGATCCACGACCTTGTGGAGATAAGCCTGCCGCTCCGTCCAGGTTACCAAAATTGGACAAGAAGGTTTATAACTGTTCCGATCTGTTCGGATACCTTCTGGTGTACTAGAGGTGTGGGGCTGATCGTTTACAAACAGATATCCATCCCTGGACCACTGGTGCCCCGGAAGTTGATTCTTCACAATACATACTTCAGTCAACAACATTTTGGAGTAAATATACCATTCTCCTGTGGCACCAAGATAAAGTGCACTGCCTCCTCAGTAAAAAAACACCTCAGATTATTGTTTAAAAGTGTGGCGAAATGGGAAGCGGTCATATTCACAAAGGTTAGGGTTCGGGCGTTTTGGCTCTGAGAGACACACAGTACCAAATGCAACAAGAGCCCAACATATTCTGTCTCCATCCCTAATGGCATCATTCAAAGATTCCCAAATACAATCCTGCCTCAGTAATCACTTTCTTAAAGTTTTCCTCTTGTTTGCAGACACCTCACTCTTTATTTCCTGCCGTTTAATTCCTCTAGCAGGTCCATTTTGGTGGTGTCAAACCACATGGCAGTCGGTTCTGTTACCGTTTATAGGATTAGTGAAGAATTTGCCTGTTGACACTATAGATTTCCCAATACCCAACAGTAGGCCAAACGCATCTCTACTGGTACTTGGATTTGGTAGACTCATAAGGTGTTCAACCTCATCAATGACCTTGATCTTGAATAGGGGCACAGGGCTTCAAAAACGCAATTCTACACGTTTGAAGGCACTACACTCGGAAAACACTGGCCCAGTCCCATCCTTAATCAGTCTGTGAGCAGCACAAGCCTGTAAGTGATCATGATCACTCCTCCGGTCACCCCACCACACTAATATCCACGACATTCACCCAATAATGAAGTGGGGCTAAATTGTGCTCCTCGTATCATTCGAGCGCAAGATAATGTTCCGCCCCGGGCAGTCCAAAGGTGCAGTGCCATTAAATTGCCCGATACTGATGTCGTGTATGCAAGAAGAAACTCGAAACCTCTAGTGTTCTTTCGGTTATCCCAAAGAAAGCATGGAAGCACACCGAACACAGCATCCTCTCCACTATCAAAGGGATCATAGATTAAAATCCAGCCCAACAGAAAAAGTCAAAATGTTCCCTCAATTACAGACTCATGTAGCATGTTTATGTACAAACACCATTTTTATGTAAAAACACTGCCACATGTTTTGGGTCATTAATAGCATTACAAAAGATTAACACCACAAATTAGAACACAGGATAAAAACATCAATTTTATCACAAGTAAAGTGTCGCTGGAGAAAAAGATCCCAGCCAGCCGGATCTTTAGGCTGACAGACACCAACGTCACGAGGCCACCTTCCAATTTAGGCACAACCTGACTGTGATTATGTCTTAGTTTCCATTTCCTTTCTTGCGACACGTACTTAAATGAGGGGGCAAGTAATTCCAATGCCCTGGCCTAAAGCAAACGTTTCCGAAAATGACAGACTTTTGGGTAACCGCTTCCCCATAGTGGCAGATACACATTGCTGCATACAACATCATTATTTATTCCCATTTTTTTGTTTATTTTTTCTTCTTGGTAAATGGTATAGTTACCAATAAACCCCAATAATAGAAAAAACAAAATATATAAAAAGAGTGTATATTTTGAGCTCTGCGTCACTGTGATTCATCACTCTGTAGAGTGCGTACACTACTCGCATGTTATGAAGTGCTGCATGAAACCATTTTAAGTATTCGGAGAGACTCCCATGAGGAGAAGCTTGCAACGGACCTAACATATGGAAGATTCCAGACTGCAGAAGAAATGCTCAAGATTGCTACACAAGGACCTGCTTCACAAAAGAATAGGAGTGTGTGACAAAGAACTTCAAACACAAGCAAGTTATGCCCGAGCGAGTGAAACAGGTCTATGCCTCATGCTCAGAGAAGCGACCTCTCACTGAGCGAGTGACACAGACTGGCATAGGTCTATGCCCTATGCTCAGAGAAACGACCTCGGTCGGCTCGGAATACACTGAAGATGATGGCGTCAACCTAAAGCCATGTATCAGGAAGGATAGTGGTTCTAGATTCTGCTGATCACACAACCTTTTTCTGCTACTTCTCTGTCTCTCGCGCTCCCCCTAGTTTCCTTTCTACTCATATCTTTACCACCATAGCTTGGCCACTCACTACCATCCTCTGCATAGAAATGCTGTGATGAAGTCTGTTCTGCACATCTTGCGCGATAATCAATGGCTCTTCCAACAGT
Organism: Ambystoma mexicanum; assembly: GCF_040938575.1. Taxonomy (NCBI): domain Eukaryota; kingdom Metazoa; phylum Chordata; class Amphibia; order Caudata; family Ambystomatidae; genus Ambystoma; species Ambystoma mexicanum. Next base: position 663,819,131 of record NC_090923.1, on the reverse strand, counting down.
GACAGGATATCTGGACCTTTTCCTCTTTAGAAACACGTAGACACACGTGGTGATACTCACTGGGCACATTAAATCATGACCAATAGGGTAAACATTTCAAATTGCAAGCTACTAGCCAGGCATAAAAAGTAATTAAACTTCTGAATTCTACACATGCGCACAGCACACCATTTTGAACTCGCCAAGAGTCGATCATTACTCGCTAGTGGCGAGTGCAGATTTCATTTCATCACCCAATTGGGTCAGTGCACTTTTGTTAATAAAATAAAACGAAGATAAAAAGAAAGATTTTAAAAAGTCGTCTGTCGGCAAGTAAGATCCATGCTCACAGACCGGCCCAAATATGAAGAAAGTCACTGCTACCACGGGGATTTATCTTTGGGGACCGCCAAAGTCACAAGGCCAGAGGATGAATTCAAAAGAAACAAGCATCAGGATATCAGGTAGACTGTGATGGGTCCACAAGGGAAGAACGGTAAGCGCCATCTCCAAAGCACGCAGAGGGTCTCATCACACATGTCAAGAAATCGGCCACGTCATTAGTGTGCTTAATATAGTCGAGGGATTCTTATTGAAGCAGAGTGCTGTCCTTACAAACTGGCAAAGGTAACCAGAAACCACAATATTTCAAGTGCTTCAATCAGCCCTCATTATTAAACTAGCGTCTGCCAAAAGCAATTCTCACTTCAGTGCACAGGTTGTTAAGGGGGGGGGGGAGCAGCGGTGGCTAGATCAGAGGTTCGAGATCCTGGTACTGGCTGAGCTAGCACGAGTTGCTATATGGACCCACAAATACACCCGAAGACGGAGATCCTCAGACGGGGGAATGGATGCACGGTAAACCAGAGGCCTGAGCTCCTCGGACAGGGGGTGGGGAGGATTGGTGCATCACCCAATTGTAAGCACTAGCATAGCCTGCTCCCCTAGCAGAGCCGGTGAGAAGCAACCTAGAGCAACTTCCTGCACGCCTATAAACCCCTCGCCACGGCCAGGGCTCCTCGGCCAGGGCTCCTTGTCCAGGCAGGTACAGTGCAGCAGCAGCAGCCACAGCCGCCGCCTATGTGCCTCTAATGCTAAGTGGTTCCAGCAGCCTTGGAACGTTACACTGAGGGCTAGATGCAAGCTACTTCTGCCACACACACGTGTGTGCCAGCAGCCCATCCCTGAATCGCCGACTCAGATTACAAGCTTCACGTTTCTTACATTTATAATCAAACATCACCTAGGAGCTTTCAGGAAATACTAGAAAATCCAGCTGTAGCGCACAGTGAGAGAAGTAAACCAACCTCAAGCAGAGACCTGTCGTCCAGATGCACTGGGGTCGAATCAATACATGAGACTACTTTAAGGGCAGGGAGTGTTCGGCTTCAGCAATTAGCTTCTCTGGGAGCGGGCAGAGCCAGCAGTTCTTGGCAGAACATGCTTGTGGAAGGTGTTGCAGAGAATCACAGGCCATGAACTAGGTGGCAACATTCAGACCCCAGGGAGACGTTACAAATGCCTTGCATGCTCAACAAAAGCCTGATTCATAAGGTGGCAGAATCACCATCCCCTTCACACAAGAGGGGGCTTCATGGAGAAGGGTGCAAGACATCCTGATTAGGTCACAAGCTTCAGGGTCACCTGCAATGTCCATTTCACTTATGGCCGGTGGGTCACACCTTCATCCCTTAAGTTTCAAGGCTCAGTCTGGTACTCCACAGACCAATATATCCTCCAAATGTCCATGGTTTTGCAGAGGTTTCTAAGTGCGGACCCGGGGATCGAACCTGTGGTGCTCAGTGTCGTCTTGCTTCCAAGGCAAGCACGTTGCAGCTATTCCCCCCCCCTGCCTCCCCTAGACAATGTCATCTTCAACGTTTTTTTACACTCCACCAGTCATCACTCTAGGTGTCCAATTATACAGAGAGTGGTGTACTGTGCTCCGTCAAGGGTATACACACCTTGGTCAGAGAGACGAGAAAAAGGGAGTAGAGGAAGGGAACAGGCAGACGGAACGCCCCCCTGCCCTGACTCTCTCCATCACCTCCAGAAGAAACAGGCAGGGCTGTGCACAGTCTCCCAGCAAGGTTACAATTATCTTTTGTAACACCACCATCAGCAGCAGCCCATTTGCACAGAGATTAGTTGTGGGAATAGGTAACTTGGAATGTCTATGATCTGGGGCACATCAAGTGTGATTGTTGGGCAATAAAAGAAATTACAGGGGTAAAGAACAAGCTGTGTGCTGTGTAAAACAATTACCTTTTCATGGCATTTTAGTTCACTTGTGGCTGTGGGAGAATGTGTAGGTTTACATTGCTTTGCATGCGGGAACGTGTAGGCTTCAACTCGGGACGGGAAACATGATGTGTTGTAACTTCATGGGCATAGATGTTTCGCAGACACAGACCACCTGAGAGCCACTTCGTATGAAGACCAGTTATGCTTTATTATACAGCTCTACGTAGTTCCAGTTACTCTTTCAGTATATACATAAGAGACCACCCACCGGCCATCCTCTTCAACCCAACTAGGCCCACAACTGGCACATTCAGAACACTCACAGGAAAACACTCATTAACATTCTCCTGAGCGGTCAATCACTCCATGCACCAACATTCCATCAGCATTCATAGATGGCCAGCAGGACAGGACAACATTTATACTACACATCTCCCGCCTACGAAACACCACAACCATTCAGTCCAATAATACCGTTTCCCTTCGCCAACTTGCATTGGGCAAGGTCCAATGCACCAGCAGGCACTAGGCGATAGCACGGGTGGGGAACCACAGGTCGTGAACCTCCTAGACTAGGATGCACCCTTATTTGGGAGTGTAGAGCATGTCAATCCTGACTGCCCATGTCCAAACAATTCTCACATTCTGCACGTGGTGTTTCACATCCTCAAGTGTCATGTAGATCAATACCTTCCACTCTCCTTCAAACCCATGCAAACAACCTCCCACCGAGGATGACAGTCCATCAAACTATACTAGCAGCCAGAAACCACTAAATGCATGTTACACTAACTCTACAGCATAAACAACTTCCAACTGCCCAGACGTCATCCCTTAATGCGTACATACATATCTCCCATATGTCACTCACTCCACCACTACATACACATATAAACAAACTTTGACTGTGATATGACACCAATACGCGGTACCTCCTTGAGAGGTACATTCCCAGCTCTATAATGTCTCAATAAAATATCCTAAACTTCTGCCTAAAGGAAGAGAAGATTGAGCGCTAGAGAAATTAACAAACAGTCTGTACTACAAAAACCGCAGGCAAACGAGACTATAAAGTATGCGTTTTCATCATTGGATCCATTAGACATTTTTTCCCGCAGCATAAGCAAGCTACTCCGCTACTGCTGGAGGGTGAGCCTTGTGCAGGAACAGGACTTGACTAAGGGTGCAATAGTAACATTCTCAGGTATCTTCCATCCCCTTTCCTCAATACCTATCGGAGATTACAAGGCAACCAAAAGTCTGGGTGGATTGCATCCAACATTTGAATGATAGAAACAAAGAAAATCCTCACAGGTCTGTGTGGCAACATCTTTAGTCAAAGATGTTGCAAAGGACAGCCTGCCGAACAGTGTCTGACTACGAGCTGGCAGCCAAAGGATAGTACTTACAAAACATGTCAATGCTGGCCCATGTTGTAGCTTTGCAGATGTCCTCCAGTGAAACGGGTCTCTGAAAAGCCAAGGGGGCAGCCATGACTCTCACCAGAAGCACATATAGTCCTTTTAGGGGCTGCAACTTCAGAATGCAGTCCACCACCCACCTTGAAACTGTGGCTTTGCCTGCATTACAACCTGGTTTTGCACCTCATAAGTGACAAACAGCTCAGAGTTCCTCACCACCTTTGTCCTTTCCAGGTAGACTGTGCACCCTTGCCATGTCCAGGATCCCATGAAGGACTTCGGGAGAATACTGAGAGATTGATTTCTTGGTTAATGGGAAGGTCAGAGACTATCTTTGGCATGAAGCTAGGATACGTGCCAAGAATCACTTTCATCATCGCACAGTCCTGGGAGTTAACAGATTCGTCTCACTGATACGACAACTTCCAGAAAGGCCGTCTTCCACAAGATAAGGCTCACATCCAACAGAGTTCGTTGTTGTCTCTGTTTTCACATCTGCCAAGGCCATGGGTTTGAATGGCTTGTGCATCAGAGCCAAGAGGGTCACGTTTAGCTCCCAGGGAGGATGTGGAGATCTGAGGCGTGGAAAAAGCTTTACCAGTATATTAAAAGGTCTCTGAACGATAGGATTTGCCAGCAAAAAGCTGCTCAGACCGTTAGAAGCATAGGCACCAACTGCTGACAGATCGGTCCTGCAAGGGCCTAGATTCATACCCGATTGCGTTAGATGGGTAATGAAGGATAGGACGTCATCGGGCTTCTGCAATAGGGTTCTAATGACCTTCTACACACACCAGAAGCAGAACCTGGTCTACTTGCTAGTGTACTACAATCTAGTGACAGACTTCCAGATTTTGCTGGGACACAAATTACCATCTATTAGTTCTTCAGGAATCAGGCTGCTAAAGAAAAAGATTAAATGGTTGGATGAAGAACCCTCCCGATCCTGCTGAGGTAGAAGATTGTTGCTCAGAAGGAGGAGTGAATGATGTTGTGCCGACAGGTCGAGGGGGTTACGAAATCCAAAACTTATTTGGCCAGGCAAAGATTATCAGAACAATTTTGACTCCCTTGCCGAGGCTTAATTTGTGGATCACCCTCAGAATCAGGGGAACTCAGAGGTACTGAAGCTTCCATTTCAGAAAGGCATCACCAGAGGACCCCTCGCCAGCCTCAGCTGTTGCACAATGCATAGTGTGGGCACTTCCTGCTGGGCAGAGAGGAAAAGAGATCAGGAGAATCCCTGAATATTGGAAAATGCAATCCTTCAGATCCAGCAGAAGCTCACACTTGCTGGGTGCATACGTGAGCCTGCTGAGGGAGTCTGCAGTCAGATTGAGCTCTCCCACTAGATGTGGCTAGATGTGATGCAACTAAATGAATGCCACGTGTATAGCCCGGTGCCATATACCTTGAGGATTAGTTCATTCTGCCTGGTTTGTTGATATTGAACATAGCCATATAATTCTCCCCTGGAGAGATTGATGAAATGCCCCAATGGTCAGAAAGATTGCCTTCAGCTCTAAGATGTTGATGTGCTCCTCCCGGTCCTCTGGGCCTCAGAGCTTGTGCACTTGTAAATGACCCAATGTGGCTCCCCATCCCCGGAGGAACTCATCCAGTGAAATAGAACCCATGGGTTACACCTCAACAAGCAAGACTGTGGGAAATATCTGGCACATGAACCCACTAAGAGATACCCTGCTAGACCTGAGAAGGAATGGAGATCACCATGAACTGTGGATGAATGTCCAGCTTACAATTGGAAGCAAGATGCCACTGGGTGTTCCTCCTGAACCGACTTGAGTCCAGGGCCGTTAAAATGCAAGGCCCCATCAGACTATTTAATCTCAGACACATTAGCTAGTAAGATCAACTGAAAGAAAACAGCTGCAAACTCCTGAATGGCTCATATCCTCTTGAATCAGGAAGACTTTGCCATGTACTGTGTCCCAGTAGAATGTAGTGAGTGTCTGGGTCAGTAATAGCAATGCCTTTTCAAAATGTATGGATACGCCCAAGGAATACAAAATCTCTACAGTCCTTTGTAGGAAGAGAGGGGTCACCTCAGTGGGGGAGGTTCGACTGAATAAGCCGGTTGTCCAGGTAAAGGTAGATCTGAATCTTCCCTTTCCAAAGGAAGGATGTGACTGCCGACATGACCTTCATGAAAACCAGAGGGGCTGAACAGAGAGCAAATGGGAGGACATTTTATTGGTTGGCAGTCCAACTTAGCAAACCAGAGGAACTTCCTGGGCAGGCACCCAGAAGCATACTGAAACACAAAGCCAACCACCCTGTTGCAGCATGGATAGTATGTGGGCAGGTGTTACCATCTTGCATCTTTCTTGAAGCAAAGAAGAATTAAAAAAATTGAAGAGACTTGCACGCACACCTGCTTTCTCGTTCTTTAGAGCTTAGTTTGTGAATAGTATCCCTCCTTCTCCGAACGTGGCTGCACCGACTTCACGGCCCAAGATGAAGCAGCTTGTTGACCACCACCAAGAGAATGTATGAAAGTTGTTGGGGAATGAGGGAGTAAAAGGCATCTGAAGTACTTTGCTCCCAAGCTGGCTAAAGAAAGTGAGACTCAGACTCTACTGGTTTGAGGTGTTCTTTGGGCTGAAAACCATCAGCTGTTTTGTTTATCAGTAGGACCAGAAGAGGAAGGGGGGAAAAAGCCCTTTGAAATGGACTGTTTTTCCTTGCCTTACGAGGATGAGGAAGACACTACCCCCTCACTCTCTTCTTATGCTAGCAGGATTGCAACCCTCTGAATCCTCAAAAAGCTTTGGGACCATCAGATCTCGACTATGAGGATGACTTAAAAGATGATTTTGTAGAGATAGTGTTAAGTGGCTTTGCTGTTAAAGTCGCCTTTTCCTTGAAAAGCTCCTCATCAGAAGACGAACTGAAGAGTTGCGACCTATTAAAAGGAACAGAATTCCCCATTTTCTGCATCTCTGGGTAGCAATTTGTGCTTCTGAGTCATGCCAAGCATCATATCTTCAATACCCAGTATATACCTCTGCACGTCGTATCACATGGCCAGACGAGTTTCATGACATATGGACAGCGGAGCAGAATTGATGCCTCTTGTCCTCTGGCCAGGTGTGGAAAGTTCTGCAATCTCCTTCCACAGGCACAAGCTGCATGCCACAAGGTTAGCATCTGTGGTATCATGTCCGAGGTGGAGGGCGCAAATGGAGCAGACTTTTCTCCTCACTGCATCCAGAGCCTTCTCCTTCACAGATGGGGGCAGGAGAAGACCTAGCAGAAGAACCAGACACTCCAGGATGCTGTTGCAAGGCTGTGAGCACAACAGCCAACTGTGCTGAGGGTGAGAGGCTAACTCAATGTCTCGTTTGGTAATAAACAGAATTGCGCATACCATTTTCGGTTAATGAGAAGTGCGGTCAGAGGAACTTCCTACAAATTGTTTGACTCCTTAGGCCCATCTGGCTGGATCGAGATGGCAGCACTCGGTTTTTTGAAAAACAAAACTGCGAATAAGACCCCAACTGATGAAGGTTCTAGGACCGATAGTTTAGGTACTCAAGAACACCCACCACAGGTTAATCAAATGCTTTACCAGAGGAATACATACATCACCTGAATGAAGGAGCTGCAGGACAGCTTGGTTCAAAGTTAGTATCCATTGGCAGGCCCTGTGAAAGTGGAAGCGAAAGAGGTTGATGTACACCAATAGTAGAGGTTAAGTCTGTGCTGTCACAGTAGGCAAAGAAATGGCATTGGTGCCAGCTGTGGAACAGGTAGGGAAATTATTTTCCGTGGCAGGGTAGGCTGAGAAGGTATAACCTCCTGTATGTCCACAAAGAAGAACCTCGTTGTTGGGGCCATCAACGTGTCTAAACTTGTATAAAAGAGTCTTCTTGAGGAGGAGAGCTGACCCTCATTGATGAGATGGGTTCTGGAAACGAATACCGAGTGCTGACACTGAGAATGATAAGAAGAGACTGTGGGGTCCAGCAAACTATGTCACATGGAAGGTTTGCTTGAAGGTAGCCCTATCCCAACTGGATGTGGTGTAGCCCAGTCAAGAAGTGCGAAGTCTAGTGACTTTGAGGCCATTGACAAAACAGATGGTGGGACTTATGCAAACTTTGATCTACAAGGCGCTGCTACTGCTTACATTTTGGTGGCGACCAGTGGAGCTGCAAAGCCCTGTGAGGCTTGAGGGAAAGGAATATTTAGCTTCTGCCCATCCTAAAAAGAAGGCACTGACAGTAATGCTGCGCAGTAAAAACCCACCTGAATGGCAGATTGGTCTTTCCCAACAGGGGAGGCTAGCCAAATAGGAGAGGCCACATTTTAATAAGCCTCACATGTTTTATGTATAGGTCCAAGGACCCTTCAGGCACCGCTGGGTAAGAAGAATGTGGCAGGAGGGCCTTTCTCAGACCAGTGAGTTACTCCGGAGTCACGTCACCAGGGTAGCCTCTGAGGAGAGCGGAAAGAGATGTACCTTCTTGAGTGCAAAGTTCATGAATTTCTGTGGCGAGTTGTGAAAACGCTCCTCCCGCGCCAAAGCCTAATATGAAAGCGAGAAGGGCATGAGAGCAGTCACACAGGCTTGATGATGTGCCTTCTTGCACCCTATGAAACTGGAGGCAAAGGTGTCATATCAACCTACACCTTCCGAAACCTGCATCGGCACGCTTAAACCGAAAGAAAAACCCGAAACAGTACACACAAAAAAGGTGACGCACCGGAAGGGGAAAACAAGAACAGCGGCTTGCGATGCTTTTGAGACCTCCACTGTGGAGAAAGGAACTGATGGGTGGGCCACGCGCATATCCAGGAGACGATCCTGTGCGGGAAGCAGTTTGCGTGCACCAGCGCGTTACCAGTTCGGTCTTTGTAAAATGATACTTGGCAACATGATCCAGTCCCACCCCGTGTGACAGAATAAACACCAAGTATGGAGAATGGGAGACTGAGCATCAATGTATAACTTAGAGGTAGGTGAAGAAGCAGGGGGAGGGTGCTGCAGAATTGGTCAAATTTAGATTCCATGGGGGGGGGGTGGGGGCCGTCGGGGAGGAGAGAGGGAGGGAGGGGCAGCGAAAAGAGGGAAGGCGAGAGAGAGAGAGAGAGAAAAGAGGGTGGGAGAGAGAAAAGAGAGAGGTAGAGAGAGAGAGAGAGAGAAGAGGGAGGGAGAAAGAAGACAGAAAAGAGGGAGGGAGGTAGAGAGGAGAGAGAAAAAAGAGGGAGAGAAAAGAGAAGAGTGAGAAAGCAAAAAGGAGAGAAAAGAGGGCGGGAGAGGCGGGAGGCGGGAGAGAGAGAAAGGGGCGGGAGAGAGAGAAAAGGGGGCGGGAGAGAGAAAAGGGGGACAGCAGGAGCGGTAGAGGGCGAGAGGGCGGCAGGGGAGGGAGGGAGGGAGGGAGAGGGAGAAAAAAAAGTGACTGTGGCGGAGTGCTGAGCTGCAACTAAAATGCAACTGTTAAAGGGCGGGTAAAGCACACATGGTCAAAAGCAACTAAAATGCATTGGGCAGGACAGCAGAGTACTGGAGCCAAGGACAGTGTGAATACAAGTAGGAGGAGACCCACATACTGGAGTGACACCAGAGGCTCACTATGGTCAGCACATGGAGTAATAGTCACTGCTTTAGACTGCCTTTCACACAGTGTGCTGCTGACTCTGGCAGCAAGCACTAGATTATGAATGAACTTTCACTTAAGAGTAGTTATGGCATTTTCCTAACATTATCGCGGATAGGCGTTTATAGATAACGAAGGTGTTTTAGAAGGAAATAATGTCCAGGTTGTAATACCGATATTGCAGGCTTCCAAGTCTTAGTGCATGTGGATACTTTCCCACTGCAAAGTGAAATCGTCAATATTTAAAAGTGTATATACAACTTAAGGAAATCCTGTGCCGGCAGGGCGCCTGCCTGCATAGATACGGCGACTCTGCAGAACGTACATCTGGAGTATCTCCACTTCCCAAAGGGAGGGGGGCGACGAGAAATGCGAAGAATGCAGGCGCTCCAAAGGCGACCCCTCCAGAGCATCCCTCTTCATGGCACTGTCGATTAGACACGCCCCTCACACACCCAGCCCCCCCGCCCCCTCCCTTCCTCCCTCCTAACAGGACTGGATCTGGAAAACTCCCCGCACAGGATCCACGAAACCTGACTGCAAACATTCGACAGTTCAAGTAACGGTTGCAGAAGCCCACTTCCCCCTCCCCCTCCCCCTCCCTCTCCCCATCCCACTCCCCCTCCCCCTCTTCCCAACAGTACATAAAACAGATCCAGGATAACAGTCCCATCACACAACAGTGGCACAACAACCACTGGGCAGATCGGGCTTTAGCCCCCCCCACCCCACCCCCACAAAATGTCGGGTTATGTAGACTTGATCTGGCTGCCCTACAGAGCTATGGCAGAACACTAGAGGACGCAGACAATAAATAGTGCCTGTGGCTGCACAGTTAAAGGACAGGCAATGAATATAACCCTCGGAGAGGGGAGCGAGGGGGCATTACTGGTAGGGTAATGCCCCGGGGTCATAGAAGCCCAAGTAAAGACCCCTGGGGGCATTACCCTAGCAGTAATGCCCCCCCTCTGAGGGTTATATTGCCATTAGTACCCTGGTACCTCGGGTATGGTCTCAATGCGCTCTCGGTTGAACGCCCTCAGGAGCCATAGTCCAGGTCAGTGGAGCAAGTCAGAGTTGTAAATAGTGTGTGTGCACTCTATGTGGGCAGCTAGGCTGAATTTTCGTGGCGATTAGCTGCATTCCAATATTAGAAGTAGTGTGAAGGTTATGTGAGACTGGTAGTATGTGTGCATCTAGGCCGAGTTGTCACGGGGTAGCTGCATTCTAGCAGAGGCGGTGCTTGTATTTGAGATTATGTGCGCAGGTAGGGGGGAGCTGCATTCTAATGTTGTATGGTGCAGCGTGGAGAGTCTGTATATCGGGGGTATGTGCGAGTATTCATGCAGTTGGAACAGCCCTATAAAACGTTTCAGTGTTAGCACCTGCATTCTTATGCATAGTTTTATTTATTCATTTGGATTTGTAGAGCGCACTAACAGCCCAAAGGCATCGAGGCGCTGTTACATGAATTTGTCTTCGTTACAGTCAGAGTTATTTGTTCATGGTTACAGTGAGCTTGCAGTAAGACCCTCTTGGTAGAGTGTTGAAAGTACATTCCCGCATATACATACATGTTACACATATAATTAATAGAGCATTTGTACAGAAAAATGTTATGAGTTACATGATAGTAAGGCGGTAGTGATCTTCTACCTAGGGGGTACTTAGTTAAACAGCATGGTATGGTTTTTAGAGCTTTCTTGAAGGCTAGGTGTGACTCGATACTTCTCATGTGAGGTGGCATGGAGTTCCAGTGCTTGGCTGCTAGGACTGAGAAACTAGTCCCACCAGCCTGCATTCTCTGTGTTTTTGGAACAGAGATCCTGTTTGTGCAAGCAGTTCTTATGGGTCTGGTTGAGATTGGCTTGACAATTCTTTGAGTAAGGTTTAACAGTGCCAGGTTATGGACACATTTATGTGTCAGAGCAAGGGTTTTAAAGACGATCCTTTCTTTAATGGGGAGCCGGTGCACCAACTTCCTGGCTTCGGTGATGTTTTCTCCCTTAGAGTTACAGGTGGCTGCCCTCAGGGCATTGTTTTGGACGGTTTGGAGTTTACTAATGTTTTTTAAAGAAGTCCCTACAAAGAGGGCATTTCAATAATCCAGCCGTGATCCAATTATTGCTCTTGCAATTGTGAGACAGTTCTGTTCCGACAGAAAGGGTCTGGCTGCATTAAGGAGTTTAGAAGGATAGGCCGATGTCGACGCAATGCCGTTGACCTGCCTGTTCATGGAAAGGTCAGATTCAAGGTAGACCCCCAGGGTCTTGACAGCTTTCGAGACAGTGATTGCAGTGTTATCAATCATGAATGAGCTGTATTGTACATCTAGTTTCCTCAGGGTAGCCGGGGAGCCAACTAGCAGGAGCTCGGTTTTCTCACCATTAAGGCATAACCAGTTTTCTGCCATCCAGGATTGGATAGTGGAGTATATGTTCTTCAGGGTAGCTCTGTTGGCCTCAGTCACCAGTTAGTGGGATAATGACCTGTGTATCATCAACATAATTTGTGTATGTGATACCCAAGGCGTCCAGGATGTGGAACAATGGCCTTGTAAATAGGTTATAGAGGGTAGGAGAAAAGCATGAGCCCTGTGGGTCTCCACATTTAATATTGCTTGGATGTGCATAGGCTAAGTTAGAAAAGACTTTCATACCCCTTCCTTGGAGGAATGAGGCGATCCATGCAATGGCCTTCGGGGAGAAATTGGCGGAGGATGAGAGATGATGGCAAAGGGTCTTATGATCCACCAGATCAAATGCTGCTGATAAATCAAGCAGTAGGAGGACAGCAGGTTTTCCCGCATCTCTGAAGTCGTCCACTTGATTTTTTAGGTCTAGAAGAGCCGTTTTGGTGCCATGCCCTGGACGGAAACCTGACTGCCTAAAGCCAAGGAATTTCTGGACTTGCAGGTAGGCTGCTTTGTTCAGAATTTTTATGTTTAGGCAATTGAAATCGTGATGGGCCTTTGTACTTGCATGCCAGGGGAGTGCTTGGAAGGGTAGGGGCAGGTCACAAGACTGCTCATTCTCACAGGAGTCCCCAAGTGTGTGGTTTCAGACATGAAGGAGAGAGTTAACTGCTTCTAACATTGAAGCGATCCTAGAATAGTCTCATTAGAATGCATAAAAAAGTTAGATGCCCACACAAGTAAGTTTGCCCCTCCCCCACAGTCTCTGAAGTTAGCGCATCTCACAACATTTGAAGGGTTAGCCCCCCTTCCACTCTAAAATTTTAGGGTAGGTGCACCCTTCTCACAAAAACCTGCTTAGGTCCGATCTCACAGCTGGCAACGTCCTTCTACCATGAAAACAGTAAATTTCAAATATCGTCACCAACCCGGATGATAAACAACATCTAGTTCCCTAAATCATACCGTATTCCAACTCTCAACAAAAGGTTCACAGCTGCTTCTTAAAACATGGCTCCACTATCTACCACGGCTAGAGGTGAAGGAGCAGTGGTCCATCATTGGACGCGAAAACCAGGGACATCCAGCAACCTCCGGGATGCATAATAAACGAGAGATGACCTACTAAACAATGGTGGTGGCAGGCAAAACCTGAGGCAGTGGCGTGAAACAGAGCCCTGTAAGTTAACTCTTACTAAATAAAGCAAGCTGAGGCAACTAACTACCCGGTAAAGAATTGTCCCGTCTCCTCATTTCAAAGGGAAGGGCTTTGGTAAACATGTGGTAATGGGGACAGGGGACATCAAGTGCAATATGTGAAGGGAATTCATCTGTGTTAGTCTGGAGGCGGGAGGGAGACTGTGTGGGCTGTGTGATGATTCTCCCCTACGAGGCTAGATGAGGCGATGCCGCTACTCAATAGTCCCCCTAGGGGTGGTAATATGAGCAATGACCTTATAGGGAGGGACTCGCCTCCTGGGAAGAAGGATGACCACCTGGGGAAAAGCCTCCCTACAACCCCATCGCAGAACCCCCTACCCCTCATGGTCACCCTTTTCTCCCACCATTGATAATGGAACCATGTGTTATTGTAAAGTCAGTGTCAACAAGAAGGTGTACCCCTGTGTTCTCTAAGGGAGTAAGCAATGTTTTGTTTGGATAGGTTCTGCTATTTAGACTATCCAGATTGTATGTTGTCGGGTCTCCATAGTTGGAGATCCACGAGATTGGGTCTATGAATACCCACCCCCAGTTTGTGAGCATTCCAACAGTTTCATCCAAAAAGACATTGGAAAATGAAGGATTAGTCAATGGATTTGTTTTACTTCGCAGCAAAAGAAACAATCTAAAGGATAACCGCATAAAGAAAAAGCACGAAAATACAAATTACAATTAGTTAATACTCATACTAACATTAAAACAATTGTAAGTGGTTGACAATTAATTTCTGTCACTTGTTGCAAACTAGATGTTGGGATGTACAGTGTGCAGTATAACAAAAACTTCAGGGTGAGAGGTCACAAAGTTCCAACATTATAGCAAATATAACAGTCACTTCTTACTGCATTATTTTTCACAAAATGTATTTAATGACATCTGGATAATGTTGGTGGGGATAGAGCACCCAGAGATGTAAAAACATACATATAGGTATGATCCAGTAAGACAGGCTGGATCTCAATGCAATAACAACAACAGATAACTGCTACTATTGGTTGATCATTTCAATTGTGCAGTCACAAGAATAAACATAAACCCACATCAATGGACATATATACAAAAAGCATATTAACAATGCTTCAAATGTGCACTGTTCAAATGGAGATATCGTCGACACAAAGGTGTTTCGGCCTCGAGGAGCTGTATAGTGTAGCTTTATGGGCAGGCCTTCATCAGGACGTGTGTGGAATGGATGGTCCCGGGGTCTCTATGAACAACAAATGGGAAGGGGTAAGCGGAACAATGACCTCCAGTAAAATGATAATTCACAAAGCTCCCATCGGATGCTTCATTAAAAACAGGAGACTCCCTGGTGGAGGAGCCTAGATCTTACCAAAAACGTATTCAGTGTAAGGGTAAGTAAGATAATCCATCATGGGTATAGATATCTTTGGGGCATTCAATGCGTCATTGAGGGAACAAATGTTTACCTGTAACGACATATAAAGATCTGTAAGAGTTCTATACAGATCGTGGTGTCATATATGAGTGAGAGAAATTTGGGTAAAATCTTACCTCAAATGGTAAGATGTGTCTTCTTGGTTCAAAATGGTGGAGACACCCACTGTGAATCGTGGTTCCTATCCCAGATTGTCCAAACGTGGCAGTATCTGTGTACGAAACACGCGCATGAGTTAAGGAAACTTATCTGCGAGCAAAATATAGGTATAGTGAGGACAAAGTACTGTACTGGGCCCTGTTACGTGGCCTAGAATCAGAGCACATGGGATTTAGCTTGCATTCGTACCTTAATGTGTTCGTCTGGACTAGGCGAGGGGGCGCAGCGTCTCTGGACACAAACGTCTCTGGACACGAACGCCTTGAAAGTGAAACTGTAGCCATGACGACCTCGGGTAATCAAACCCGTCAGTCGTATTGATTGGTTAGGTGGTGGCACTCCCGTAGTAGGGCGTCATCCGTCCAGTAGCCAATCGTGCATAGCCACGGGGGCTCAAGGGGGCGGACTCGCTGGACGCCTCTGCTAGGGGCGAAAACAGTGTGTGAAGTGAGGCAAGTGTGGTGCGCGCTGATTGCACGTAAGATGCAGGGTAAATGGAACCGCGAGCAAACGCCTAGATTTTAGCAGAGATGATGTCATGGAATGGGTGGAGTTTGTGTGGAGCCGCCCAATGTTGTCAAGTGTGGCTTGCAATCTGTAATCAATCTAGACATGTAAATCACTTATGCATAACATTTCAGAACAAACAATGATAAATACAGATAAAGACATGTCCACATTGATTCATGTGCGGAATGGGTACCAGACAGTGGTATTTAAATTCACAGGCTCTAGAAGTGTTTCCATTCTACAGATATATTTAAACCTGTTCTAACAGGGTCTAGTTTATGGACTAACTGTTGCTCGAGTCTCGTCAGAGCTTTATCCCTGTCCCCTCCTCTTTTCTGCGGAGTGAGTTGCTGTATGATAGTCCAGGAAATGTCATCATTTGTGTGTAGGGTTTGTCCAGTACCTTGTTTTTGATGCAGGATCTGTGTTCTGAAATCCGCTGTTTCACTGGTCTAGTCGTTTTCCCTATGTAGAGTAGGTGACACGGGCATTGTATTCCATAGATCACAAACCTGCTGTTGCAGTTGGTGTGGGCCTATAGAATTCGATGGTATTCCTTGTAGTCAAAAGTTTTTGTCGGACTGGTGTAGCGACACGCCACACAAGTACCACATCAATGGTGTCCCACCACACTCGGGAGGTCCCACAATGTGTTTGGTGTCTTCTTTTCTTCTACGTAAGTGTGAACTAAAGTATCCCTTAGGTTCTTGTTCTTTTTGAATGCAATGATTGGCTTTTTCTCGTAGGATACCCTTATTTTTGATCAAGTGCCAATGTTTGTTGATAGTTTGTTTGGTAAGGTTACTTAGAGGACTATATGTAGTGACACAAACCAGTCTGTTCATTTCGGTTTTCTCCTTCGGTGTCAGGCATATGGTTCTGTCAGTATTTGATGCTCTTTTTCTTGCCTGTCTAATCGATTTTTTTAGGGTATCCCCTCTCTTTCAGTCGATGTTGTAGGTCATTGGCATGTTGCTCGTATTTCTCTTTGCTTGAACAGTTCCGCCTGATTCTTAGAAACTGGCCGTATGGAAGATTGTATCTAAGACCCTGAGGGTGATAACTCGAAAAATGCAATAAACTGTTGCGGTCGGTTGGCTTCCTGTAAAGTTCGGTTTGGAGGTGGTTGCCTGATCTATAGATGTGCAGATCGAGGAAGTCCACAGCCTGGTAACTCCAATCTATGGTAAATCGGATGTGATCATTGCATTGATTCAGCCATTGGTGGAAAAGGCCCAAATCAGATTCTGTACCGGTCCATATAAGTAGGACGTTGTCAATATACCGTCGCCATAGGAGTATTTGTGATTTGAAAGGGTTGTGATCATTGTGTATGTGGTCTGTTTCATACTGAGCCATATACAAATTAGCCACGTCAGGGGCAAAGGTAGCCCCCATGCTGACACCTTTGATTTGTTGGTATAGTATATCTTTGAAAAGAAAGAAATTCTCCGACATGGAAAGTCAGACGCATTCTAGGATGAAATCTGTTGGTGTTGTGGTCACATCAACCCTTTTGTTAAGACAAATTTGGAGAGCTTCTAGGCCTTCTCTTTGTGGTATCGAAGTGTATAGAGCTTCAACGTCCATTGTGGCAAAAATGCAATGTTGTGGTTATTCCAGGTCTTGTAGCATCAATATGACGTTGGTGGAGACTTTAATGTAAGAGGGCATCTTACTCACAAACCGTTTCAGAAAAAAAAAAAAAAAAATCGGTGTACAAGGATAAAGGTTCTAGTAAGGAGTCACATACAGAAACTATAGGTCTTCCTGGTGGTTGTCTTGGGTTCTTGTGAATTTTGGGTAAAATATAAAAAGGCAGGGATTCTTGGATGTGTTTTGTTTAGAAATTGACGTTCTCCCTCGCAGATCCACCCTTCTTGTTCAGCATGTTTGGTTAAGTTGGTAATCTCTTCATGGAGTCTGGTAGTGGGATCTTTCGCCAGGATCTTATAAGATGTTTCATCAGCCAGAAGGCGCAAGCATTCTTTGTTGTAGTCAGCTGTCTCCATAATGACAATCCCGCCTCCCTTATCAGCCGGTTTCAAATTAATGCAGGGATCTTGGTTGAGGTCTGCTAGGGATTTCCTTCCATCTCGGGTGAGATTGTCCTGATAGTCATTTCTTTGTGTCAAACCTTCAACCAAATTCTCAAAAGTTTCAAACTCGACCGGTATAATATGTGGTGGTGGCATAAAAACTGATTTGGGCCTGAAGCCAGTGATATTCTCAGGTGCTTCATTGCTCTCAGATGTGGGGTCTTCATGATCTGGTAAGTACTGAAGTCTGATGTTCCGGAAGAATCTCTTCACCTCAATTTCTGCTTGGAAAGGATTTGCTCGAGCTGAGGGTACGAAAGACAAACCTTTCCCCCAAGAGGGTTTCTTCTGACGGAGTCAGTGTTCTGGATGATAGGTTAAAAATGGGAATCTGTTGTCGCATGGTTGGTTCGAGTACCACTGTCGAGTCCTCATGTATTGTCCTTGTTGTTGAGGCCGTCTCTTGGGGCGCCCTCATTGTTCCCCCTCGGGGAAAAAAAGTAGGGGGATGTTGTGATGGTGGGCCCGACGTGTTTCCTCCGGAGAGACCGGGGTCACTGCCGCTGGACGCGGCTGAGCTGCCAGAGAAATTTACCACTTTGTTACGCCTATAGAAGTTGTTTTGTTGCTGCTGTTGTAGATCAGTGTAATATGTTTCTCGTAAGTAGGGGTAGGTCTTTTCCTCTACGTAGCTACTTAGATCTTTTCTGAACTTCTGAATGTTTCGGTCGATGGTGATCTGTTTACATTTTGCGACTTCTTCTTCTAGTTTCTGCTTGGCGTCTTGAATGGTTGCGTTTTCTGTGAATTTTT
The DNA here is from genome assembly GCF_040938575.1 of Ambystoma mexicanum. NCBI lineage: Eukaryota > Metazoa > Chordata > Amphibia > Caudata > Ambystomatidae > Ambystoma > Ambystoma mexicanum. The sequence goes on along the minus strand of NC_090923.1, from coordinate 663,801,309 downwards.
TCTCTAATTCAAGTAGCTCCTCTCCTTGTTTCTTACAAAACTACTGGGTATTTCGACAGCCCTCGGACCACAGGAAGGTGTCCTAGCCCAAGGATCTAATAAAGACGAATATAACTGCATCAATTAACGCAAAAAGAAACTAATACGAACAGAGATGCATGGGACGTTCATGCTTGAGTACCTGAGAGCGGGAATTATTCCAGACGGATTACAGGTCAAAAATATACCACGAGTATTCATTGACAATCCGAAATTCAAGAAGAACTTCTTCTTGGGCAGTATCTATGATTAAAATAATCCAGTCCCTGCTGCATTTATTCCCAACGTCACTAAAGTTCTTCTTGAATTTCGGATTGTCAATGAATACTCGTGGTATATTTTTGACCTGTAATCCGTCTGGAATAATTCCCGCTCTCAGGTACTCAAGTATGAACGTCCCATGCATCTCTGTTCGTATTAGTTTCTTTTTGCGTTAATTGATGCAGTTATATTCGTCTTTATTAGATCCTTGGGCTAGGACACCTTCCTGTGGTCCGAGGGCTGTCGAAATACCCAGTAGTTTTTGGAAATATTCGGTGTATGAAACAACATTGACTTTATCCATGGTTTACTTGATTCGAGGATATTGGTTCCTTTTGTAGTCTATACTGTGTACTAGAAAGCCCTACACAGATACTGTCACGTTTGGACAATCTGGGATAGGAACCACGATTCACAGTGGGTGTCTCCACCATTTTGAACCAGGAAGACACATCTTACCATTTGAAGTAAGATTTTACCCAATTTTCTCTCACTCATATGAAACCACGATCTGTATAGAACTCTTACAGATCTTTATATGTCGTTACAGGTAAACATTTGTTCCCTCAACGACACATTGAATGCCCCAAAGATATCTATACCCATGATGGATTATCTTACTTACCCTTACACTGGATACGTTTTTGGTAAGATCTAGACTCCTCTACCAGGGAGTCTCCTGTTTTTAATGAAGCATCCGATGGGAGCTTTGTGAATTATCATTTTACTGGAGGTCATTGTTCCACTTACCCCTTCCCATTTGTTGTTCATAGATAGAGGCCCCGGGACCATCCATTCCAACACACGTCCTAATGAAGGCCTGCCCATAAAGCTACACTACACAGCTCCTCGAGGCGAAACACCTTTGTGTCGACAATATCACCATTTGAACAGTGCACATTTGAAGCATTGTTAATGTGATTTTTGTATATATGTCCATTGATGTGGGTTTATGTTTATTCCTGTGCCTGCACAATTGAAATGATCAACCAATTAGCAGTTATCTGTTGTTATTGCATTGAGATCCAGCCTGTTTTACTGGATCATACCTATATGTATTGTTTTTTCTAAACATCTCTGGGTGCTCTATCCCCACCAACATTATCCAGATGTCATTAAATACATTTTGTGAAAAATAATGCAGTAAGAAGTGACTATTATATTTGCTATAATGTTGGAACTTTGTGACCTCTCACCCTGAAGTTCTTGTTAATTTAAGCACACCCACCTAGGTTTTTCAGGGCTCTGCCAGGTGCCCTAATCTTCAATCCAGTGTGCAGTATAGACTAACGAAAACATACATTTCATACTGTGGTTAATGAACAGTGAGAGTTGAAAAAAGAGAAAAAAAGAGAAATTCATATGACAATCATTTGTACCCAGAAGTGTATGGTTTACTTTTTATATGGTTCTTCTACCCCATATGTGGGCTAATGGTCTATTTACCAATCTTAGACCAAGCCTATATTAACACTGGGAAAATAGGGGTCTCAATGTTACCCTGGGTAAAAACTAAATTTGATAAAAAAGATATTGTTTCAGGGTCTTATGGTTAAAGATGTCTTTGCCAAGTGAGGAGGAGGAGGAGGAGGAGGAGGAGAAGGAGAAGGAGGAGAAGGAGCCATATGCAAGGCCAGCCAAGTACTGCAATGAGGTGGCTCACTGGAGGCATGAAGAGTGCCAAAGAGACTTCCCAAGATGGTGTTGATGTTGCGCAAGGGCATGGTCAACAATATGAAGTAGAAATCAAGAACGGACTAGTGTGCTCTCATTGTGGAAGCCAGCAACACACAATTCCTGCCCGGGAGATTCAAATCGAGAGGACCAGAGACGCAGAGAAGCTGTTCCTCCAGACGGAGGCAGAACGTGACGCTGCTACAAAGTCACAGGAGCCAGCTGAAAGCATACTCACCAGATGGAAGAAGCAATCTAGGAGTACGACCGAGGTTGACGGTGAGGTCTGGAAACAGTGCAGAGACTCGACAGCTGGAGCCTGCATCAGAGTCGCGCAGGTGTCAGAAATCGCAGAGGAAGGAACCTGCGACCCTGGGAAAAGCCATAGCCATGTCCCACCAGAGAACAAGGTAGCAGGATTGTTGGGAAGACCGGAGGGTTCCAGAAAGCCAAACCAAGAAGCCAGAGTGCATCAGGAGTCTCATCACAGTGGCGACAACCCGAACCATACCATTGAGCCAGACTGCATCGGGAGTGATCTCCCTCGTCGCAGTGGCCAAGCCAATACCACTGACCAAGCAGAGTGTATGGGGAGCCATCTCCCTCGCAGTGATCTACCCAATACTGCTGCCCAAGTAGAGTGGCACAGGAGCCATCTCCCTCATCAGAGTGGTAAATGGAAGCCAAATAAGGCTAGGAGTTCTTCTACTTCCTGGAAGGAGTTAAAAAGACACATCAAGTTTTCTGCAAGAGTGCTTAAAGACCACTGTGGAGAACATTTATAGAAGGATCAGTAGAAGGGAGTCATTCCCCTGGTCCTTTGTGATGGAACATTGAAGGCGTTACTTCTACTATCAGACGGAAGCAAGAAACCAGGAGAAGGGAATCATTCACCTGGTGAAGGAAACACAAACTTCACTTTAGTCAACGACTTAGGTTTATAGTTGTAGGGGTAGATTAGTTGGTTTCTGATGGAGGAATGAAAACATTTACATTTTGACAGACATTCTGACAACTCACTATGGTTTTCCTATGTTGAGGCAGGGCAAGCCCCTTAGAATTAGGGAGGGATAGGTTTCTTTGTTGATTTAATTAAAAAAAAAAAAGTGTGTAGCCCACAGAATGACCCCTCCTTGTCAGTCTCCTTCTACACCCTCACAGCTGTCAATGATATGGCAATATGAAGAGCAACAGCTTCATAGAATTCCTCTCTATGCAGATAGTCGAAAGGTGTCCTATTGTGTTTAATGATGCGACCATACAGGGACATGTGGTCTGTGGACTGTTTGTGGGCACGGCACTTAACTTACGACATTCAATTAACAACATGGTGAGGGACATGGCTGCACACATAGTGTTTTTAGTTTACCATTCCCATCCTCCCATAAAAAGGGAGTTTAACTCAGACATAGGGAACGCAGTGCACGAGACATCTGGCAATGAGGCATGAGCACCGTTTCAGGAACTCTTGGAATTTAACAAAGGGGCTTGAAAGTGGCCAGTTGAGCTATGGTGTAACATGGCCTCCTAGGCTGAATGTTGAGAACGTAGAGAGGAATGGCTTGGTGCTGCACTTGCTGAAGTTTCGAGGTCGAGCATGACCTTGGAATGGCCAAATCTGTCTGTACAGGCAGGAGACCAGCACGAAGGCAAAAAGCGGCTCATAACAGATAAAACACTGACTCAACAGCCAGCTTTCCGAAAGCGCCCTTTGGTGACGGAAAAAATGTGGTCTACTACTTCAGATTATCGCCTTAAGCAGAGACTAGTATGGAATGGAATGTATACATGCAAGATCATTGCTTAAATTAATTGGATATACAGGCTGCATTGAAAGAAAAGTATCTTCAAACTGTGCATCGCGATTACTCACACCTTCAGTAATTCATAGTTTCAACACAGCCCTAACAAAGACATATCAGCCACTTTTGCTACCTAAAAACAAGCACATACGCCAAAAAGGAAATGGAGTACAATTACGCGCGCAACAACAAAAAACACATGAAAATCGTGGCACATGGGAACCCCTCATCCCCCAACAACTTCCATGAACACGCAAAACGTTCCATAGATCCGTGGGAACACCAACACAGTACCAGAGAATGATTACCGTCTGATTTGAAGAGGAACTTTAAGATTAAAAAAAAAAAAAACTGGCATTTACTTTTCAACTCACAAAAAACATATTTTTACGCCCAATTTAAGGAGAGTGTAAAATCCAGAGCATATGTTCAGCACACATGCAACACTCCTGCCACCGCAACACACTTCGGTACATATGAAAGCCCTTCGGGGAGTAAAAGACTCATTAGCCACTCAACTTATGTGGTGTTTAAAAAAAAAGACCTTCAAGAATCAAACCGAACGCTCAGATCCTTCAGCTTCAACTTCTCTACTGGGATCGGACTATGACCAGGTGTACACAGGAAAAACCGAGCGCCAACGAGCTGATGACGAGGGCCAACTTTTCTACAGATTCTGGTACCGAGAGGAAGCAGCAAGTACTCCAAAATAGAAATGCGTGCGCACGCTCTGGTGAAGGACACTGGACACTATGGCCCTGGGGTTTGTTAGATTGCGTTAGGCAGTACTCCGTAGCAGGCCTGAAAATGTGCACTCGCCACTAGCCATTGGGGAGTAACACATGGTATTCTGTGTGCATGTGGAGAATTGAGTGGGCACGTTTTTTTTTGCCTGGTTTGTTATTCGCAACTTGACATTTTTACTCTGCTCTGTAGTGTCCTTGGACAGCCAATCAGGGCACAAGCTCTCAGGATGGGCAATTTGCAGGCGTGGGGTGTTATTACCAGTCTGTGGTGTTTCTTTTGGAAGTAAATAGCTCTTTCATCACATAACTGAAAGTACATGCAGTAAACATAGCATCTAGTAAGAAAACCTGAAGTCTAACCAGAACTGTGCCATATTTCTGACACAAACATACAATAAAACTATGGCTATTTTGCTCGTAGAAAAACATAGGTCATTGATATCCTAAGGGGTAATGCCTTCATATGGCCACTGAGCACAATGGAAGCACATTGGATGCCCTATGTTCAGAGAAACCCTTCTATTGCAGCCTAGGCAGGGAAACTTCTGTGAACATGCAGTCAGGGGAGGGTTTGGGGGGGTTAATCAGGAGAATATATATATCTATGCTAATCCCATAGGAAGAGCACTTTTTGGGCAGCTTATAACTCTCTCCCGGGACGAATCCTCACCAAACTTTGCAAAAAAAAAGTATATGGCCCACTCTGAATTTTTTTGCAAAGTTTGGTGAGGTTTGGTCCGGGGTGGGGGGGCGGTCAAAGTTATAGGGTTGGGGTCCCAAAATGTATTTCTTTCCCATAGACTGAATGGGGGAAAAAGAAACTTTGCTCACGCCTACAGCCCAAACCGCTGGACGGATTTTCACCAAATTTGCGGCAGGAGCAGAGGCTTGGTCCCGAAAGCTTTTGTAAATTTGGTGAAAATCCATCCAGTCGTTTTTTAAAAAAATTACCAAAAAGTAGGTCACAAAAAATTTGTGATATCTATGTCCGGTCTGCGGACACACTTCCCTGTTCGCTCCGCGGACATTGTCCCGATTGCCTAATCGGTTTGCGTCAGGTCCGTGGACACGCGACATGTTCGCTGATTGGATGGTGAGGAACATGAAGTGCGTCAGATTTTTGGAAACGCCCGTCATCTTGGATTCGCGGACAGCGGCTGATGTCCGCGGACATCACGGTAAAAACATAGGAAAAAAAAAACACGCATTCCACTTGTCAAACTTATCAAATAATCTCTGGGGAGGTGAGGAGTGATGAGGATGGGAGGGGATATGGCTGCAAGAAGCAAAAAAAAAAAAAACACGTTTTTTGCCGCGAAAGTCTACAAACAGTTCGGATGTTCGCGAACAGTCCTGTAAAAGTTTGTGAACACCTCAGCATTACAGGGTTGGTGAAATGCAGTTCTTGGATGGCCTATAACTTTGGCACCACTTAATGGAACCGCATGACATTTTGCATGTATATTCCTGGGCTCATTGAGGGAGTATGCAAAGTTTGGTGGGATTCTGTCAGGAGGGGGCAAAATTAGAGGGGGGGGGTCCCAAAATATTGTAAAGGCTTATAAACGTGGTGCCATTTGACAAATCTACACAAAGGTTTGCAAAAAGATTATAGATGTAGATTAAGATGTTTTTGTAAAGTCTGAATGGATTTTGTCAAGTGGGGGCTAGGTTATATGATGATTGTATGTGCATACATTTGACACTTTTTAAAAAATAAAACAGTAGTGGATTTCCAGCAAACTTGCGTAAGGAGCATTGGTAAGGACCTACAAGCATGGTTTTTGCAAATGTGGCAGTGTTTTATTATTTGACAAGTGTCATAATGTAGCTACAAAAAAATTGCGGTATACCTTTAGAGACTGAGGGGTAGCTGTGGCCCTGGGCAGTGGCCAGATCGTCCGGGTCATGGAATAAGGTCATGATCCGGACAATCTGGCTACTGGCCATGACCACAAGGGACAAAACATAGGATTAAAGTGGCCATGTCCACCTGGGACTGGCTTTGTGGTAAAGTTATTCGAAATTAGGATAGATTTGAAAGGGTAGAAAAATGTGCTTGTGGTAATATGGTCATAGGGTTCTCTTTTTGCCTTCTGCAGGCTGCTATGGAAAGCGAAGAGGGTCCCTGTATGGAACCCCCACCTTCCCTTTCCATGGTGGCCATCCTGGAAAAGGATTTTCCTTCCTACACAGGGACACCGCAGGCGTCCCAGTGTTGGAAGAAAAATCCTATTTTTTAGCACCTCGGGTACCCGCTTTGGGAACCTAGGGTGCTAATGGCCTTCATCCCCCCATTTCAGGGGCTGTAATGGGGGGGGGATAATGGTCCACAGACATTGTTATCCACTCTCGCTTCGCTTGGGCTAATAACTTGGGCTGTTGGGCCGGTATCCACCGTTCTAGTCCCTGGAACGGAGGATGAACGCCACAATATTCCCATTAGCATTACACAAAATGCAAATGGGATTTGTTGGAAATCTTATTGAGTCTATGTACTTTACTGAGAAATATAAAGTAGATGGATTATACATTTCTTTTTTAGTTCCATTTTTTAACTGTGAAAGGTGGTTCCTAAAAGGAACATTTATTTTGTTTTTGGATGCATCTTTTTTTGGCAGGAGAGCTTAGAACGAAAGGTGGGGAGGGAAATAAGGGAAGAGGCACCAAACACTAATATGGAGGGGCAGGCGGACAGGCGAAAATGCTGCTTGTGTGTTATTTCTAAGGTAGGGGGCAGTGTTTCTCATGCTCCTTGATTATAGCAGTGGTGATGTCTCTTAGGGAGGAGGGATGGCATTAGCTGATTCTATTTTAAGATAAATAGCAGTTTTGCTGAAAGTATGTACGGTGTACTAGATTGTTAATGGATGAGTAGGAATAGGTGTTGGAGCTGTGCAAGGGAAATTTTGAAGTTGAAAGTTCCTAGATCAGTAGAAAACGCAGTTCGTAACTGTCCGCGAAGCACAGATCTTATCGTGAAGTGCGTACAGGTTCTCAGACACGTCATCATGCCACGCGCCAGCATATGGTCATGTGGCACTCTCCGGAAGGTCTGCAATGAAGTCAAATGTTTGTAGACATTATGGTTAAGTTGCACTAATAAAAACCTATGAAATTCAATGAAAAAAACTTTAAAAGGGACGTTATGGTTCCAAGTAAAAGTGAAAACCCCCTGAAATTCGCCACTTATGGTAAGCTAAGCAACCATAACTCGCGCCACCACCATGCATTGCTAAGACTAACACCCAGGACATCAAAGATGACATCACATGTCTGGCTCACTCTTTTTTCCTTTCCTGATATATCTAGGCAAGTAAGAGTCAGGAACTAAAAATTCTCTATAGTACAAAGTACTATATTTCTAGACTTATACTTCAAATATGTTCTTACAGTAATTCACTTAGGGCCCACTCAAAGCATATGAAACATATACAAAGGGGAAAACACAGACCTGGAAGACAGCAATGCTTTCTATGTATGAAGATGATTAGTAATGTTATCAACACTGTCTTATAGTTATGTTGTTTTTTATTACTGTACTTTCCCTGGATATGCTCATATTTGTACACATTGCACTTACAATACTTTCCTTAGGGTCACAATATGTGATAGTTATACATAGGGAAGTAGCAGCTTTGAAGCACAGCAATCATTTCTGTGCATGAAGATAATCAGTTAGGTTATGAAGATTGTCAGGTAATACTGCTTTTTTTTGTTTACTTCACTTTCCCTATATATGCTCTATTTGTATGTGTTGTTGTTTGTGTGCAGTAATGCAATAATGTAGTAAGTGGGTTTCATTAGGTACTTATTAAATGTTTCACAGTATGCAAGACTCTAATAAAAAAGCATTTATAATTTTAGTATCTAACATGGCAAGATTATTAATATTGCATCTCCATCATGTCTGCTGCACACTATCCCTATGTTACTACATGTGTACCTTAGTATATTGGAAAAACTTCATAACACAATGATATTTGGATTAACGCATTACTTAATGCACTACGTACCTCATGATATTTATTCGAATGATCCTTGACACTTTTTTAATTAACATTACAATAAGAATCCCTTGAACAGACTTTTCATGAAAGGTAAATACACATGTGATGTCATCAGTGAGGTCATCAATGTCATCTTTGATGTCCTGGGTGTTAGTCTTAGCAGTGCATGGTGGTGGCGCGAGTTATGGTTTCTTAGCTTATCATAACTGGTGAATTTCATGGGTTTTTCGGTTTTACTTGGAACCATAATGTCCCTTTAAGAACGTTTTTTCACAGGTTTTTAGTAGCGCAACTTACCCATAACGTCCCCTTAACAAAGGTTTTTCATTGAAATATATATATCCACTGTATATAGTGTCGCTGGGAAAAGGTTGTGGCGACATTATATAGGTGACCATATTATATATATATATAGATATAGATATAGACAGGGGCAGCCGGGGTTGCGCGCGTGTGGGGTGTCCACCGCATGTTCCATGTAATAATGTCCCCACAAAAAAACAGCAATTTTTCTGTGATTTTTTTGCATGGTGATATTTTTGAGGGGACAGGATTACATGGAACCGTCAGGGGTTCGGGACGGTCTTGGTTAGCTGTGGCTCATGCTGTGGCTTCCAAAAGAGCAAAAACTAATTCTATGCGACTATGGAGAGAGGAGAATGGCACCTAATGGAAACATATGCCAGTGTTTGGCCATGTCCCCACCCGCTCTATACTCCTTCCACAAAGGTGGCGAGGTTCCAAAACAGGACATGGGCAGTGTTAGGGAGAATTCTGATAAATGGCTAATTTCCCTTACCTAATGAGTCCCTCAGAAGCTTTGCTGGATTCCTAGGATTTGTTTTTCTTCACCTGGTAAGAGTGTGAGCCTTTTTCCCACTTGTGTTTTGCGGTCTGTGTTTTTACCATTTGTGTGATCTTGGGCTCTGGAGCCTCACCTACTCCATGAGCATCATTTTTATGTGTGTTACACAGCACCTTCAGTGCAGTGACACAGGGTTGTCTTTTATACTTCCCTCTTACTCCACTTTTCTGGGACTGACTACCGTCTCCCAGAAACCTGTAAAGTTGCATTAACTTTATGTAGTCTCTTTAAACTACAAACCCAGTACACCCCATCTTACATGGAGTATTGGAAAGGGTTAATTCCTATCTCTTTTTGTCTGTCTCTTGGAGCACTGTTTTGCTCCCTTTATATTATGACTTGGCGTGGCAGTGGTAACTACCCTAACTTTTCTACTACGGTTATCTTATACAACCATGGTATTGTTTTAGGCAATTATATTAGCCTCGAACATAAACCCGCTTGACCAAATACATTTTATTTTGGCTCCGACTGGGTTTAGTCGCCATTTCTTTTTGTTAAAGTCTTTCTCATGTTCTTCTCTGCACGCCAAACCGGGGTGGATTCCTTTGTTGACTGTCTTTTCACGGGCTTCTGCACAGAAGCCCTGCTTAAGGTGCCTGAAAGTCTGGGTACGCAGGATGTGAGGGAGGGGTCTTCGGCCCCTGCCATGAGTTCCCTTGGTAACCCAAGTCGCACTCTTGTCTGATTGGCTAAGGGGACTGGCCTTGCCAGACCAGCCACCCTGCTGTGTGATTGACAGCCAGGCTGAATGAATGAGGGAAAACTGCATAAAAAGCCGGTCTCTGGGACTGGAAAGGCAGAGCCACCACTGGAACGCAAGAACCAACGAGGAGCTGCCCGAAGAGGACCACTTCAATGACTGAACCGCCCGGTGAATTCACTGTACACAGCTACAGTGGGCCGGATAGCCAGGAAGGTGGGACCCTGGTTGGGTTTTAAGGAGTGCACCCTTTATTGTTGCTTTGCTCTGCTGCTGGTTTCTTCCCTGGGTAGTGCAGGACCCTCCAGTCTTCCTACTTCGTGTCAGGTCTTCGGCCCCTGCCATGAGTTCCCTTGGTAACCCAAGTCGCACTCTTGTCTGATTGGCTAAGGGGACTGGCCTTGCCAGACCAGCCACCCTGCTGTGTGATTGACAGCCAGGCTGAATGAATGAGGGAAAACTGCATAAAAAGCAGGTCTCTGGGACTGGAAAGGCAGAGCCGCCACTGGAACGCAAGAACCAACGAGGAGCTGCCCGAAGAGGACCACTTCAATGACTGAACCGCCCGGTGAATTCACTGTACACAGCTACAGTGGGCCGGATAGCCAGGAAGGTGGGACCCTGGTTGGGTTTTAAGGAGCGCACCCTTTATTGTTGCTTTGCTCTGCTGCTGGTTTCTTCCCTGGGTAGTGCAGGACCCTCCAGTCTTCCTACTTCGTGTCAGTCCGACAGTCGCTTCAGGAACCGTGAGCCTGCAGGAACTACCAGGAACATCCGCCTCAGCTACAGCTTCCTCTCCGTTTTAAAGGTACTGTGCAAACCTGGTTGCTCGTTTCGTTCAGCCGCAGGGAAAGTGTGTGAGATCTTTCTCCAATCCTAGGGCTTGTCCTTCTCTTCTTTTCGAACTAACTTTTCTACCACCCAACCTCGTCCGAAATCTGTGGCACAAACTTTACCGCGAACTACCCTGAACCGTGTGATCTTGAGCAAAAGACTTTTGTCCTATTGACTTTGGCCCCAAGCTTTTTCTACCTGATTCTATCACTGTAGTTCCTCTTGTTCTATTGCCCTGAGTACTTACCTGTTGGTGTGATTCAATTTCTATTAACTTTGTCTTTCCCCCCCTTTTAAATTGCTGGAGTGCCATTTTGCTCTCACTTCATTTTGTGAGCTTAACTTGTCTGGAATTTAAGGGAAGTGGTGTGGTGTATTGAGAGTGTGATTTTTTTAACTGCTTATAATGGTGTAATATTATACAACTGAAGAGTGAAATAAATGTATATTCTTTTACTTGAAAACCTCGAGTCAAAGTTTGCCTGAATCATAGTAATTGCTGTCCTTTGTAACTATTTGATACTGCTCACTTACTCTTGAGATAAGTCTGGCTGCTCTGCTACTGCTACCACTTTGACTGTGTAGTACAGGCTTGTACAAAAGGTGAATTTGTACTGTCACTTGTAGTCTTAATTGTGCGTGGTGTTCCCAAAGGGTACTGCATATAATTCTGCCTAACAGGCAAGGCAGCACCTCCCATTGGCCATATGGTGTCATCATTCAGATTTTCCAAGTGCAAACTTCTGAAATCAGCTATGCAGCATGGGATTTAACTACCATCTCACTTCCATGTTACTTTACACGGATTTGTTGCAAGCGAATGGTCTGCAGGGGTTGGGCAAAACATTTTTGGGTAAAGTTTTCTTTGCTCTTTCTTTTATTACTTCACAAAGGCTGTAACTGCTCAAGCAGAGATGCTGAATAACAAGGTTACCTTTCAGCGCCTAAATTAAGCATATGTTACACATCGAGCCTAGATCGACAAACATGCCAGGTCAGGGAATCCAATGCTAGAAATGGAAAAAAATGTACTCTAGGAATCCACTCTTCTTTAGGGGCGTTGTGGCCTCAGGCCAGATCATCTAACACAGAATCTCTTGATGGCACCCAAGACTGGCGATTTGCATAACAACAAAGAGTATTTTAGGAACATTAGAATGCCCACAGTTTTAAATATGCCCGATGGTGATTGAGCAAGAAACCCGTTTGCTCTGCTCTTTTCATTGGTCACAATACTCACTCACCCCAACAAAAAAGGTCTGTAAATTGCAAGACATATATACAATTTGGACAGCTTCTGAACAGGATGCTCTTCTCCGGTCAGCCCCTGCCGCACACTTGTGTGCGACACGGGCGTGACAGATTTAGAAAGACCGCCCTGTACAGCACATGCTGCCATCACGGCTATGGGAGAAGCAGGTGTGAAAAATTGGGGTGATTGGTTGCACAGAGTGAGGAGATGTGCATGTGGGCCCGTTGATGGGGGTTGTGGAGAGGGATATGCCAATAAAGGTTGGGCTTTCATTAACGAAGGAGGGGTTAGGGTTTACCTCACAATACAAACTGAGAGGAGTGGCTTAAAATTGTAAAGATTTTTAATCCTGATAAAGCTCATTATGTTCATTCACAACTATTACAGATCTCTTCCATGCTGGGCAATGTTGTAGATTCGGCTTGATGGCCCCCATTCTCAATTGCATCTAAAGTACTTTCTAACCAAACCTTTCTGAGGACATTCTTTCTCTGTCAGGGGCATGGATTTCGATCTAATGTGGCAATTCACTTGCAAGGAATGTGCTTAAAATCCCTAAGGGGAAAACACAGTTAAACTGCTTAAAAATGGTTATGCTTGCTTGCACAGTGGCATGTTACTTTTTCTCAATGTGGGAAATAGTTTGTAGTGATCCATAGTTAGTGGGCATAATTGTCAAGCAGAATATTTTGCAGGGTTGGGGGCATGTCTTGCAGTGCAGTTGACCTATTCTCCAGGTATCAAGGTGTTCAGTTGTCAAGCTGTCACCAAAAGAGAGGAAGGGCGCTCTGGGGTCACGTTTACATCTGGACAATGGCCATTTTGAGGGCTTCATGGGTTCCTGCAAAATACTTGTTCAGAGTCCAAGTTACTGTAGGAGGAAGTGAGGCTTGGAAGACTTTCCCTATTGAGAAGCAATCCATTGAGATGTATATTATTCTGCAGTGCCAAGATGCTCCCCTAGACATGGTCCCATGTACCACTACGATCTGGAGCTGGATTAGGGTGCCAGCGAATAGATGGCATTGCCAGTCTGGCAATAGCATTAGCCGAAGCTGTAGACAAACTGGATTCCCAGGTGACCACACAACCATGCGGGTTCTAGCTCTGAAGGCGCCCCTTTTTGTATACAGTGCTTTAGAAAGAGATCTTTGCAAAACCGTGATACCCAATCAGTCACTTCTACGCAGAGAGATGGAACACAGCATTCTGCAGTCCACTGGGTCATAGGCTACAAAAAACAGGATGAAATATAGTCTCCTCATCTAGAAGCTGAAATGCTTCGCTGGAGTTCACTGCTGTGCATTCAGTCCCATTTAAGCGGTAACTGATCAGAAAATCACATGAGGGGATTTCAAGATAAGATTCACAGTGATCACGATCTTTCCACAACCCGAAACCACAGCCTGGACAACAGTTGGCATAGGTCAGAGTCTGCCCTGTGACGTTTAAGCAAAGGGGAGGCTCCTATGTCCATGTGGAACTAATGTGCATAGCAAAGTAAGTTGTAGCACAAAGGAATTTCAGCAATCTGACAATGTACAAGGAATGGGATAAAATGATGGATAGGGATAGGGCAAATAGTGGCTAGAATGGAAGGGGTCTATAAAACCTTTGTTTGAAAGATTTACATGCCAAGCAATGACATGAACCCACTACAGATATTTACGGATGAGACGATGGATGCCAGCAAGAGGCCAATATTGGCTAGCATACACACCTTTCAAGTTGTTTGGCATTTGTAGACAATCAGCCAGGACATAGGTTGAGTTAGCTGTTCATATCACCCCGAGCGAGTTCATGTATTCTAGCCTGCAACCAAACCAGATTTCTACCCAAATTGCTCTAAAGCAGGTCACTGTATTTTGGCAGCAAGTCCATCATTTTTGGCAGAGTGTCTGTGTGTGTTTGAATTATTTTGTAGATGGCCGTTAAAGCTATTCCAAGATAGACGCAAGTGATTGCACAGAGCAGCTTACCAATGTCATGCAACAGCAATGCAGATGCCAGAGGAAAGCGGGAAAACATCCTGCCTTTCATACACTTTAGGGGCATTTCTGGTTTACAGCAGCAGAACGCACTTAAGTGATGCGCCACCGCAAGGCATAGAACCACTCGCCGAGATGACAGGGAAAAAGCAGATAGCGGATGTGTTGGTATAGGCGGCACCCTATTACAGAAAGGGCATTCTGCTGCAGCAGGCTCACAGATCATCAACAGACACACCAGTGTCAACCTGGAGGTCCTCCTCAAGCTCCAAAGGTGAATTGTAAACATTCAGATGTCAATCTGTAGACATGTTCTAGTAGCAGGAGGGTGGAGACAGTGTTCTCTTTCAAGGAATATTTATTTTGACTAACACCAAAGCTGGACCTCTCAGGTGTTTGTTTCCTTCTCGGTCTTTCCGAAGCAGTTTGTCGGAACCCTTCACATCTCTAACCTGGCTTCTTTGTTTTGCTTCATCACAGATGTTCACACTGGTCTGCAATGCAGCTAGTAGATGCGAGGGACGTCAAGTCTCTTGAAGACCCAAACAGCCGAGTGAAGTCCACAAAGAATCCAAACTTAATACGAGGTAAAATGGGCTTCATCTTTGGGATCAAACGCAATGTTTCAGTACAGCCTTGTCAACAGTTCAACGGTTCACCATTTACAGGTAACCTTCTAATGTCCACAAGACTTTGGGGCACGTACCAGTCTCTAGGGTTCTCTTAAAATGTTCTTCAGATTGCCCTCTATTGCTGGTGGGATAAACCCATCTCTGATCTTTGATGTAGGTGCTGTAGATGTTGCGTCCCTCCCATAAACGGAAGATGCTGCTGGAGTTTCTCTTCGACTTGCAGAGGCAGCCTAGTTTGCCTATCCCAGTTTCTACAGAAGATATCAAGAGGCCTTAACACATCCCTTTTCTAGAGTCCCGATTTCCTCCTTCTGTGCAAACTCTACTCCTGCTCTGATCCCTCGTAGTCAACAGGCCACATACCCAGTTATTATTCTCATGAGGAGCTCACCCTTACCCCCGCCTTGAGCTAACTGTGCCCTCTTGTTTCTTCCTGCTCTTACTAGCTACAATCTCCCCAGCCCTTTGTGCTTTCTTCTGATCCCCAACCACCACTGAAGTCTTCATCTTACCATCTCCTGATGTCTCCTACCTCCCGATGTCTTCCTCACCCTAACACTTCCTCGTATCTCTTCTTTGCCACTTGTTTCCAGCCTCCTCCTCCCCCTCCTTCCATATTCACCTTCCTGAATCAGCAACTTGCTCCTTAACTAATGCCACAAAATTATCCAAACCCCTCACACCTCACACCTCACTCTCTGGTAGCGACCCTTTTATACTCTAGTGACTCCTCCCCTTGGATATGGTCTTGGATATAGTTTGATTGTGTGTATCCTTATCGTGGTGGCAATGTCATTGGTAACTGTGGAATTGCTTCCCCTGCGGGTATAGTGGCTTTAAAAAGTGAGTCCGCCATCTTGGATTCCTTGATTGTGTTAAGTCCACACGGGCGTCTGTGTACTGCAGCGGGACCCATGGGGAGTGCATCAAGGTTTTTGCTGCAACTCCACAGAAGATCTGGCTTGGGATGTAGGGGGTAGAGGGGTGCACTACCCCACGCAAGGTTGTGGGTCCTTTACAGGGAGCAGTAGAATTGTCTTCTCGGCGAATGACTGTCGCTTGCCCAGTGACATGCCTTAAGGGGCATGGCAATCTCCCCCACTCCCCTCGCAAGGTCATCATGCACCTGCTACGAGCGGTCCATAGTCCCCTTGGAAAGCCCCAGAATAAGTCTGGGACCTATCACAGAGCAGCATGAAAGTTTAAGATGTCTAATGATCACTTCAGCATAGTAAGGAGGAGGCAGAAGAATGAGAGACATTGCTCACTTTGCAGATTTATTCTATTTAGTGGGTCAAAGGATCTTGCCAGGAATGCATTTACCGTACCAAAAGAGCCCCAGCGATTGGGTTGCAGCTCAAATGAAATTCCTAGCTTTTTAAGCTCGCATGTGGTTGTCCTTCCATTTTCACTAGAAGAGAAAGGTTTCTCAAACCTGGGGGTGAGGAGGAATCTAGCATTCTCCTTTGTTTTGGTTAAGTGATGTGTGACACAGCCCCACAATTTAGGATGGGTGATGGGGCCGGAAAACAGTGGGGCCTGTGAGCCGCCACTCACTCTGTGACATCAGGCCCAGAGGCGGTATATGGGGGTATCACCCAGGTTCCCTGATCCATTACCAGTCTTTGTCCTAAAGCTTTCAACCCATGGCCCTCTGGCAGGACCGCAGGCCCTGATTAATTCCACTCGGAGCAAGATAAAAAGCATGGGGATAAAGGGAGTGGCAAGAAGAGAAATAACCTGTCAGAGAAGTGAAAGTCCTGTAGTGAGGGGAGGGAAGAGGATGGGCCACAGATATCTAGCTCCCTCTGAGTGGGGGAAATGCCAACTTGGACCCTCACTTTCTCCAAGCCGGGTTTGTTAGGTAGTACTGCTACAACGATTCAAACTCTATCAGCCTTAGGCACCCCTGATTGGCAAACCAAGCACTGACAGGAGCCCTACTGATAAACCAACCCTTGTGACTTTGGAATGACCAGAATTCCTACGGTATGGAAGAAGAGAGGGGGGCCCTCGCATCCTCCAATTTGAAAACGCCCCATGGAGAAACTGGATAGACAGGGCTGTGCAAACAAGCACATGGATCACCTCTCAAAACAATCAATGCAGAAATCCAGAACCAGTACGAAAAGGACTTTTCCGAGACCAGGCTTGGGTTTTGTGGGCATGCTCAATACTGGGGAAAAGGCACGGCACAGTGTTGGTGCCATTGTCTCCAGAAAGCTAAACCCTGGAACGGTCAGTGAATGGTTTCTTGGAGATGGCACCTGAGTGCCACACTCTTGCCCCGCCCCTTCTCTGCACAGGCCAAGGAGATGGGAAATGTGCCATGGTGACACAGTTTGCATGCTCGACTGTCAAAGGAAACAACTATGGCAGTGTGAGGAATCATGAATGAAACTCGGACACAAGTTAGACATTGTTTTGGCTAAAGACTTTAATAGAGAAATAAAAGGGGTTGGGAAAATGCTTTGCTGTCCCTGCACTAGAGGCGTTTCCCTACCTAAACTCAAAACTAAGGATCTGTCAGTGTCGGAATGTCCAAAACAAAAACCGTCCTGTGTCCAAAGTACTATTCTGACCCTCAGATTCGAATGAACTAAATCTAAAAGGTGATAAGGATAACCTCAGCCGGGGCTCGATCCGGCAGTCAGTCTGTCATTTATTCTTACCTGCACACACCAGGAAGGAGTCTCAGAGCTGCCCTACTGAAGTGTCTACTCCTAAATGCCCATTCAGTGGTGGTGCACTGCGCACATTATGATCTGTGGATAATTGCACCTCTGATTTTGTGTGCATCACCGAGACGTGGCTTCATGATACATCAGGGGTTCTGAGGCACTTCCTACCGCCTGAATACAGTATATTGCATGTAGACCAGCCTCCCCCCCCAAAAAGGAGGTTGCGGGGTTGGGGGTGGAATTGCCATTAATTTTAAGACCTGTTATAGTGGCTCACTTCTTACCATTAGTCACCATGTAAGCATGGAGGCATGGAGGCATGGAGGCTATAGTGGTGCGGTTCTCACTCTTCCAAATTCTGCATCCACCTATTAGTGGTCTACCGCCCCCTAGCTCGGGACCCCCTATTTCTGGATGCTTTTCTTGATTTTGCAGCAGATTTACCTCCGAGGCATGCGCACCTTATCCTGGGTGATTTTAACATTAAACTGAATAAGGTAAAGAACTCAAAGGTTCAACATTTCCTGGCCTCTATCAAACAGCTCTCCCATGACCAGCTGGTCAGTGAACAGACCCACTCTTTAGACCTGATCTTTTCATCAGGGACCAGGATTGCTGTCTTCCCGGCTCTTCGAGTCCTGTGATCAGACCACTTTGTCATCCCCTTTACTTGGAATACAGCATGCCCAGTACCCTTGATCCTGCGGCACGGGTGATTTTCAGTATCCAAAACTGATATGGTTTCTCTTATACAGGCCCATCACTCAGTGCCTTCTCCTGTGGACATAAGTTCACTTACGGCTACTCTGGACAAAGTCACTGACAGACTCACCCCTCTCAAAAAATCTACAGTGTTCTCACCCCCTGCCAAGCAGTGGTTCACAAACAAGCTGCGGGCTCTTCACCTGCAACGCAAGCAGATGGAGCGTAAGTGGAGGAGGTCCTATGCGCCTAGGGACAAGCTAGCTTATTCCTAGGTTGCCTCCAAGTATCAACTTGCTATCATCGACGCCAAACTCACTTATTTTACGTCTCTAATTTCAACCTCTGTATCATCTCAGCGAATTGTTTAAGGTGGTTCGCAATCTTTCTACAGCATCTGCGGTGTTGGTTCCCACCTCTCAGGCCCTCGGATTCCCTGTCCTCATTCTTTATGGACAAAATCAGCTCTATTCAAGCTCACATTATGGCTTCTCACTCACCTCCTGTTGCTGATCTGAAGTCACCTGAACCTCTTCCTACTGCATCTTGGTCTGTGGTCCGGACCTTTTCTGCTTCATAGGTTACCACCGATGTTATCAGTCCTAGGACATATTCCCCTCTTGATCCTGTCTCTCGCCACCTTATTAAGGATATCCTTCCCCATTTTGTACATTTGCTGTCGGAAGCAGTTAATACGTCTCTTTCGACTAGAGTGATCCCGGCTCCTCTGAAGCTGCCGTCAGTTATCCCGCTCCTAAAGAAGCCCTACCTGGATCCCCTGATCCCCTCTAATTTTCAGCCTATTTCTCTTCTTCCTTTCCTGATGAAATTACTGGAATCTCTGGTCTGTCCTTTACTCACTACCTTCCTTGAGGAATCTTCGTTTTTTCACACTTCACAGTCTGGTTTCCATCCAGGCTGCAGGACTGAGTGTCCTAGTCTCAGTCATGGACAACCCAACACGGACTCGTGACCAGGGCAGCGTTAGTGCCCTGATTTTGTTGGACCCATCAGCCGCCTTTAATACCATCGATCACAATGTCCTGCTGGGTCCGCTGGCTGGGTCTGGCCTCTCAGGGACCATTTTGGCTTGTTTCTCTTTCCATGCTGATAGTCACCAAATCTGCTCTCTTCATCCTTTCTTCTCTACAGCCATGGACCTCACTGGTGGTGTCCCTCAATGATCTGCCATTTCCCTGTTCATATTTAATATCTATGTTCAGCCCCTGACCAGGCTGATAGTCTCCCACGGGTTTCTCTGCTATTAATATGCAGACATGCAAATCGTGGTTCGCTTCAATCTTTCCAGCCCTGAGACATCTGCCAGATTTCATGCCTGTCTTTAGACCGTGGGGAGTGGATGCTTGATAATTGGCTTAAATTGAACGGTGATAAGACTGAGGGCTTAGTGGTGGACCAGCCTGCAGCTGCTTCTCTATGGACACCTGCCTTCTGGCCGGCCGCCTTGGGCCCCTTCCCTCAACCAGTCTCCACAGTTAAGGACCTGCGGGTTAAACTCACGTCTACCTGCTCTTACTAGCTACAATCTCCCCAGCCCTTTGTGCTTTCGCCCGATCCCCAAACACCACTGAAGTATTCATCTTACCAGTGAGCCACAGGTAAACTCGGTCTGTCAACTGGGCCATATACAGCTTAGGCTCCTGCGACAGGGCACTCCTTTCATTCCGGCTCACCTACAGGCATCTGTAATTTCGGCATTGGTCACAGTCGTTGGACTACTGTAATGCCCTGTATCTTATCCAGGCCTGCATATGTTCTCTATTGCTTGTATGTTCTTCAGAACTCTGCAGCTCGGTGGGTGACTTCCACTCCACGTGGCTGCCATATCTCACCTCTCCTCCGCAAACGTCACTGGCTACCAGTGACCAAACCTATCCAGTTCAAGGCGGAATGCTTGGTCAACCGGGCCTTCAATGGCCAAGGCGCAGAGTATCATCGGGATACATTTCTGCCTTCTATCCCGAGCCAAGCTCTGCGGTCACCTAATGCTGGTCTGCTGACTATCCCTCCAGTGAGGTATAGAGGTATTGGCGGCCGCTCCTTTTCAGTGGCTGCTGCTATTCCTTGGAACGCTCTCCCTCTCTCTTGCTTAGAGCCATCCCTGCCCACAGCGAGTTTCGTAAAGCTCTAAAAACACTCCCCTTCTAGACTTTATTTTTCACTGTCCCACAGGGAGCGCCAAGATGCCTCCGGGCGAACTCTGCACTTTATAAAATCAAATCCAAGCCTGTCCTGTCAGTGTTTCAAAAGTGTTCAAATGGGAATGGGAATAAATAACTCCAATAAAAAGTCTCTCAAAGATATTGCTCCTTAATCCAGAGGATGTCTCCCTTCCCCTGGATTGGTTTCTAGAAAATAACATTTCTCGTCTTTCTTCTTGATCAATACCAAAGTCATGGATAATTGTATAATTATCTTTGGCCTTGAGTGGTCAGGATACCTTGCATACTCTCCTGGCAGGGTTTTTCTCCCCTACATTCATTCACACACTTGTGATTGCCTGGTATACTCTCCTGCCAGAGCTTCTTGTGTTCACACACTTGTAATTATCTGTCTCTGCAATTCGACTTTTGATAATTTAGCACGTTAACTTTTTTGGCCAATATACATTGTCCAGTAAATATAATTTTTGTACGGTTTCTTACTCTTCATACAAAGGGGTAAGCTTCAAAAGATTCCCTTCTGTGGTAAATGTACTTCTACTTCCCCACTTATTAAACAGCTTCTTCTCCATGTCAGTTTTGGGTGGTTTAACTTTTAACAAGCGCTGTGCTCGCCAATAAGCCCTGGTGTTCCCTTTGTCCCAACGGGGACTCAACAGCTCTTCGTGGCTGCTCGTCTTTCAGCTTCCCTGCTTCCTGTGATTCCAGCTGGGCTTTGCGTCTCCTCACGGGTCTCCAGTGAGTATCTTGCTGCTTGTTTCCACCAGTGAATGCCCAGGAGCCCTGCATTTGCTTCTGGCATTCCTGCGTGAAATCTTCTTTGTGCAGCTTTCCTGTGGTCGATTTGTGAGTTGGCTCCAACGTCCTTCTCACAGCACTTCTGTAGCACGAAGAGCAGCAACCCGCTCCAAACAGCAGTCTGCTATTCCCTCTGGCGATCCGGTTTTAAACGTCCCGGGCACAGGTGCACGCTCCCAACAACTTGAGTAGTTTCTTTAAACTAACTTGCACGGAAACATTGGAGGAATTGTTTTAACAAGTTCCGAGGGCAAGTCAGTGTTTGAGAGTTTTTCTGTAGATTATATTGAGAGAAATCCAGCACTCTCCTTTGATGCATTAGGGAAAGAATCACAATAGGCCATTAGTGTGTTTTGTATGGAAGATTCATCCTGCAAGGGGAAAGGGGGATACCAGGTCTCATCCGTGGAAACCACCACTCCCGGCCGGAGGTTGTCCCCTCCCATGTGATCCTCCCCCATTTAGCCACCCACAGAGTCAGGACCAGTGATGACTCAGGGCAGATACGATGAAGGCTTGGGCCACAGACCTGCACTGCTATGTAGAATGAAATTCAGTGCACCAGTTCAAACAACATTGGGCCAATTTGAGGCCTGGCGACTCTGCTGCAGTCAATTACACAATTAGGAACGGCTGTAACAGACCTGGTACCCTACATAAAGGACCATAGACACCCAAAGAGTGAGGAAGTCAGGAGCGGAAGTAGGCAGGTTAATTTCAGAACAGTGAGGAGGATAGAAGCAGGTGGCGAGAGGAGAGCAGCAGTGGAAAGCAAACCATACAAGAAAATTCACCAGAAAGCAATAGCAGTAAATGCAATATTATATTCTTACAGCAGCAACCACTGCAGTATCATCAAGAACAAGCCCAAAGGGAAATGAATGCCGGAATTAATTAATTGTTATGTTATAGCTGAAGATGGTTTAAGGAAAAAGGTTGTGAGCAATCTACTGGAAACCCCAAAGAAAGTCCAAAAAAGGTAAGAAGAAAATTACTAAAAACTGAGCAAGGAAAGTACTGTCAGATTTATAAAAGCGATGTGAATTTTTTTTTTTTTTAAACAGCAATTCTTTCTAGACACTGGCAGAGTCTGAACTGGGCTAAAAACAAATCAGTATATATAGTTGAGAATCCCAAGATCACACACACAAGGTTAAAAAAGCACTTTGCTACACACTTTGTCCGAGTCACTTCACAAAATTAAGATGACAAACGTGCTACACCAAATGTATCCTACAAATGTGGCACTTGCAACATTTGCAAATATGCACCAAACAAAGTATCAATTTTCAATACAGTGCTCTAAAGCAACACAAAAATAATACGATTCATTTGCATCACTCAAGTTGTGTCACTAACAGTTCACTACACAGGAGCACTTCACATTATTTTCATGAGGCTGCCACAACCTAGCTATGCTAGCAATGGTCACTTTAAATTACATACACGAAGGCATGCTTCAAGCATATGATTTAAAATGACCATTACCCGAGTATGTTAAATATCTTGGTGTGTATATCATTGGTGATTTGAGGAAAATTATGCAATATAATATTGATAAACTGGTGGATAAAATTATATATCCAATAAGACAATGGGAGACTTCATTTATCATTATGGGCAAAGATAAATGTGATAAAGATGATTTTATTACCAAAAGTGTTATATATAATCTAGTCGATTCAGTTATTGATTTCCAAAAAACAGATTATGCAAATTGAAAAGATTATGCAAATTGAAAAGATGTTTCAATGTTTCTTGTGGGGGTTGGGTAAGAAGCCGCGGATCCCTAGATTTATGCCGATGCAAAGTGTGGATGAAGGAGGTTTTGGATATCCTGACTTATATAAATACTGTAAGGCGTTCCTGCTCCAGAAGGGTACTTATTATTATACGAATGATGACTTTGCAGGTGCTATATGGCTACGCATGGAGAGAGGGGTTTGCAATCCGTATCGTTTAAATAGCCTTTATACCATGGGCAATATGTTGGTTAATAGATTAAAGTTGAAGTCTATAGTGGCAACCAGGCAAGCCTTGCAGGGATGGTTTGGAGAGAATAGCCAGTCGTATGGTTTTAGTGAAGATGCTTCTCTTTGGCACAATGAGGTTTTACAATTAAACGATAGATGTTTGATTTGGCAAAATTGGGTTTGGAAGGGGGTTTTGACAATAGGTGATATATTGGATGGTGGTGATCTTTTGGCATTTGGGGACATACAGAGGAAATATGGGTTGCATGAAAGAGAAAGACAAAAATATGAAAACCTGAGCTCCCTAATCTATATTAGGAAAAGGATGATTGGCAACTCATTGGGAATCAAACCTGCACTGTGTCAATTGCTTTCAGGACAGGAATATTCTGTGACTACATATATGAGCTTTATGCAATTGGAAGATAAACATGTTGCGGCGTGGGATAAATTGAGAATGGTGTGGTCGGATGATCTAAATATATATTTTACGGACAGGTAATGGAAGGATATTCTTAGGGTAAGTGCCAATGTGGGTACGGATTTGAACTTGCATCTGATTAGACAGAAGGTGGTGGGTAAGGTGTACTGGACACCAGTTAAAATGTATAAACTGGGGTTACAAACTGATAATCTATGTTGGGGATGTGTAAATGATGTTGGCACCCTTATGCATCTTCTATGGGATTGCTCTAGAGTTTGGACTTTCTGGACTGATGTGATTGATAGAATTGATTTAATTTTGGATGTAGCTTTACAGAGATCAGGTGGGAACATTATCTTATTTCTACATCGAGGTAGCTGTAGGCGTTCTTTGAAATATAGTGGTTGGATTAATAAGGCTTTATTGGTGGCCATAAGACTGATCCTTCGAGTTTGGAAAACTAGGAAGAAGCCTACAGTTAAAAGATTGGTTAGTTCATTTGCGCATCTTATCGAATTTTGAAAAGTTCTCATTTAGAGTGAAAGACAAGGAAGAAGTGTACAATCTGTTTTGGGGTCCATTCAATGCCTTGTATGATTGACTATATAGGACGCAGATTTGTATGAGGAGTGGGTAGAAATGGTGTAGTGGGAAAAGGAATAGGAAAGGAAAAGAGATAGGGAAGGGGAAAAGATAATATTTTTTCTTTTTTTTTTCTTCTCACTTTTATACTTTTTGGGGGATTTGGTTTGGTATCTGTGTGTTGTTGGTGTTTGTGTGTATGTTCTATGTTAAATGTTTTTATTGATTGGTGTATTTTGCTCTTTTATGGTTTACAAAAATGGAAATGTTCTTAGTATGTTGGAGGGATCATTTGATTATGCTGTTTGTTTATTGATATGTTCTTTAATTGAATAATTTTGATTTGTGTTCTCTGGTTCTCTATTCCTTTCTATATTTGATTCTTCTGTGATTTAATTTAATGACATACTAATAAAGAGATTTAAAAAAATAATTAAAAAAATAAAATGACCATTACTGGCATAGATGGGACAACCTACCTATGCCACTAATAGACACTTCAAATCACATACATAAAGCTGGTGCCACAGCCAGTAGCTGTCTGTGATTTTTTAAATTGCAGGGACGTAAATATTTCCCACAAATATTCCAGAGCGACAGAGTGAAGCGAGGGAGCCCAAACAGCCAAGGGAAGATCATGAGGACAAGGGAGCGAGGTGCAGAGAATTATTTTTAATATTGGGATAAAATAGTGCATTATACTACAGAACACATCTGTGAAACACAGAGTAAAAAGCAAAACAGTTAGCAATTGGTTTTGTAGGGTAGGGTACCTGCAATGCAATAAATGCAAGTCACCAACAGTGCACAGGAGCATTTCACAATGCATTTTCATGATTCCTTTTTCCAGAATATATGCCAGTATGTCTCACACTGGTTGTGCCCATACATTGCCACGCTGGATGCATCAATATATGCCAGAATTCCTATACCAGAACATAGTCCGGTTTAATTTGCACATATTGTCAGTAAGCAAATGTGTCCACACTGGTACTGCCAATATATGGCAGTATCCCCACACTCGTGTTGGCTTGGTCTTTAAAAAGGTCATGCCACAATAAAAAAATCTTTCCAAACTGGCTGCACAATGTAGAGTGCTGTCTAGACACGTACTGACACTGTTTGCTTTATCTTTGATTCCCAGAATAAAATACCACACCACAGTAAGAAATGGCTAGACTGGCTTCCCCAAAATGCCAGTCTAGCCAAGTAATGACACTTAACAAGCATTGGTTTATTATAGATAACCAGTAATAATTTTTTGTATATGGTTTATGGGGTTTTGAAGTTGCGTAGAAAGTGAAAAAGGGGCATATGCATTGGTGTTTGTTGAAACAGCATTAGTTGCTTTTGGTGAAGTGAGGTTATTGTGCTTCATGTTTAATGTGGCTGCGATAATAGCAGAAGGACCAGATAAGACATCCTGGTTCTCTGGAAACTTTACGAGGAGACAAAAAGGGAGAAGGGGGAAGAGTAGAAAACTAGGGCCCGCACCCTCCCTATGGATCATTTCCATTATTAATGCCAGCTGCAGGACATACAAATCCTAGGCGCCCATCTCTGGACAAGGAGAAAACAAAGAAGGGAAGTGCAGAGCCCAAAACCAATCGGACATTTAAGGAAAGCACATGACAGCAACTGGACTATGTTGCGAGACAGACATGGTATCATGCGATAGACACAGACACAAGGAATCAAGTTTGTAAAACCTTTACTAACTTGAAATGGGGATGGAGACTGCCTAACCTGCCCCATTTCTAAAATGGGAGTAGTCTCGACC
Organism: Ambystoma mexicanum; assembly: GCF_040938575.1. Taxonomy (NCBI): domain Eukaryota; kingdom Metazoa; phylum Chordata; class Amphibia; order Caudata; family Ambystomatidae; genus Ambystoma; species Ambystoma mexicanum. The sequence continues at coordinate 663,775,380 of NC_090923.1, read as the reverse complement.
ATTAAACTGAAGTCAAAAGTATGTCAGTCAAAATAATAAAGCTGCCTGTGTCAAACCTTTGCTTGCCCTCACCTTCTCTCGAACAATAATGTGTACAGGATTGGATAAAAGTAAAAGGGTAAGTCAAAGTAAGGGTATTGCCCAAATTGTTCGAACACAATTGTTCGAATTACCTAATTGACCGAAAGTCAAGGGTCCGAATTGACCTATGCACAATTGAACGAATTGTGGAGGTCAATTGTTTAATATATGCGGGGGGAAAACCATAATGGAGGGTTGCGGGGGGTTTCCCCCCACATATATGTAACAATTGACCTTCACAATTCAGTCAATTGTGCAAAGGTCAATTGTAATTCGAATAATTCGTATACAACCAAAGTAAGATCAGGATGACACTGAAGCGGCTCCCTTCCCCAAGCTTGAGCTACTTGTGATTTCACAAAGTTCCTCAGGTTCAAAAAGTGCATAAAAAGTTCACAATGTTACTTTAGGTAAGAAGCCCTCCTTGTCACCTTTCTCAGGAAGTTCATAGTTCACAATCCTTCACTTTCTCAAAGGCTCGCTTGCTCAGGTTTCCTCAATATGTTGGTTGACTTAAGCAGCAGTGTGGTTTCCTTACCCAATATTTCAACAACTTTCACACCTCTTCATATCAGAGACTTTCGACAATGCACAGTATTACATCCCTGTGCGGGACCACTCTGATACCCAGGCTCTTGGATCGTGCCCCTGGCACTGTATCACAATTGACAAACAAGTTTGTAACCCAGGCACTGTTACTTTCACAATCAAGTTTTCTCTGGGTCTCGGCTCGCCTTTCCTCACTAGCGCAGTCCCCCTTTACTTGCCTTCCTTTTTGCTCTTTCTTCTAACCTCGCACAACTCCTTTGCACTTTCGGAGAGTGTATCTGTTCTTTAGAGCCTTTTTCACAACGTGTTAACATACACACGAGCGCTTTGTTACTCGGTTTCTTTCAAATTACATTTATTGTCTCTGCTTTAATACTTCACAATGGACATATGAAGCTTTCTCTTCAGCGAGTCTTTCATCCTACGCTTGTCCTTGCAGTTAAACAAATCCTTGCAACAAATCATCTCTCGCACTCCGTGTCTTTCACCAACCAGGCTCCCTTCTCACCGGTTGTGATTTCTTTAGCGTAGCTTTGGTGGTCTTGTCAGTTTGAGGTCAGGGACTCCTTGCCAGCCCCTCAAGAATCTCCTGGGCTGTACTCTGGCCCAGGGGAACAAGCACCCTCTCAAGGACTTATCTCAGGAGAACAGCTTTGCACAAAATCCTCTTCTGCCTCCTTGCAGACATGGCTCCCTCGCCAAGCTTTCTCTAGCCCTTCCACACCATAGGCCTTTAGCGTCTCAGCGCTCCATCCTCCGCCAGCAGGTCTCATGTTGCTCAGGCGTCCCAGCTTGCCTGTGCATTCGCTCTCCGACTTGTGCTCTTTCTCGGGCTCCAACTCGTTCTGAATGTCTTTGGCGATCACTCCTTTTGTATTCATGTGGAGTACTAACAGGTCCCAGGTGAACACAATCCTCGTCCAATGCCGGTCTTCACCTGTCCTTGTGTATAGGACATTCATAGAAATGAAAAAGTGCCTCTGAATGTAGTTTCTGCATGTTAGTGATACTGTGTTTTGTATATACAGCGTAGGAAAAGGGGGTATTCAGATGCCATATAGGCTGAGGGAATGTCAGGTGGGGGGGTATTGGAATTGGGGGGGGGGGGATACCATGTCTCGCCCTTGGGTAATCCCTCCCCAATCTCAAATGACCCTCTACCCAGATCCTGACCCTCGTTTGTCCGCCCGAGGGTCAGGATCCAAAAGCAATGGCCCTTCCTTGGGCGTAGGGAGGGAAAACCCTTAGGTTTTTCTCAAAGTTCAGAGAAGCTGAAAAGGTAGTGGACAAAGAGATAGCATAAAAAAGGAAAGGAACAGGGAAAAGGAAAGGAACAGGGAAAAGGAAAGGACCAGCAGGGGTGGACAGCAGGACATATACAATGTAAAATTGACCATTGGGGACAGGATGAGGAAGGAAGAAGAGCTAGATATGACAGAAGGAGAGAATACTGCATCAAACTGGGAGGAAAGCAGCGACGATGACAGAAGGGATGACGAATGCCCCCTTCCAATTTAACAAGCGTGTGTAGAGGAAGGAGGAGGAAATAGGGAGATGAAGAGGGTGAGGAACAGGCAGGTAATTGGGAGAATAGGCTCTGAAGCAGGAAAACAAGGATGGCAGTAGCAAAAGACCACGGCAGGGGGCTAAACATGGAGTGCAGTCCCAGCGGCACAGGCGAAAGGGGGCAGTTCATTACGTACCCTGGCAGACAATAAGTACGGATAGAGTGTTCCACCGTTTACCTTCACTAATTGCATGGGCCAGCAAGTGGATATATGTATTCGAGAAGGAGACAGCAGGGATACCACTGGCCATAGGGGACATCAAGAGTTTATTGGCCGTGTTGGAAGGGGAAGGAAGCGACAAGCGTTTGCAGCAGGCAAAATATGCAGGAGTAAAATTGAGTGAAAATATACATGACAGGGCACCATTTAACAATTATCAAGCACATGTATGGAAGGCTTAGAGAGAGCTATACCCAGACACAACTGATACGGGGTCAATAATGGCTCGCAAAATGAAGCCAGATGAGGACCCTGCATAATACATATGAAAACTACAAGAGATGTGGACACAAGAAAATAAACAGACATGGGATGATAAAATACCTTAATTCTATCACATTCTAGTAAGCGAACTCCATACAGATGTGCAGGCTTCCCTAGAAAAAAATAGTGGGAATAAAAGCAAAAGGATGGCCCAACGAAAACAGGAAAAAGATAGGGAGACAGTAAAACGCGACAAAAGACGAAAATAAGTTAATACTGAAAAAAACTGGCCAAAATAGACATGGAAGTGGCAGTGAGCATTCCACTCGCCCAGCAGGAGGGGGGGGGGGGACTTCCAGTAGCAGCCGCACCACAGCAAGGGGGATACAACCAAATGCTATTTAGCCCACAATGGGGAGCACTACAGATGCAATAGGAGCCCGGAATTATGAATGCAGGGGGAGTGAATACATGCATAGGGCCATATTAGTCAGGAAGAGGATATCAGGCAAGGGGGGAAAGGGATATGGATATAGGGGGTATGGGCCCCGGTTCCATGGATAGAATTTCATTTGCAGTAATTTTGGCCATTTTGCCCGATCATGCCCATTCTGTCAACAAGCAGGGCAGCAAGGAGGAGTACAGCAGCAACAGCCACACATGCAGGTATCCACACAGCCTCAGAAGATGCAAATAATTCCACAACAACAGATGCACTTACAACCTCAACAGACACAAGCAGCACCAGGGACAGGTACCAGCCCAAGGGGGGATGACAACAAGACAGGGTACAGTAAGCATACTACAGGCACCAGCACAGATCCACGAACAAGAGAAGGTGACAATATTGGGACAAAATGAGGTGCCCATTACACAGGGGTGACAGCGGTGGGTGGAAACCCGTTCACGTCCTTGTCCAACATATTTTCCTTGTCCAACATATTTTCCCAATAGGGGTGCCCATGGGAAGTACAAGTGTGTCCAGTCCTAGCAGTAACTGAGTAGTAATGGAAGACCCCTAAGAGGAGCCAGAGGTAGCAGTTCAAATAGAGAGGAGGTACTTTTCCTTTCTAATAGATACCGGAGCAACCAGATCCTGTATCAAAGAAGAAGGGTTCCCGTTATCCAACAAGAAATTGGACACACAAGGCTTTTCGGGGACCATGCAAGCTATTCCACTGGCCAAAGATTTACCACTAATAATAGGGATGCAACATAGTGTAGCACCACTATTGTACTCAAAAGGCACACCAATCAACAGATTAGGAAGAGATGTGTTAAGCAAACTGAATGCCACAATTTCATTCTCAGAGAAAGGGATGGTATGTATCACGCCTGGGATGTATCCAGCCAGGGTGGCAGTACAAATGCAAGAGTACTATGCTCACAGCACACAGAGGGATACCCACCCACACGGAGGTGTTCCTGTACGGGGTCTAAATCCTGCTAGGATGGGTCCCAGCGATAAAATGAACGTTTTTTCAACTATCAAATTAATTTGTATTCAGACTGAGATGTCCCTCATCAATCACACCAGGTACACACACATTGCTGCATCTAGAGGAGGTAATAGTACGAAAAGATATGTTTATACTGTGTGGCACAGATGAGGACGACATGGAGTGGCGAACAATCCTGTGTATTGATCCCACATTAACACCGATAGGAGTAATAGACATGGATCTGTTCACTACAGAAGAAAAGGAGGGCGCGATAGTGTTTCAGTTGAGCCTACCTTGTCCGGTGCAGATAAAGGAAAGAGCAGTACCCCAGATGGCATAACTGGTGAAAATAGAGAAAATACATGCAGGAAGATTTAGAAAGAGTACCAGAAAATGTATGGACAAAGGGGCCCCATGACGTAGGAATATTGAAGGGGGTGGGAGCAGTGAGCATTAAGATAAAGTAATGAGCACTGCTGCCACAGATGAAGCAATACCCCCTTTCAGAGAAGCATACAAGGGCATATATTAGAGGCTGCATGCCTTATGGCAGCAAGGTATCATACAAGTATCTACATCGCCATGCAATACAGCAATATATCCGATCAAAAAGGAAGGGTGGGGCTTGGAGATTTATACAGGATCTCCACCCACTAAAGCACATCATCGAAGCAGAATTTTCACTAGCTCCGAATCATGCGACAATCTTTTGCAGCATCCCAGCACAGGCACACTACTTTGCAGTTCTTCTCCATTTCCCTGCATCCAGACAACTCACTGCGTTTACATATCCGGGAACCATATTTTAACATACAAGAAGGCCCAAGGGGTACTGTGAGGGACCCAGCATATTCAGCAGAGTAATAGAAATGGAGTGTGGATGACCTTTCAGTGTGCAGCACAACTCAGTGCAGGGAGGACTCAGGGACACTACTAACTTTGCTGGCTGACAAAGGGTACAAAGTTGACAAAGAAACATTGCAGTATTGTATTTGGGACAGATGGTATCAGCAGACGGGAGACGAATAACACCAGAAAGGGTTGAAGCAATACATAAAACACCTCAACCTAAGACAGTGAAAGAGATCCAACAGTTCTTGGGTTAAGCAATTATTGCAGAACATGGTTCTTTGATTATTCCATATACACAGGCCACTCCTCCAGGCACTAAAGGAAGCTCAGAAAACAAAAGCAACATAAAAACAGACCGCTGTGGTGAATGAAAATTTTGCCAAGCTCAAAAATGAGCTGCCATCTGCTCCAGTATTGGCTACGCCCAATAACAAGGAAAAGTTCCACTTGGTCTCTCACTCAGACAGTAAAGTAATGACAGCCGTTCTGACATCATCATTGACCTGTGGATTGAAGGCCTATGTCCAGCTTCTCCCATATTGCATTGGTATCTGTGCAATTGTTACACTGCACAGCCCCGTCTTGGTGGTGCCTCAAACCAGCATGGGGCCTTTGCCAAATGAAAAGTCTACCTTGCTGAAGGAAAAAGTGGTAGACCAATACAAAGAGCAAAACAATGCAAGAAGTGCTGAATAGAAAGAAGAGAGCAAATGGCTACTGGTCCGAGAAGAGTGCAGACAATCGGGTAGCCATTCCTGCAGAATACAGATTGTTTCGAAGGTAACCGCCTTTTCCATGTCCTTACTGCTTCCAGGTGTGCAAACTGCAGCTAATGCTAAAATGGCTGCAGCTCACTAGGTACGAATTGCAGCAGCTGGCTAAATCAACTGCCAAGGGCCTGTATGCGGTAAAGGAGCAGCAGAGGGCACTACGTTTAGTGGCACTCCAAAACAGGTACATTTTAGATCTCCTCACTGCCATGGGGGGAGGAGTGTGTGCAAATATAGAGAGCAGCTGTTGCATCGTGGTCCCCGATGGAGAAGCATCCAATGTAACACTGAGTGAAGCTATTAACGAAATACAGACACTCCATGAGAAGATGACAAATGAAGCTAATGGAGTGCAATCGAACAATTGGGCAAATATCCTTTTTGCCTGGGCACCTGCTTGGCTCACAGGAGTATTTAAATTGACTGTCCTCGCACTGGTCTTCATGCTGGTCACCTTCTGCATCGGCAAAACTCTTCTGAGGCTCTACACTGACAAAAAGGGTGGAAAATATATGATGCCCCTGGGGTTAAAGAGTAAAAATAAGCCCCCTAACAAACTAACCAAGGGCGAAAAATTGATAATTAAGCTGACTGAGTCACAGTACCACCAGAAAATACAGACAACTATGATGTTTTTGGGATAGCATGCCTTAAAGATTGAAAGGGGCGTGTGCTCATAGAGGGATCATTGGAAGACTATGAAGAAGATGGAAGTATCCTGTGAAGGTAAACAAGAGTGTGGATCCCTAAAAAGATAATAGTGGGGACAAGAAGAAGGAAAAAGAGTTAAGTGATTGATAGATCAATCAATGTGGGGGGATTGCGAGGAGCGAATAAGGTTGTGAAAATGCAAGCTCTGTCTGTAAAAAAGTGACAAACTTATCCGCTGCGGAATAGCCGGCTGACATGGGATGGGGTTTCATGCATAGCCGCGTGTTATCATTCTATGCATGAGGCTGAAGAATGCCCAAAATGATCATGCACCAAGAATCCATATACACAAGTGAAAAGGTATTAACGTATAGGTGATTCATATGGGCTATGGATAAGTCTGCATGGTTTAACACAAAGTAGAGGCACTGCAAACAGGCCTCAGATCACGTCATTGTATTGGGAAAAATTCACATATCCAATGTGCTCAGTAGCTGTAAAGGTTGACAGCACATTGCAAGTTATACGTTCCCAGGATCATACGACAAGAAATAACAGACTTCGATATATTCAAGGCCAGAAAGTAAAGCTCATGCGTGCCGGGAAGGGCAGTGAATACACAACCATTTTAGAATTTGGCTAATTATTTTGTGAGACTGGTCTACTGGCAGTTTCAAAGTGTCCCATGGCAGTTTCAAATTGCCCCTTGGCACATGTGGGCACGGGAAGGGTTTCGCAGAACATTAGAATGGTAATTTTTCAATGGTTCAAGGCTCTTTCAGTGTCATGATTGACAATATTCTCATGAGAAACAGATGGCGGTTGCCAACTGCAGATGAATAAAGATCTGCTGATCATCTCAAATGTCTCAATGTTTTGGCGCGGTTGATGTGGGAATTGTGGGTTCATCTGTGACGACAGAAAAGTGGTTGAGGGTAGTGGGGCGAAGTTTGCAGGATCCAATTATTGAACTGTAATGTATGTGCCTCCACAGAGGAATGACGTAGCCCCACCAATTAGCTTTGCATGGAGGACTAACATAATGTTGCAAAATGTTTTAATGTTAATTAATTTGTATGATTATAAAAGCTTTTGTTTTTAGGAGCGGTCTCTGACAGCGCCTTTCACGCAGTTCTGTTCCGCCATGCTGTATGAATCTTGCTGTTCCAGCTGCGACTGGGCCCAGAATAAATTGCGTTACTTCTTGCACACTCCTTTTTGGATTACTTTTGTAACTTCTGCCGCAGTACACTACCATAACAGCGTGCTCATCAACAAGCTGGTTCCCTGCGCAACGCAATGTCATGGCACTGTGCATCTCTACGATCTCTGTGAGTTGTTCCCAGACAGTGTTTTCACTCACTCCTTGTTGCCTTTCCATCATGCCTGCTCTCTTAGCCCCCTTTCTGCTTCCTTTGGCTCTTGGTCCTGACCCGTTCCAGCTGCTAACTGCTATCCTCTGGTCCTACGCCAGCCCTCCAGCTAGACTCCCTGGACTTGCTTGTCACTCTGCCATTATGACCCTCTGCTACAAGATCTGCACCTCCAAGTTCAGTGCTTGCACTGTCTCCTCACCGTGCAAATACTGGGAGGCGCATCTGTCGTGCGGAGAGCCTGACCTCGTCTCGTCCTGGTTGTTTTTACCACAAGGAGGAAAAGGGTTGGGACCTCACCATCGCCTATCCTGCTAACGAGCAATCCCTACCCAACTCAGAGGTCAGCAAGCCGTTCTCGGTCTTTCAGGTATTGTGCACCCACGGGATATCCTTGACAAATGGATAGGTTGTGGAAGCAGCTTCATGCATGTTATTTAAACTGTCCATTAATGGCATAGATAGGACGGGCATAGCTAGGACAACCTGTGGGTGGTGTGCTGAGTGGCATGCATACTATTGTGCAAAACAGCGTGAAAAGAAGAATTACAGAGAAATCTATAGTCAACAATAACAGAACAAGTTTATTGTAACAGACAAAATTGGAAATAGTACATTTGTCTATCAAACCTACACTTACTAGGGTCTCAGAAGCCAGCAAGCGTGAACAAGCAAGTTCACCGCCATCAGTAAACCTTACCATCCGATATTTGTGCATTAGCATTGTGTAGTAACCGACAATTCACCAAATGTGCCTTGATACACAACCCAACTATCACAACACTTTAGGACATATCTGCCTCCTCCCTTTTGATTGATTATTTGTATAGCACCTATACACAATGTGTTTCAAAGCGCTTCAAGGAGGGAAGGAACATGGGAGAATACAATGACATTCTTAAAAGTCTTTGAAAACAATTTAGAATGTGAAAAATAACTATCATAATCAGCCTGGCGACATTTCAGATAGTGCAAGTGCAAGGAACAATTAAGGAGAAAAGGGGTGGGGGGGAAGAATGAGACAAAACCAGCAGTAACATGACTATGCCTGATGACAATTGATGTAGTGCATGAACAACAAGAGGAGGGGGAGGGGGACCAGGGGGGTGTGGCGAGAGGGAGTAGGAGAGGAACAAACAAGTGACTATCATAATAGGTGAGATGAAGATTAAGAATAGTGCTGGGAGGAGAAAACAAGGAGGGATGGGGGACAGACATGCTGCTATCAGAGGCCAAGGGACAAATGATAGGAGTAAGTGTTAATGGACCAAAAAAAAGTGGCGGGCAAGGTGGAGAGGGGAAGGTGGCTGTGAAAGACAGGCGGCTACGATTACTATGCCTAACAGCAGTTAATGAAGTGCCTGAAATTAACAGGAGGAGGTAAGGTCAGGGGAAGGAGGGGGCATCCAGGACAATCACAAGGTGCATGTGGGTGGGAGGGGGGCACAAAAACAGTCATGGGCCCATGGGGGTGGAGGGCACAAGCACACTCACGGGGGGCCATGGGGATGGGTGGGGGGGCACAAGCACACTCATGGGGGCCATGGGGGTAAGGGGCACAAGCACACTCAGGCTCCACAATGTGCAGAACCACAGCTCACCCAAGAGGACTGACACACATCCATGACATCACAAAACATTCTTCCTCGCTTCATACTTCCCCCACAGTGTTCATAGCATCTATTTCTCGCGTTCACATCTTCTAGCATGCTCCCTCACTCATTTGCCTTTGTTTCAGCAGGCTCCTACTTCCTACGTGGTACCACCCACTGTGAGAAACAGCCAAGAGACGGCCCCAGTGGGTAGCTCGGTGCCCCAGACGGCTTTTGGCAGGCTGCGACTTACCCTAGAATGATACAGGAAAGGGGATTCCCTAACACTTTATTTTCTAGATCAAAGCTTACCTACCCTCCTACACAAATCTATATACATCCCATTACCTAACCCCCCCATCTAACTCTAAACCCACACTTAATTAATAAGATGCATCATCTTATTCCTTGTAACTATAAGCCTACACTTTTAAATACACCATAAAAAGACACATTTACATAGATTCCAAACACCAACACCTAAAAATATATTTAACTACATAAGGGTGGTTGGTGCAGTCGTCCCTTTCCTGTACCTGTAGTGGTGCTGCCTTTTGTGTAGGGAGTCTGGCCAAGCTGGGAAATGGGACTGTTCCACTGCAGTCTTGTCGGTGGTGCACCCTCCTCTACTTCACCACACCTTTAGTTTAGTTTATTATGTATATGGCGCGCCATACCCAGGGGCATCAGGGCGCAAGCAGACAAGGATATGCTCAACTTAGTTACAAGTACATGAAAGTAGGAAAAAATACAGAGATGCGCTGAGCTTAGTTACAGATATGCTCAACTTAGTTACAAGTACATGGAAGTAGGAAAAAAAATACAGACATCAACAATGTTGCAGCAGGCAGGTATGTACAAGGAAAGGTCAAGGAACAAGGGGAACAAGGTACATGTTCCTGCATAGTCATAGGATAGTAATATACAGTTATGTACAGAGTGACATATCAGGTCAAGCAGGTTAGAGTAGTTAGCTGTCATTGGCTCTCAGCCACCTAGTCAGGTTCTGTCTACAATTGGCGAAAGGCTGAGGTTCTCTGAGGTCATGGGGGGGGGGGGTGTTCCATAACTGCGCAGCCTTGACAGGGAAGCTATTTCTTCCTATAGTGGAGAGTTGGAGAGTTTGAAGCGCAGAACTTGGAGGCAGTTTGCTTTAGCTGTTCAAGTTGGTCTGGAAGAGGTTCTTTTACATAACCTGTCCATGAGGTAGGGTGGAGCTTTATTATTGAGGTATTTGTGGGTGAGGGAGGAGATCTAGAGTTGAATTTTATCAACGGTGGAGAGCCATTTATATTCTCTTCTTATAGAAGATATATGCCCATTTCTGTTAATCTTGAGTGCTGCTCTCAAGGCATTGTTCTGGAGGACTTGGATTTTGTGGATGGTCTGTTTATTTGCCCCAATGTAGAGTCCATTACAATAATCCACACGTGTGCCCCAGGCTCCAATTAACATCCTTCAAGCACTCCAGTCAGCCACCTCATACCGCTGCAGCAGCCAAGATATTCATTATGGCTGCCCCATGTGGCCGTCATCGCCACCACCACCACCACCACCACCACCACACCGAACTCACTGCTGCACCCGCAGTGCACTCAGATAGTCTGTGATGGTCACAAGGGGGCTGCCCACATCACCACCACACCTCATGGAGCGTTATTTCCTCTGGTGGTGTCCCTGTTGCCGTGGAGATGCCACAGTCAATCACAGCCGCTCCCACAGCACCCCAGTTGCTGTGCAGTCCCCAGCCCTTCTGTTCACTGCACTAGTGTGGTACAGGGGGCGGGCCGTGTACTCCCTGGATCTCTGGCTGGCGTGCCAGAGCACCCCTCTTCATCTGGCCTGGCAGGACGTGTATGGCACAGAACATTTGCTTAACCGACCCGCACAATGTGGCATGGTGGACTTTGGGTGCCTCCTCCTTCTCTTCACCTCCTGGGTGCACCTGACAGACAGTCTGGGAGGAAGTCTTGTCTGTGCATACCCCGCCTAGCCCCAGCAGACAAGGGTCACCTGGCCCAGGCCAACATCCACACATGCAGTCTGGTCGGCTCTTCTCCTGGAGTGCCCAACGCACAAAGTGCATGGATATGGGGGGGAGACAGACACAGACACTAACACACACACACACACACACACACACACACACGTTGCAGGGACATGTTTTCATGAGAACCTCGACAACTTGGTACTGAGAAGACCCCGTCTGTTCTACTGCAGGGACGTGTTGATTGGATTTCTTGTTTCCAGCAGTGCAGCAATGCAGGCCAGATGGCTGCTGTCATCCGGATACCATTGACCAGTTCTGGAACCATGGTGCAAAGCTGTCAATGACTCATATGGCCACCCTGGATGCGCACTGATGCCACTCTAGTGTCCTATCGGATAAGGTGCAGCACTGAATGCATTCTACAGCATAGACTAAGGGGCGGGATGCTGCAGAAATGCACATTGCACATGTTGTCCCAAGCCATGTTTGAATAAAAAAGTCCTTTACATACAGGGGTTTGTAGTTTTGCTTTCCCCATTTATATGGAGCAGTAGTTGCCCCAGAATATAATATCAAGACGACTGCACAGGTTACTCACACTTGCCACGAAAGAAAATTGGTAGGGCTGCGTGATGCCCGCCTGTCCAATGGTTAAGCAGGAACTGCAGAGAAATGCTCTGCTGGACCCTGCTGGGGTGAGCAGGACCTGAAGGGGTGCATCTGCGGGAAGGCAATCACTCCACTCAAGTGCAGAGATGACGGTCTGCTTCACCTACAGTATGGCAGGCAATGCCATCTCCCAGGTGTAGACCCAGGGTTTTCCCATTGGCCGGGTGAGATGACAGCAGATGCAAACGTCGCCACTATTGCCACTAACCCCAGCTTTTAACGGATCGCCTCCGGCTCTGGATTGGCTCTCGCTTTCCTTTCCTGAAGCGGTCCGGTTTATTTACATTAACACATTCCCTATGATAAGGTAGGCAGAGATCCTACAAATCATTAACAGCCATTAACAGTCCGATTACCATACGCTTTAGTAGCTCAAACAGGAACCATTTAGCAACATCAGGTCAGTGTTTCGCTCCATATAGGCCACATTGCTTTAAGTTTGAATAGCTTCGACCTCACTGTAATGTCCCTCTTCATCAACCACTGCCAAGACCATAGCTTTAACAAGATATAAACATGTTGGAAGAGACCAAGACAATCTGCCTTCAGTCGGGGGTCAAGTCAGCCTCTAATGCGTTTTGTGGGGAAGGAGGGCGCGTTGAAAGACAGCTTTAAAAGGGCTGTGGGGTTAAATCACGAGAGCAGTCACCAGTGATCACCCAATAACCACCCCTGCCCTCGCCCAGCCTACCTGCTTTCTTTGGTTATCTGCTCTTGCATTCACTTGTGTTGCAATTTTTTTATCTTTTTGTGATCTCCTCCCCAACCTTTTTTTTTAGCCCTGTGAGAAACCAGAATGTTTTCCCTCCCTACTTCTCATGGCCAGGGAAGGGCCATCTCTTTTGGACCCTGACCCTGGGGGCGGACAAGCGAGGGATCACCACCTGTGTAGAGGGTCCTTTGGGATTACCCAAGAGCGAGACATGGTATGCCCACTTTTCCAATAACCCACTACCCGACATCTCCTCTGCATATTTGACACCCGACTGTCCCGCTCCCCTGTATGCTGTAGATCCAAAAAAACACAGTCACCAACACGAAGAAACTGCAGTCAGAGGCAATGTTTAATTTCTATGGAAGTTCTGTAAACAAAGACAGGCGAAGTCAGGCATTGAGCACAGTCTGGGTTCACCCGAGACCTGTTAGTACTCCACAGGTGTACAAAAGGAGTAACCAACAGAGACTCTCAGAACTATTTGGAACCCGACGAAGAATACAAGACGGAGAACAGCTGCACAAGGCAAGCTGGGATGCCAGAGCAACCCGAGTCCTGCTGGTGGAGAACGGAGCGCCAAGACGCTGGGCCTGTGGTGTACAAAGGCTCAGGAATGTGTGGCGAGGGAGCCATGTCTCCAAGGAGCCAAAAGAGTTATATGCAGACTAATTCTCCAGAAAAAAATCTGTGAAAGGGTGCTAGTTCCCCTGGGTCAGAGAAGCAGCCCAGAAGAGTCTAACGGTCAGACGAGGATCTCCTGAGCCTCCATTAGATCGCCAAAGCTTTGCTAAAGAAATCACAACCGGTGAGTTCAAAGTGCAAGGGGAACCCGGCTGATGAGACGTGAAAGCCGAGAGATAATTTGTTGCATGGATTTGTTTGACTGCAAGGACGCGTAGGATGAGACACGCTAAAGAGAAAGCTTCAATTGGCCAGTGGGAAATTTTAAGTGGAGACAATAAATGTAACACGAGAGAAACAAATTAACGAGCATTCGTGTGTACGTGTCAGGAATGGCACTCTGTCAAGAGTGGCACAGGGTACCCAGGTAGGTTTTGGGTGGCTGTGCTGAAGTAAGGTAGCAGATAAGCACACACAGCAGAAGTTCAACAAGAAAGAAGAGTAGGAAACTGTAGCTGTGAGCCAAAAGGGGCAAAATATACAAAGGTACAAACAAACTGGATTCCCTCTTGGGGTGTATGCTGAAATGGGAAAGAGTGTTCCACGAACCTTAGGAAACTCCAGCCTTCTGCACAGATTGCTATAACAGAGGCCCACGCTGTATGCTCATGGCTGGGAACAACAGCAGTGGGTGTCTGTAACACTGAAAACACGACAAGGGAAGGGGCAGAGGTTGCCTGCCGGAAACCAACAGGCGAGCTCTGTACAAAGGGATTACATAAAACACACGAGAAGACAAGAACAGATATATCCAGCGAAAAGGAAGTCAATGAGCAATCTAGCAGAAGGAAATTAAGGAAAGGCAGTTAGACTGAAGTAGATAACCTAAGGTGGAGTACAGAGGACTCAAGGAAGAGAACAGGGGAGCAGCAGTCAGGAAAACAGAGGGTTGCAAAGTAGGACGCAGGTCTGCAGTCAAGAGTGGGACTAGATGCAGGCAAACTGTAGTGGACTGCGGAGGACTGTAGTAGGCTGCAAGGCAGGGAGTCCAGGAGAACAGGACAGAGAGATTAGTAGTAGGCGACAGACAGAGCCCAAAAGAATAGGGCCGCGAGGTAGGGAGCCCACAGGAGCAGGGCTGTAGGCAGCGGAGGGAGACAGGCTGCAAGGATGGAGCCCAGAGGACACGGGCTTGGAGACAGCAGAGGGTTGCAAGCTTCAAGGTAGGGAGCCCAGAGGACAAGGGCTGTAGGCAGCCGGAGTGAGGCAGACTGCAGGGCAGGGAGCCCAGAGGACAAGGACTGTAGGCAGCCGGAGTGAGGCAGGCTGCAGGGCAGGGAGCCCAGAGGACAAGGACTGTAGGCAGCCGGAGTGAGGCAGGATGCAGGGCAGGGAGCCCAGAGGCCAAGGACCGTACGCAGCCTGAGTGACGCGCTGCAGGGCAGGGAGCCCAGAGGACAAGGACTGTAGGCAGCCGGAGTGAGGCAGGCTGCAAGGCAAGGAGCCCGGAAAGGGCATTGGATCAAAACAGGATAATGCAGCAACAGGAACAGCATACAAAGTAAAGGGTCAAGGCAAACAGGGGCGGGGAGATCTCAAGATGCAAGACACTGTGCTCCTGCAGGCAGCTGCTTACATACAGCCATGCCCTGTTCTGAGGCAGGCTTATTGACAGCACCTGGAGCAGCACACCTGAAGACAATCTGCCTCCTCCCTCTCTGGTCCTGAGCAGGTGGAAGCAGCACTGGCCGCTAGGGCTTCTGGGGATTGTGGTCCCAATAACGATGAATGAGAATAGCCAGGAATTGAGGACTGTAGCAAGGTGCATTGTGGTAAATGTAGTTAGTTGAATAAAATAAGAAAGAACCAAAGTCGAGCAAATGGAAATTAAAGACCAAGGCGTGAATAGGAGTTGTTCAAAGAGTATTAGGAGGATGAATGAGTACCAAGTAATCCATGATGGTTGCCAATGCGTGCGTCAGCTGCGCGGGCATGACAGTACGTTAACATGTTGTGAAAAAGGCTCTAAAAGAACAGAGGCAGTCTCCGAGAGTGAAGGGAACCCCCCCACTGCTGAATAAGTCAAACAAAAGTATCAAGGAAACGAGAGCTAGAGAGCCTTGCAAAAGTGAAGGATTGTAAACTGAACTTTGTGCGATTCCTGTGAGAGGTGACAAAAGGGCCTTTGGAGTCTGTAGGAAAGGAAACCCTCTTCTCACCTAAAGGAACTTTGTTTTTGAATCAAAAGGAACTTTGTGAACTGTTGAAAGAACCTGTGTGGTTTGGAAGGAACATTTTGAACCAGAACTTCGTGAAGTCGCGAGTAGCTCAAGCTTGGGGAAGGGAGCTGTGGATCAGTTCCAGTGCCATCCTGATATTCTGTCAACCCACGCTTTTACTTTAATCCAGTCACATACTCATTATTGTTCTAGAGAAAGTGAGGGCAAGTATAGGTTTGACACAGGCAGTTTTATTATTTTCACTTAGACTTTGGACTAATTTTGACATCAGTTTAATGGTCGAGACTACTCCCATTGTAGAAATAGCGTACGTTAGGCCGTTTGGAATCCCTCTTCTACTTGGTTTTGAAACTTGATTCCTTGTGTCCATCTCATGATACCAGGCCTGTCTCACAGCCCTCAACACTCCATTCTGTCAGTCCAGTGTGTCTAGGGAACAATTCTCACACGGGTGTGAGGATATTTAGCTTTATGCAGGCATGCTAAAGCTTGGGGAGGTACAAACCATTTAATGCTTTGAACACAAAAGTAAAGGCTTTGGCTGCTTCATGTGTAGTATATAGCTATGGCCAGAATGGTTTTGGCCCTCACTCATGCCACATCTGTTGCAGTTACCTGTTGATGAGTGTTTGGACACTCTGCTTGGTAGGGCTTTACCACCCTCCCCCCACAAGCCTATTGCTGACTTTACCACAACTTTTAGGATTTTCGTCACATAAAGTACAATAGCTCACTTTGCCACCATAAATTGCCGGACAATTTCAAATCACTATTCTTTTTCCCGTCCTTCTGCCAACCTAATTTTCTCAAACTCAGAATGCAACAGAGCAGCTGCAAATACATTGATATGAAGGCATCACTTGAGAAAAGATCAGGAAACAGCCCAACACAAAGACACTGCCAACAACCCCCACCCCATGCCCACTGCACCATATTAACAGATGGAGGACCAAAGCATAACCTGGCAGCTAAATAAAAGGTGTGCTGAAATGCAATGATTCAAGAAGAAAATGAACGCAAATTAAGCTGCAAAGACTAGGAAAAATGCACCCCCCTACAATGCAGAGCAGAAGGGAGAAGGAACCATGCACCTACAGAACACTACAATATAGACGTTTATAGGAACAGCCTAAAAGAGCCTAAAAGAGCTCACACAAAGACACTGCTTAAGAGATCAAAGTACTTAACGAACCGAGACAAAGGCACTGCTAAAAAAAATGCGTGTGCTGGACAAAGCTACTAAAATAAAAACATGGAGGAGGAAAGAGAAAGAGAAAGAGAAAAACACAGGGGTCATTAACAGTAAGCTGGAAGACTGACTACTCTGCAGAAGCCAAACGTGAAAAAAGATTGATCATCTTTTAAAGAAACAGTAATGAGGAATAATCCATAAGTACTAGTGCTAGCCGACTATCCCCAAAAAAAGTATGAAATGTATTTTACATTCCACACATAGTGCTACAAGAGTTGGTACAAGCCACAATTTGCTTTTTCTGAACCAACATTAAAATAGCAGGAAATGACAAGATACATGATCAAAGTGTAAACATAAAAAGGAGGCTCAGATACAATCATACTCACCATTTACAGATTTACACATCTATGCATTTACACGTATATCAAACTGAGCCGGTAATAATCCAATTAACACCCCAAAAAATAATAATTGGGGACAACAACCTAGTATAATTGCAAAGTTCCATTCCTGAAACACCCCTCCCATATCCCCCGAATCCCCTACAAAAAAAGGTAACCCCAATGGACTGCTTAGCAGAATTCAAAGAACTTGTATGGAATAAATTAGATATATTCTTAATGGCAGACCAGCCAAATGAGGATATAATGAAAATATATCAAAACGTTAATATGTGTACTGAAGACACATATCAGCAAATTGAGAAGGGGAAATAGATGATCAAATAAAATGCATACGAAAGAGAAAAAAGAAGCAGCAACAAATAACTATTAGACTTAAGATAAACAGAACACATGAGACGAACCCAACTTTAAACACAAAAAGATCACAAACCACCAGTAAAGAGAACCACAACACAGATGAGGGCACCCAACTTCCAGACCAGAAAATACCCACCCAAACACTGCACCTGGACATGTACACAGACCAATAGGACAGGGTTCGAAACACAAATTCAATGATCAACAGCTAAAACCAGCTCCTGGGTGTCTGACTTCACCAAGTAGGCAGCAGCCACCGCTCTGGAACCAGGAGCGAGTACACAGCGCACCACAAAGCTAACTCAAAGCAGCGACTTCTAAACGGGCAGCAGTCTCTCGCGCCAAGAGCTTTAAACGCTTTTGAAAGCAGCGTCTTGGCTAGTTGGTCTTCAGTATTGGAGATTTTACTTTATGCCAACTCTCCCTCTAGTGTGCTTTTGGGGACGTTCTTCCCCCCCGAACCCCAAAGATCCCGGACAGCTCATCTCCTGGGAGAGACAGCGGATTATTCTCCCAATCACTTCATCTGGCACCCAGAAGAATAGCACATGGATAAGAAGTAAAGACGGATTCCCATGTATGGCCACTGAGATTGATGAACGTGTTGCGGCTCCTCAATCATTGAAAACCCAGAGAAGCCAGAGCATGGAATCTATAAAAGCCCTTCCTGGAGTTCTGCCAAAACAGCCCCCGTGTTCTGCTGCCTCCAGTTGGTTGAAGTCTTCCCTCCAGCGCCATCCCTGCTTTCTGAGGGGATTGCACTAGCAGTAAGCGGTCAAGGGGAAATAAGTCTGGTTAGAGCTAGTTCAATCCCCTCAGAAAGTACGGTTGGTGCTGGAGGTAAGACGGCCAGTGTTTGCAAAGTTTATGAGCATTATTAAAAGCTTTATGTTAATATTGGACGGTATGTGTCTTGCTCTGTGGTTTCTCTTCACTGTGCTCAAATGTATAGGTGCCACCCGAGTGTCTTCTCAGAAGAGACCTCTTGCGCTCACCTGCAACCAAAAGGAATGCAGCAATATCATTTGCTTGCTTGTGTTCAAGATTAATCTTCTGAGAGGCAAGTCGCTGGTGGGATCACACAGTAAATGAGTTCCATTTCCAGCACTGCTAATCTCAGAGCAACCTATCTATTTAATGAAGGCCTACCAAACACGCCCCACCCGCCACCCAACTCGCATCTGCGGTGCAGCAGTGGGTCGGTACCAAGCAGTCCTGTGTAGTGCACTTGCAGACAAGGCAATATAGAGCTGATGGATGCAATGTGGAGATGGAGGCATTTCTGTAGCAGCGCCAGTTTAAAGCATTTTGGCGTAAAGCCCTATGGCCTAAACTGCCGACGGTGATACCTTGCAGTGCATCAAATATCTGGGATTTGGTGCTAGGTCTGTTCCCAGGGAATTGCAAATAATCGATGCGATCGATTAGAGCACCTTCGAATTAAAGCTAAGCGCTGGGGATGAATGCAAGGCAAGTTGAGAGTGATCTGAAACGATTGTGTCTATGCACTGGGACAGATCTATGAATAGAAAGCGCGGGTTAAAGATGCTCATGGCTCTCCCTCTGCTGGCGGAAGCGTAAAAGAAAATGAAGGAGCTGCAAGAGACTGGTCGCAGGATGGAATGTGCCACAAGACAGACAGTTCAGACCAGGCTCAGCAGGGAGTCATGAGCAGCCACACACGTGAATATCACCAGCACATGAAAGAACACGCAGGTAAGTCAGAGTACCTCATCACCCGACCCACACCAACCCAGAGCACTGGTTCAAGGATCAGGCAGCACAGAATACCGTGCACATGTATTTAATTGCGCTGGGATAGTGTGATGAAATTACGTCTGCCCACAGTAGTACAAGGATGAGCAGTGGCGAAACTGCCTACTCAGCCCTCACACTTCTACAAAACCAGAGCGATCAGCCAGGGAGGTGGGGTAGCTCAGGGGTAACGTGTTTGTCTTGGGAGCAAGACAACACAGTGCAACACAGAATCGAATCCCAATCTCTAATACTAAGCACGTTATAAAAGAACAATTCTAATCATAAAAGGTGATACATGCATAGGTAAGAGATATATCTGCTACGCCTTTTGTGGCAAAGGGTCACAGGGCAAGTTAGACTCTTAAGAAGGGTGTGAATGTGAAACAGCGGTCACCCAAACAGCAAAGTACGACAGAACAAAATAAAGCAATGTCCAATTAAGGTTCTATACAAAAAAAACAACTAAAAAAAATGTTTACTTTAATTAAACACACCATTTGGAAAAATAACTAAATAAAACAACACTACCAAAACCCAACACTGTGGACGTAACGGGTAATATGCAAGAGAAAGCAAAATGCACACTGGGTAACAAAACGGGGTGAAAGGCAGATCTGCTTGGAGTAGCGTTCCGAATCATGTTGCTTTGCTTTCACTCCCTGACGTTAGGACCATGGCCTGCTGTTACCTTCGGATTTCCCCTTCATCCCTATGTTTTTCTGACGGCTGCCTGGGCTGCCTGCACCAGATTCCCTGCAGACTCTGACCCGCTTGTTTCTTCAGACTCGTGCTACCTCCGCATTGCCCGTGGATTCCATTTAAGACGGTTTTATCTAGCCTGGTTATTCCCAACTACTGCCTGTCCGTGCATTGCTTTAGGATTGATTGTAAGGCTGGGCTTCTTCCTTCTTCTTTGTTTTTTTTACCCTTCCCATTTCTGAAATTCGCCGAAATTGGGATACCCTTCCCATCTCTGGAACTTTGTTTGATGATGTTTGGACTTGTAAAGGTTTACATCGACCCCTACTTGAGCCACCTTCTGGGACTTTATATTCCTTCTCCAGTAGTCGCGCCCATGTGCTGCCTGCACGGGTCAGGCCCCCGCTCCGCTTAGTTATTCATCCGGAGGGTGCTTGGTCGATGGACTTCTCAGGCACATCAAGTCTCCCTTCCTAGGTATCAAGACCGTGATATTAAGACTGTCTACAGGTAAGCTATATGGGAGAAGGGGATAGATGGGGAATAAGGTTATTAATTCTGAGGTTACTTGCAGTTACATTGCTTTTTCTCGTCTCCTTCAACCTGGGTGAAAGCTTCTCGGTTGTTCATTTGCCCGAGCCTTCTGCACCGGATTGGCAATATGGTGCAGGGGGGCAGTTCTCATGGGGAGGAAAAAATAATCCCTTCCGTAGAGCCCCAGTTCAGGAGTTGTTTAACCATATTGCAGCTGATCCCAACACATAACTCTACATGATAGGTTATTTATAATGCTCTTAATACCCAGAGGTTTCTAAGCAAGGACCTGGGGATCGGACCTGTGTTGCTGTGTCATCTTATTTCCAGGGCGAGCACGTTGCCCCCAAGCTATCCTCCAGAGACACATATTACAAAGGCAATGTGCAATGCACACCATTGCATAGTACCATATTTAAGCAGCGGATGCCTGAAAGGGACCCAGCTTTTCATGTAACTGGAGTTTTGAGGTCTGGATCTCATGCAGGGGATGGTCTTGGCTATGTTGGTAGAGAATTACATGTATGGTAACCAATGTAAGTGTCTTATGCGGTTGAGTTTATGGGCGATAGGCAGAGCCAAGTTGGTATGGTCAGAACTGAGATACAACTACACCTGTGCAGCATGCATTTTGTATTAATGAACAGCATGACACAGCAGCACGTACATACCATCAACTCAGTTTTAGAAGACCAAGTACTAGCATCTGCATTCTGAGGTAGCAAGAGCTGCCCATCTCAGTTCCTGGAACATGCATACAAGAATAAACAGCCGAAGGCCTTGATAGATTCAACAATATTTGGAAAACAGTCTTAAATAAAGGGTCACAAGGGTAAGGTGAGGGGGGTCAAGACTAGGCGGGCACCAACTGTTTGCACGTGGGGAGTATGGGGCAGGAAAAGAAAGGGAGAAACTTTTATTGCTGCTGTCCAATGCAGGATCAAGGTGGTTCGAAAGGCAAGCAGAAAGTGTGCCTGAACACAGTGGCTGGAGGGGTCCTTTAGGAGAACACAGACAGGAACATGTGCTTGGGAGATAGTGTAGGATAGTCCTAGATTTCTCTATCTTTTGCTCTCCATAGGTCCTCCATCCGGTGAAGCACCAGAGCTGTGGAACTCTGTCCAGAGAAGAGATTAGAGGGTTATTGATCCATATTGGCCCTATTGCAGAAGAGATACTGAAACACTGATTTCTCAATAGCGTAACTGGAACAGCTTGCCAACTGGTGGAGTAACAAGTACTTGCAAGGAAAGAGGTTTTGTGTGCAATAATACGAACTGTTATTAAAATGTGTATCCATTGCAGAGGTGAGTCCGATGTTTCTAAAACTGGAAAGTAGACCTCAGAGTCCAGAGTTTACCTGTTCAGGTAGGTTTCCTAAATGGGAAAGGAAAACTACAAGTCCCAGAATACAAAAGGGGGAAAATTACCTTTATTTAAAAAAATAAAAAAACAATTTGCAGCACCATAGATCTAAAAAATAGCCATGTAGCAAGCACTCCAACCAGAGTCGACCACACAAATACTTTGCCAAGAAGCTTGTGTAATAACTTTCATAACTACTGGTATGAAGGACCCACCTCAGTCTTATCAGATTTAGAAATCAGTTCTAAATAACATGTTTGCTGTGTCTTTAGAGTTTAATATTAAAGGCACGCTGTACAGTTATATCTTTCAGAAGACTGGCGTGTCTTGAATTCTGCTTAAGCTCAATGTATTTTTGGCCATAGTAGCTTTGTCGCACAAAATATGTATTCTTCCTCTGTGACCATCATTGCCAAATACCTGAATGTTTCTGTGCTGAAACTCACCTGCTATCCTTCCAACCTATATGCAAACATCTAGCCAGTACATCTACTGTGCTAAGCCTGTTATAACAGCCCATATTGCTCAGTTGCCTCGGCATCGTAAGAAATGTCTACCTCACAACAGCTGTACAGAGAAATAGAGACACTGCAGTGGTAAGTCGTTAAAAGCATTGCTCATCTCACCATGAATTGGCCATGGTGAAGCTTGAGTTATTGAGGGTAGGTACATCCCACCCCACAATCTCCAATGTTAAGCACATTCTCATTCAAACATACCATTTGTTTTGTCTGTGGCTACTGGGCTAAGTATTCCACCCAACGAATGATGGTCCCAACTAACCTTAATGGTTGTAATAACTCCTCCACGAATGTACAATGGCCCATGTCAAAGGCCTAATGTGCATCAAGTCGAGATACCGCCATTTCCCTGGTTGGTCCTATCCAGAATCAAGAAAATCCTGAGTAAATTCATGGCTCTATTCCTCCGCTGGATGGAATTATACTGATGTGCATGAGAATAGCTTGCTTTCACCCATGAGGCTCTCTGCTAGGATGATTTTAATGAGAATGTATAGCTCTAGGTCAATCATAGGTAGATGAAATTCAAGCCTATCTTTTACTGTTTGGGCAATAGCCAAATATTATTGAACTCATTGATTGAGGCAAATATTCTAATCAGAGGCCCCACTGGAGTAATTAGGGGCAGAAAGGCAGGATATCTAAGAGCTCTCAGCAAATTTCCACCAAAAACAAGTCACTCCCTGTATTTGAACCTGAATGGCGGTGCTTAATCACAGATGTAACTCTCTCAGTAACTCTCTCAGCAGACAGAGGTGCATGGAGAGTCCCCATCTCCACTTTAATCATGTGGGTAACCTCCTCCTGCTGCCCCCTCCCCACCATGTTAAACATCCAATAGACCAGTTAAAGCACATGCAGCAATCATGCCAGCTGTGTGCCAGACAGAATCCTCCTTGCATCTGCTTTCTGGCCAAAATCTCTTCCTGAAACTGGCAGCCGTCAGTGATGCAAAATATTACATGTAGAGTAAGTGCACTGCTCAGCACTAACAATTCATTGCGTTGGTCACATACTTTTAATATTTACTGCCTGATTAATGGATTATTTGCGCCAAAAAAACAGGATTTGTGCGCCATTCTGCCCGCAAATCCCCATTAGTGACACAGGGATTTGCGGGCAGAATGGCGCACAAATCTCGTTTTTTTTGGCACAAATAATCCATGAATCAGGGGCATTATGTTTTCATTTCCCTACATGTTGCAAGTTACGTCGGTAAGCATTGTCTACCTGACTTTTTGCACGTTTACCCTTTCACGATACCCTTGGCCCAGTTCCCTTTACAACCCAAAGACCAAAGTCTAGCTAAAACCTTCTACCCTGGGCAGGGTCACCATTCACCTCTACACTGAGGAGGCTGAGCTCTTTAAGACCACTACGGGAGCGATCAAAATTAAAATTAGCTAAGCAGGAGCTAAAGCCACCTCCTGGGTATCCAGCATTAACCAGTGACCAGGAGCTACTAATGAGGAACAAGGCAAGGCATACATTAAGCAGTGTCACATAGCAATTTGCTATGCAATTCTGTAAGTTTGCTAATCAAATGGACACTTGTGTAGCAAAGTTAGCTATTTAAGCGGCCCTCTTCAATGAAAGCACAGCTTGCCCTGCATTCCTCTCTTGCCCCAATTACTCGCTTCACCCTCTTCTCTGTTCACTTCAACCGCTAATGGTGAGAAAATGCAGCAGTAATCATCTCCTCCACTCTTAAGTGTCAAAGGCATGTGTGGGACTGCTAGGCAATCCCCTCTGCTTAGTCTCTTTCTCTCCACTTACGTGATGGCAATACAAAGCAAACTAGTTGTTTATGCAAAGTAGTGATCAATAGTTCCATCCAGTCTGTACATCTACTTTCTACTGCAATACCAAACACTGTAGTTAGCCTCCAGGGCTCACTTTGGCTTATGATTATGGTTGTATTATACTATTACCAACTACAGGAGATAGCTGGCCGAATAGTTTGCAGAGCCTTTTTTATCATATCTGTGTCCATTTCGTGCAGATACCGTTTTACATTTTACAGAAACCATCTACAGCTTGCATAGTCTTTTTACCCACTCGCATAGTCGAGTAGATTTTATGAAGGACAAGTAGTATGTACAAAAAATGTTTTTAACTTTTATTTAACATTTACTTTGTTTGCAGTAAATGTAAAATAAAAGTTTCACTGTGCATGGCTGGCCTCTGGGTGGCAGCAGTGTGCAAAATGAAGTAGATTTGTAGTGACATGCACCATTTTACAGAAATGGCATTTGAAATGTGTTGTCCTCCATTGCTATGGGCCGAGTGCATTTCTCTTAGGTTGAATAGGTAAACTAAGTTACCTGACCTGCAGGTCTAGTTGAAGTTTAAAGAATTTGTAAGGTCTGACTCCTCTCGCTAATATCTTATTTCAGCGATACGCAAAACTGCTGGATTGTTGCCCATTTCATGTCCTGGGTACACAACTTCTGGTGACATTAACAATATTAGTACAAAATTGCTATTCAAATGGGTCCATTTGCTAATCAAAAATACTTTAATTAGCAAACTCTGCTAATACATTTTGGAAAACTAATTTATGCCTTGCACAGAGGTAGTACATAGTGTTCCACAAACCTAACTTTCATTAAGATGGCAAACTTATCATTTTGTCCTTATGCTTTAAATGTTGCCTAGATGTGTTCTAGCATTTACATATATACAGTATTTATGTCGTTTTTGGTTCTTAGGTAGGGAAACTCCTCTTTAGAATGGGGTCAGAGAGGCATTTTCCCAACCCATTTAAGTTGCATAAAAGTCTACAGCCAAAAATACAACAACTTTGTGTCCGGCTTTTATTTCTGACCCATCACAGCAGCTCCCTGTTTCTGTTGGGGACAAGGTAACCAGGCTCTCCTAGGCTAGAAGCAAGAGCTAAATAGCTCCCATCTCCCGTCAATTTTGAACCATGCTTATGATGTGTGCATTATGAAAGACAAAAAAACATGACAAATGCAAACATGGTGCCCTAAAAGACTATAACGATAAATATCGATATGGGGAACTGGGGGGACTGGTAACACAACCCGAGGGGGTCACAAGGGCTCAGGGATGTTACTAGGCCCAACCTCGCACCACAGCAGTAGTTATTGCTGTTTGCGCCCCGTGGGTACTAATAGTGTTAAAAGGGGGGGGGGGATGGTGAACATGGGATCCGCGCAAATGGGGTCACTCCAAAAGGAGGTAAAAAAAAAAACGCGACACCTATGAGAGGCAATCAAGCGGCTGGGAGAGCAAAGGGTGCCACTGCCAGATTCCGCCCAATATCCCCAGCCACCTAATTGGCCGAGCGCCCTCATCCAGTGTATACATCTGCATCTGTTGTGAAAGGCAAATCACACGTGCCTGCACATGTAACCTATTTTCGAGATCTGGCATATGTCTACAACGGTGCCTCTAAAGAGCTGGGATCAACAGGAGGATTATTAGAACTTGGAATGAACAATCCCCTCTGTCCTGTGGTGGCCAGCCCATCATGAAACAAAACCAAGCTTAGCAACACACCAACAAAGCAGAGAGCTTAAAGGAGGCTTCCACTACACAATGCGCAGTCACAACACGTGAGACTATCCAGATAGCAGAGGCACACATAAAGGAACACTTCCACTATGTCAGTGGTTTTCAAACATTTTCATACCCGCCCCCTCCACCCCCCCCTTCAGTAGAAATATTGGATCCAGACGCTTTAAAAAGGGATTAAGAGGATTGTGGACATCGCTCTCTCAATGAATGGGGGTAATGTAGGGATTGCTTACTCCTAGTCATACTCTTCCTTTTCCCTCATAATTACACCCTGTATGGGGGGTGGCAGAGTGGCTGATCCTCAGTCTTGGATTGACTACACAGGAGGATTGTGGGTAAGGCGGCTATTTTACGCCTGGATGTAAGAAAGGCATACAAGTAAATATTTTGCATCACTTGGGGCTAAGGCAACTAGTCGTCATTGCTGCAAGGACCACGAAGAGGAGGAGCAGGACGAGAAGTACTGAAGAATCCACTAAGTAATACCCACATTATGTACTATATTACGAGTTAGTGGTAATTGGAAATACCACCCATTTTACCACTCCACCCAATTTCTGGGTTTTAGAAACCCAAACCTAGTAAAATCACCTGCTTATGAGTGGAGGTCAAATGGGCAGTAATGGTTGGTGGTATTACTGCACGCAGGAATATCACCAATGGAACCCAATGGTACTCCAAAAATGGGGAGTAACCAGTGGTGATCGGTAATTACCATCTGCGATAATGGTAATCTAGTTTGACATTATTATCCGAGGTAAATACTTCCAAATTCAAAATGGGCTCCGCAGTGCCTGATCTTGCTTTCGACTCAGCAGCATCTCGAATAAGAGATGTAAATATTGAACAGCGCACAGAGGAAAAGGATGAATACACACCTCTGAAGGGGGTGTGAAGCGCCTTTAACAACCTCTCTCTCCGAGAGAGACACAGAGACAGACAGAGAGAAGGTTGCATTGATCTCCAAAGCTCATGAGTCTTTGTACTAGGGTGGCCAACCCTTCCGTATTTTGCGGGACGGTGCCGAATTGATAGGTTGTATCCCACGTCCTGCACACATCACCGGGACAGGGGGTAATCCCAGCTTTGCTTCAGACCTGATCAAAGTTTTTCCAGTTTTAAAGTTCGAGCTCAGTGCAGCACAGCAGCTTTCCAAGGGGCCTGTGGAGCATTTTAACATGTTCCTCTGTGTAAATGGGGAGCAATTAGACATTGATGGGAGGGACAAGGACTATTAGCAGGGACTTTTGTCCGATAAGAAAAGTGAATGGTGGATGAGAAATTGGAAGACTGCATAATGTGTGAAATAATGAATAAGGTTTAAAACCCCAAGGGAGATTTATTTTGGCTCCTATTACTTTGCATGATACTACTGTGACCTTCCATTCAGGATGTGGAAAATAAAAGGTTAAGTCATAATCTTTTTGCTCAATATGTTTCTATGACAAATAAAGTATAAGTTTAGTTTATCTATTACGAAAGGCTAGCTTGTTACATAATGTCTTCTTTTTAAGACATTGCTATAAAACCAAGCATTATTAAAGCACATGAAACCAAAACCATAATAAATATTTTGATAAACTAAACCTGAGAAGATGTGGTCCTGTGCTAAAACTGCCCACATCCCGGTTTCACCACTTAATCACTGTGTTATCTTGGGCAAATCATTTAATCTTACTGGGTCTCATGTGGAGTCCCTGTAAGTGATTCAGTTCATAGCTTATGTTATTATGGTATTATATGCTATTATAAAGAAAAAGCCTCACTCATGGTTACTGGACTATAGAGTTGCTTTCTATATAAGAACAGTGACCATTCATGCATTTCTTACCACAACATGGTTTGCCTCTCAGCTTACTCACGGAAACCTCTTGTAATGCCACATCCCATGGTGCCACTAAATATCAAAGAGTGGCGATGATCCTTGCAATGCCCTGTTCTGTGACATCACTTCTGTGGTCTGAACAGATTGCAATTTAAGAGGTTTGCATATCACCCCCACAGGGCCTGGGGACAGAATGAGTGTCCTGCAAGGAGAATAGTCCAATAGTTCTGATATGTTTTGTGCTGTGCGTTAAAATGCCACGTGCCAACAATGTTACAAAAAAACGGGGAGAGGAGAGATGGGCGCGGCACCCTTTGGAACCGCGCACACTACCGGCCACTTGTGATGTGCTACCACATCCAAAATGTTCTGCAGAACCAGTACAATTGCCACCCCCCTCGCCGCCACATCCTACCGTTTTAACATAAGATGGTGTTTGCAGTAGTTTCTCACCACCTAGCACAACAGGATTGTTTATTTCGATGAGTTTGCACAATTCGTAGTGTTGAAACCTAAACCTTACCAACAAACACAATGCTCCTGAACTGAGAGTATATACGACACGATAGAGAGCTTTTTTCAAAACAAAGACATCATTCACACAACGGGCATCTCTGCCCCAAGTCACTCACACCACCACAAGCAACGTCGGTACACACACCAAGGGAGCCAGCCGTCTCTGCGGCCACCTGCGCGCTTCTGTCAGACCCACACAGTCCAGGCCACTCGCCGAAACAGCTGCAGCCGAACACTGTTCTCAATCAGCTGCTCCACGTTGCCGAGAACAAAGTAAAGCCACATATGTCTGCGCTACCAAGGCACTGGCACATGCCCACGATGCACGGACGGTTCAGTCACGTGTCCTCGACAGTGGTGTGGAACATGCCGAGAAAGCCAAGTCTGGTCTGCACTACTGGGATGGAATCAGGCCGGAAAAGACAGAGCTGCGCTCTGGCAAAAACAACTTTCAAGTGTTCACTGCATGGGCAACAACAACAGGGCAGAACATGAAAATGCGCACGCCTCCATGGACATGGGAATTTACACAGGAAACCATTGCTCACATCATGCGAAGTTCTAAATAAATACACCTTTAGATACAGGCCCAGGATCCTTGTATTGGTAATCTAGTGATGGCCGTGTCCACAATTACTTTAATTTGGAGTTGGTAGAGCTCACCAAACTCCGCAGGGATGACACAACCAACTGACTCCACGGGTTCCCCATCAAACAGTGTGCATCTTCGAAAGAACTTTGCATTTCACATCAAACACACAGTGATCTGGAGAAACAAGCCCATTCATCTCGCCCTAGTTTCCTTTGCTTGGCTGTCGCACCCCGATGTAGATTCCACCCTAATGCCAGCAATGTAATCCGCAATGCTCGATCACTATTTTGGCCCCCACACTATGGTCAACAGAATTTCCTTTGCTGCAGTGAAATCTCTATGGGGTAGTTGGTACTTCGAAGAGACTTATGGGTTTTCCAAGCATGCTAGAAGTTAGAACGATTGTGTTTTTGAAGAACTGTAAATCAAGCAACCTACCATCAACAAAAAAATAAATGTCGTCCCCATCACCTTAAAAAACACACACACACTTTCATAAGACCCACCTGAGCAACGCAGAGTGTCGCATCAGGCACCGAGTATTGCCCAAACGGTGAGGGGAGTAGGAGGGGCGAACGAACTGAACACAGAATCTTGCCCATAAACTCCTGTCCTTTCGTGTTCAATTGTTGCGGATATAGCCAGAGCCGTACCATGCCCAGAGGTCCATGTGCCCGTCACAGCCAGTGCTGCTGAACTGGCTCAGTCCCAACCCTTGTTTAGTCAGAAGGCACACTTTTCTAGGCTGCTGACTCATACTATCTGCTGTTCACATTGACATCGTCAAATTCATAATACCGACATTGTAATCCACCCAGTCAACAGAACCGTAGACCGCTTCCTGCTACTGAGACTTTGGGTACCAATTTCGACCATTCGGATCAACACCACTGCCCGCTGCCATTCTGACAGGTGGCTGAGAATGACCCTTGAATCTAAAGATCTGTGCGTGGCTGGCACCAGCCACCTTCTGACCAAAGCTGGGACCAAGGACCAGCTCTACCCGCCGCCACACCAATGACCCCTCGCCAGGGTCCAACATGAAGGGCCAGTTCCCATCCCCCCTTCAATTACCAGAACCAGCACCAGGGTCAGCAATGTGTGTAGCCCAAAGCTAGCTAGCAACAAAGCAGAGTAGAGTAGTAAAAATGGGGTCTTCCTTTCTAGAACAAGAAATACACTTGGATACAAAACTTAACATTAAAAAAGGAACAGACACGAATACCAAAAAGGGTAAATTAAAAAAACAGAGGAGCCGTGACAATGTGGAGGTTAATGACGCATAGATTAAGTATAATTAATCAGCAACATATTTGCTTTTGGTTAATGGATAGCTGGAGCCATAGTCTAAAGTTTAAGCTCATCAAAATGTGTGATTCTCCTTCCACAGTGCTGGGTTGATGATGCACAACTTAGATTAACAACAAAAGCAAAATGTATTCCAGTGAATATTAGGAAAAATCTCAAATGAGGTGCCTATAAAAAGAAAATAGAGCAGAAAAACAAGGCCCTGTTCCAAACAAATTAGCATTTGGAGGGGTACATAAAATGGCAACTAAAGTAGGCAGCAGTGGGCACTAAGAGCCTGATCACAAGTTGGGCGGTAGCCCTTAAATGCGTCAGTAACAGCTTTACCGCCGCATTAACCGCTCCGCCCAATCTTGAGTCTGGCGTGTTTACCCACAGCTCAGAGCTCGCAGCTGGCGGTAAACACGACAGGAAAATGCCAATTTTCAGCGCAGTTACTGCCAGCAATTTTAACAAGCGGAAATTGCGCTGAAAAAGTAATGTTTAGCGGCCAACCCGTGATCCAGAGGTAATACCGACGGACAAGTGGGCGCGAACGCAAATATAGTTGGCTGGTATCCCAGTCAAAAATCCAAAGCTTCACAGGAGACATTTTCCTCTGAAATGTTCGGTCTATTTTAGAAATCCTACTCAACACAAGCACAGAAGATGCAAAGATAAAGGAAAGTCTCCACCATAATCCTTAATTGTGTTCAGCAGTTTGCCAGAATGAGTCTGTATACTAAATTCAAAAGCATATGACACAGAGGTGAATTAATCATAGATCAGGGTCGTCTGCTCAATATTTGAACATTCTCTGGAATAAACCTGGGAGAACATTCCAAATTCCCCTCAGTTCATGCATACAAGCAGTGGGAAACACCCACAACTAAAGCGCCTACACTGCCGCGTCATGGGACAAAGCTCCCCAAGTTTCTAGTAAACGATATACAGTATTCAAAGCACCACAGATTGGGTCCCCTCTCCAGCCCCGCCATGCGAATATTTCTAAGCATGGTTTTCTCATTGTACAGCCTTGATCAACACTGCGGTATGAGTTTTTACAAAGGCACCCAGTGCATGCGCGGATCATACGCAATGGAGACATCACATCCTCTCAATGAAGTGGATATTGGCCAAGAATCAGCAGAGCAGGGATAAACTGATTAACGCAAGCAAGGTTTACTAGGACTGAAACAAACAACAAATAGAGCCATCTAAATCAGAACCAGAGGACAGTGCCTTAACGACTTTCCAAACGCTGGATCCTTGCCAGGTAGAGGTTAAAGGATTAGCATTGCGATTCTTGTCCACTAGTGGAAGTCGCCGTGTGACTAAAGCTTTCAGCACACAGCCATCTGCTCGCACAGCCGCCGAGCAGCAGCCAAACACCGACAACTGTGAAAGCGTCGCTTTCTAGGGAAACGGGATCGCGGACAGCTGGGCTGCCGCCTTCTTCTTGGACAGACACAAACAAGTGATTAAATCGAACGTAGGAGTCATACGGAAGTTGAAGAATCTTTTTTTACTTGCAGTGTGGTCACAGAAAAACAAGCATTATCACTAAAAAAAAAAGCACACATACAAAAAAGAAAATCTCGCAGTGCTACTGGGTTTTGAAAACTCCAGAAAAGTATCTTGAGAGAGCACCGACACCGAATCCTTTGGCACCCAAATTCACTAAACCACTGCTGCGCCCATTTCCCGCACACCCTCAGAAAACCACCAACGCGTGAGGAATCTATGCTTCCCAAAATAGCAGGTTGTCAGGATATGAATCGGGCACAGTGATAAAACATCTCAATTCTGTGACAAGGACAGTAATCTGGCCTTGACACGAGGGGTTAGGAACTCCTATCAGCATGGGAGGGAAGGCCTACCAGGACAGAAGCCAGAGCCAGTCCTACCCCAGGATGGGATGTGGCAAATGAGTGGGCCCCAACTGCCTAATGAGCATCTAAATGGCACCATTTCACATCACTCCATATCTCTGCAAACACATGCGTGCCAGTCTTATTTCTTTCATTGCAGGCAACCTGAAGCCTAAGAAATCAGTGCGGACCACCTGCATAAACATAGACCAAAGTCTCCAAGTCAAATGATCCAGCCAGCAGAGTACTATGCGCCGCCAGAAGAGAGAACCAGCGAGCGGAGAGACAGAAGATCTATACAGTCCTGGGGAATGTGGTGCACCTTCAATAGTCAGCAGTGCACGTCATGCTCCGTAAGCAGAAACCGGGCACGCTCAGAGACTCGGATCACTGTGCGGCAGTGGGGCTTACCACAAAACTTAATTTTCTAATATTTACGTGAGATTTCCGCCATCTGACCATGAACTGGGACATTCACCAATACGGGCCACCATTGTCACAGTACGGCCACTCCGGGCAGGCTTAGCCCCCTTTTTCGTAAATGATAACCCCTGTAACACCTCCAAAGCAGGGAGGACAGAACCAGATTGGCTAGGGTCAGAAAAACCAATGGGGAGATAACAGGGAGGATAAGAAGAGGGACAGGAAACCAGAACATGTTGGTTATACGGGTGAGGTCGGAGGAGGACGAGGAGGGAGGAGTGTTGAGGCGTTTTAAAGAAAAGGTGAGGTATTGGTTGGAGATATCAAGTGGTGTCCAGCCAAAGGATCGAAAAAAAAAAAGGATCGAATGCCCCTTTTTTTCCCGAAACCAAAAGGACCGAAAAAAAAAAGAAAACAGGGATTTGGGGGGGAACCCCCCCATTAAATAAATAAAATATACGACCCTTTTTTTCGCTCCTTTTGGTGTCGAAAAAAAGGCATTCAATCCTTTTGTTTTAGATCCTATCACCTATAACCATATTAAGTGGTACTGTGTGGGGAATATGCATGTAAGCTAAGTGAGTGAGCATGTTAGAGAAGTTTAGAGAGTGAAAGGAAGGTTACTGGGTAGTAGTGTGAAGGAGAGAGGAGGGGGAGGAGGGAGGAGAAGCGGGGAGAAGGGAGTAAGAGTAGTAGTGGCTTGGGGAGAGTCATATGAAAGAGTAGGCGCGAGTAACATCAGAGGATAAGGGTAAGGATAAGGGTAGAACCTCCAAGGAGCACAAGGCACATTGTGGAGGGTCAGACAGAGGAAGTATTGGGAGAGAAGAAGTTGGAACAAGGAGAGTAGTTGGGAGCGACAGGAAAAGAAGCATCAGTGGGTGAGAGGAAGAAACAAGAGTGGGACTTGAATGTCTCGAAGGCACAACCCTACAATCCGCTTGTAGGCCCTGCCTATAAAGTCCCAGAGGGACCTGACATATAAAGTGACAATAACCTGAGATTACACATCACCAATCAGGAAATTAATCTTGGCCAGCACCTTACATCTTTCCACCCTGCAGAAACCACCCTTCATGACCCTATACCCTTGAAGTAGCATGGTAACTATTAGAAAAATCTTGTATTCATCAAGCTTGCGTACCATGACAGATGGTTCCACCAGGAGATTAACCAAATATTTCCTGAGATCAAGAAACTAATCTCGTACCTCCCCTGACCAGAAAGGTAGCCCACCCATCAACCGCTGGGTGTTGCAAGTCTTCCTGGTGGCTCATTAAATAAAATGTAAGGAGCCGTGCATGGGGTAAAATCTTCCATCAGGTTTGTCCTCTGCTAATTTCATAGAAGTTTGTTCATTAAAAACATGAATTACCTTTTGCCTCATACTGCCTCTGTTCATTTTGCATGTCATAGTTATGAATTTTAGAGTTACAGGGATAGAATTTACGCAAGACTCTCCGACGTCGATTATCACTGCTTTTTTTTAAAAAAAATTTTATAACTCTGTTTATTGAGTTTTAAAGCATAACAACATAATAAGAAACATGAATCATCGGCATACAACAAATGAGAAAGGCATAGCATAGCAGCATCAAAGACAATATCAAAGGCAAGAGGGACATCGCAGGGCCAAGGGCCAAGGACAGTTGCAGGTCAAGGCAGGCAGATAAAGTTAATCAAGATGTTGAGCTGTATCGACCGGCGGGGTTTACTGTGCATCAAGCCATTTGTCCCATATTTTCCTGAATTTGTGGGGGCAACCCTGTGCGTTGTAGATCCGGCGTTCCGAAGCCGCACACCTGTTCAGGTCATTCCTCCATCGGTTCAGACACAGTGGGTCTGCGGAACCCTTTTGAACAGTGGACTCTTTCAACAGCAGCCGGCTCTCCGTACAAGTTAAATTCCACTGTACAAGACCAATATCTCTCAGTGAGTGAACGTTGCTTGTACATAGGGGTAGTAGAGCTGGTCATGTTGCCCACTGTGACAAATCTAGCGAAGCAGTCACCAACTCGTTGGGGGAAAATCTTCCCTCATGTGGCCAGGGAAAGGCAGAAGCTATCCGACTCCAACCCTGGGGGCGGCTATCTGTGGGAAGACCACATGAGGGAGGACAAGCGAGGAAGTGACCAGACAGGAACAGAGGAGCAGACGGAATGCGCTCTCAGCCAGCAAGCAGGCTACAGTGAGAACGGTGAGACAATAGGGATTCCGAAGCCCCCAACGGAGACTGGTAAACCCAGAGAAGGAGTTTGGGACACTGGGGTGCTTCAGGGAGAATGCTGCGTACCGTTAACACCTCAAGGGAGCCCAGACAAGGGAGATGGGACATTAAGAATTGCTTAGAAAGGGTCAGTGACTCAGTGTATGAACATTATAATTAACTGGGTGCAAGAGAAAGTGACTACTGAAAAAGCCCTGCCAAGAGAGTAAACCAGGCATTGGGGAACAAAGGGGAACCATCTGCCGAATGGGCATTATTGAACTGAATCTAAAAAGCCCTGGCAGGAGAGAACCATGCATTGGAAAAGAGAGGAAGAGTCCCCTGCATTTAAACTGAAGGTGAACAGAGCAAAGAGGAAGAACCATACTCCTTTGGAGTGTGAACACTTGTGAACTGCTAAACTGAAGGAAATTCAGGGCAAGGGTCCCCCCCCTTGAAAACGTGGACATTTATTAAAGCCACAATGAAAAGCCGGAGAAATCTTGGGGAAGGGAAGGGCCCTATCTGGCAGAAATACATTGGCTTTCTTTTCGGCACTTTAAGAACTTTGTGTTTTGGATCTTCAGTGGACTGTTGCTAACAACATGGTGAAAACACGAGCATTTGGAAGCAGCCAGTATCTAATTGAACAGGTATCAAACCTTTAAGAAAACCACAAGAAGGGGCAGTATACAATAAGCTTAGGTCCCGTCCGATATCGTGGCTAGTGCTTTTCTTCGAGAAAAAGACAATGTGTATAGGAATGTTACAGCTTCTTGGTAGATTGAAACATCGGAATAAAAAATTATCCAACGCTTATTTGTACCACAATAGTGCTTTCTAAACTCAATTCGAGGTATTGATTACACACTGTACTCTTCTTATTGCATTAGAAGTCTTTCTGGGTTTTACTTTATTCTTTTAGTTCCATTGTGGCACCATTACAAACAGGGGTAAGTAGGAAACACAATATTTTAGGTGCCATTGACCTTAAAACACAATGTCTATGGCCATGACGCACCCTGACTTGCATACAGCCAATTATCGGGATTCACAATACATTGCACAAAATCACGATTCAGAACAGGATCCCCGCTCTGCATCTCTGGCCCTTCACTGCAGAGCCACATGTACCCCAATCCTCTATCATCTTGGACCAGTAACCAGGGTTCTTACAGACCAATATTTTCTTTTACTGCATCTTTTTAATGCTCATTTCCTCCTGCAAAAAGTAAATGGTAGTTTTGAGTGACACAATATTTGTGGGCAAGGGAAAGGTAGAGGGTTG
This sequence comes from Ambystoma mexicanum, assembly GCF_040938575.1. NCBI lineage: Eukaryota > Metazoa > Chordata > Amphibia > Caudata > Ambystomatidae > Ambystoma > Ambystoma mexicanum. Next base: position 663,739,460 of record NC_090923.1, on the reverse strand, counting down.
CTCTCCCAATTTCCCTATTTCTAAGAAAAACATATGTGCATTAAAAAAAGAATATACTAATACAAAAAGGGAAAACCCAAATGATCACTCATCAGTGATCGTCTACCTTAACTTTGGAAAAAGAAATTGCTACTACTACACAAATGGCAGCAGTTATACCTCGAAGAAAACCAATTCATAACAATTCAATATTTTATTAAGACTATTCATACAAATCTCGTTACTGAGATGACAACACAATACAAAAGTTCATTAAAAACTCTAAAACATATATATATTAAGAAAAGTGACAACAAATACTTCTACAGTATAGACTGGGTATTAAATACATCCACTCTTTTGTAAGACAACATTCAAGAGGATACACATCTTTCTGTTGTGCTGACCCTAAATTAGTCTAAATCTCTACTTCTAAGTCGATTATCACTAGAGGGAAGAATCAACATGTTTCTGTCCTCGGGATTGTTACAGGACCTTCATCAGGAGGAGCCACAATGAGTAGAGTTCCAACAATGTAGAAAAAGCACATTCTTCTTTTACTGAAGTTATGATCGCAGGTTGTCTGGTGTCACAAGTACATTATTTGGTTCAACGTCCTGTTATGGACTGCTTTTTAAACTCTTATAGAGGTAAGGTGTCTTAGGTTCTGAACCTTTGGGATGTTAATTCCCGAGTTAGACTTGTACTTGGCTAGTAGCTGTTAAGCCGATGGCGTCATTACTCCATATGTGCCAGAGTCAGCATCTATTGTATTTTTCCAGTGTAGATCTTGAATCTTAATTCTGAATGCACATCAGATAGGTTTGACAGTAGCATTCAATGGTCATGTCCCATCGGTTCACCTATCTGTGGCAGATACCGGTCACTGCTTCAATCACTGTGGCGTGAGCCTCGATAAGAGGAATCGGAGTATATGAGTGCATTAAAACAATATGCCATAAAATGTGCATTGAAACATTAGTTAGCAAAAACACATGAAACCCATTGGTCTTTGCAGAGCAGTTCAAAACACAGGCCACATATCTTGAGTCTAACCAGTCAGCACCTCACGTTCATAAACCAGAAATGGGGATTAGTCTTGAAGTCCATGGCCAGCTAGCTTTGCCCCCCCACCCCACCTGCTCTCCTTTCTTGTGGAGACATCATGGTACAGTTCCAATACAGGTCCACTCCTCTTCCCTCCAACCCGCCAACCTCCCACAAGTACGCAAAAGACTGTTGGGAGAAGAAAGGGAACACCCAGCTTAATCTAGAGACAATCTAAAACTAGACTGCAGATTCTTCTGAACTGCGCAGTCACTTGATAAGCAAAAAATATATAAACATGTATTTATTTACTGAGGATTTATATGGGTGCTTCATGTGGCTGTATCAGAAAATGTATGTGATTTGCATATATCAAGACAAACACAATTAATGATCTGTTAAGTGCAAAGTAAATCAAATCTAGCAAAGCAAACTTTTCGATTATGTTGATGAAGCCTAAATTTGTCACTTCCTGTGCTTTTTCCATACACACACACACACAAGAAAACCTCAAGCACTTATTTATTGGGGTGCAGTCGTATGACCTTAGGCAAATGCATTGTACAGACCGTGTGTTAAAGTTACCAAACTAAAAATATTCCGCAATCATGGCGTTCTTCTGTAATCATTCCGGTCTATAAAAAAGGTGATCGAATGAATCCTAAAAATTCTCGTCCAATAACGTTACTAGACGTGCCGGGAAAATTTTTTTGTAGATTGGTGTTAAGAGATTTCAATGCTTGGTCGAATAAAGTAAATCAACGTGACCCAGCACAAACTGGTTTCGTGGCAGGTCTAGGCACGGGTGTTAATTTAATTACTTTAAATGCTATAAAACAACAAGCAATTCATAAGAAGCAAGCCAGATATTTTGCGTTCGTAGATCTTCATTCCGCTTTTGATTCAGTCTCAAGACCAAAACTTATAGATAAGCTAATCAAAGCGAACTGCCCATCCACTCTTATTGACATTATTTTTGCCCTCCACTCACAAACCAAGGTCTATTTAAGGCTAAACTCTGAGGGGCTTCTATCAACCCCAATTCCAATGTATAGAGGGTTGAAACAGGGGTGCATTTTAGCGGCTGCCTTATTCAATTTCTTCATTAATGATGTACGTGACATTTTTTGCAAAGTAATCGCTGATGCTCCTAAATTGAACAATGTAAAAATTTGTGCCTTATGGTATGCGGACGATCTTGTGTTGGTATCAAAAACTTCACGTGGTTTACACAATCTTCTGTCATCCCTATGCTCTTATTTCAAAGAAAATGAATTGGTAGTAAACACGAGTAAAACACAAATTGTCGCATATGTTCCTAAAGGCTCACGCAAACACTTATTGAACTGGCAGATCGAGGGGACTCCCTTAAAGACGGTACCAAATTATGTATATTTGGGCCTTATCTTTGAGGGCAGCCCAACGTTATTGTCTGTTATCTACATATGGTAACTCCACATTATCCACCATTTCAAGCTATCTGCTCAATTCTACAGAAATATTTCCGAAATACTGGTCTACGAAAATATTAACAATCATGGTGCATGCCGACATATCACTTGAACTCCTTACTGCTCATCCAGAGCAAGCAAAGAAGAAGTTGTATATGATGGACTGGATTGACACCAGAACTCAGTGTCTAACTTATAAAGACTTTGATTCTACAATCTTTGGCCCAAAACGTTTTAAAAACATTGCTTCTTATTTATGCTTAGCACCATCTGCTGCCTTAAGAACTGCCATTCTTCGTTTGAGGTTTAAGATCTGGCCCACCTGTGAGGTTAAAACAAGAAGGAAACAAATTTCCTCTGACCTTAACTGGTGTTGGTTCTGTAAAAATGTTATGATTGTAGAATCTCTTCAACACTTAGTACTTTAAGTGCCGGACATTCCAATATTAAGAAAATTGCACTTTGTTAATCATTTTGCATACTTTGCACAACTTGATCCAAAAAATAGATGGGTCGCCTTGGCAGCCACTGAATGTATGAGTATAAGAATTGCAACGATTAATTTTTTACAGGCCTTGAACCTAGAATGATGATGATTGTACAGTATGTTATGAATTTATATGGTTTTCTTAATTGGATTTTATGCTTATGATTTTTTTTTTTTAATCTGTATAAATTGAAAAAGTTGATGTAATTTCAACTATATTCAATAAATAAATTTAAAAAATAAATAAAGTTACCAAAGCAAGACGAGCTCTTTAAATTAAAAGTATGGCTTTCCATGCTCCCCTGTCACTTGAGAAGACATTGCTAGGCTTCGGCATTTCAGGTACAGAAAACAAATTTCACTTCTTCATTCAGATAACCAAGGCCACTCACCGGCAACTGTATGAGAATAACCGTGCAAGCTCAGAATCGAGCTGGCTGTGGGACTTCATTGTAGCATAGGAGAGGAGAGAATAGATCGAGGGGGAAGTAAAGAAAGGTGACCCATAACTACACAATTAGTTGGGGGAGGCAATCGGTTGAGAAATGGGGGACCTCATTAGGGCAGGATCTCATGGCAGTACGCTGTAATGCCTCCAGATCATTTGGACGCACTGCTGCCACCTAACAGGCCAATGTAGCCGTGCAACCCACCATGAAGTGGGACACTGGACTAATCCCACTTCTAGCCACATCGTTCCTAAACAAATTGTAAAACGGTTTGCAAATTAAACCAAAATAGTGTCAAAATGAGAGCACTGCAAATGTTGTTGACCAACTGAAAGAGTTTGTGTGGAAAGGACTACCAACTGGATATGCACAACAAAGAAGTCTATCAATCTGATGTGATACTCTCAACAAAAAGAAGAGCACAAAGTATGAGGAAGGGGGCAGGGCAAACATGTGCAAGCTTTAAATGATTTAAAATGCCTCCCAAAAGGAAACAAAACAAAGATGTAAAAATCCAAAAGGATGCTTTAAAAAAATACAAATACTGCTACAATAACCTATTCACATTTTCAGAAGATAGACGGACGGTAAGTCCTTTTGTCGAGTGGAGAAAATGAGTTTTAATCTAAAGGAACGTAGTTGAAGGAGGAGAGGTTAAAAGCTGGAAAGTGAGTAAAACCAGCCAATGTAAAGTACCTGTGTACCTGCTCTGGTATGGTTCAAGCACAGGATATCCCCTTCTGCAGGACTCACGGTCCAATGCATACCATAAAAAATAATTCTGCACCATGGCCAAAGACAGTGTTCAGTAGAATTGCAGCATATGTCTTTATGTGGCCCTTTAGTCAGTATTGCTCCACTTTCTAGAAGTTTGATTTTTGTTACAAAACAAGAAGACATGAAAACAGTGTTTGCGGGAAGAAGAATTAACCGTTTAGTTCAACAATGTATTTAGGAAAAAGAACTACTGTTGCATTCTTGCATACACTACGAATAATTGAATGATCAAATTCAGAACCCAAGTGCACCCAGAATAGTCAATAGAAATATTGATGCAAACTCGTGTGCAAAAGAATTTAGAGGCAACCACTACCAGCAAGCGGTTCCATGTGATAATGTCGCTGTGAAGTAGTCCCTAGGTAGACGACTTTTTTCCTGGCCTCTAAAATTCTTTCCACAAATATTCTAGGAGGTGTATATATTATTACCTCCAATCCTAGAATATTTGGGGAAAAGTGCTGCATTGTCAGGAGGGTGCATTCTTCCACCTGGCAGCCATTATCACGGCGTCATTATCACTGGAAACATTGGCAAATAAAGGCCCCATGCATGGCCACCTACTTTCAAGGAGATGCCTTCTCATCATTAAGAATCTTGCTTAAAAAGCAAGTTCCAGCACCGCAAAGGAACGAGGCTGCCTTACTATGCATTCTTATTGCAGTAAAACGTTTTTTTAAAACTTACTTTTTTCTCTGGAAGACAAACTGAAATTGCTGGTGAAGAACACACACACTTGTTTTTCAGAAGACCGGTTGTAGAGAAGCAAAGTCTGTTGCTTATGTTCTCAAGATCTGCAACCAAAAGAAAGGAAATGATAAATTGCAGTTATGGGCTTTGTGACTAGATCTACTTAAGCAAGAAGATCGGGGATACCAAAAAATGCGTTCAGAGCAAAACAAAGATCTTATCATGCAACTCTGCACCAAGATGCCGGACTACCTTACAGCTACGACCACCTGCGACTATGAATCCCTTATGGACACTAACCAGTGCACACGACAAACCCATCATAACCACACAACACTAACACCAAAACAAAACACTACCACACACCCGAGGGATGGAATCTTACCCATACGGTTACAATGAGGCGGCTCACAAGTGACCACATGCAAAACACACACATCCTGGTTCTGAACCTATCTTTTCACCCTTTTCCCCCCACTAATGTTCCCACCCCACTTTTTTGGAGATCCATGCGACCACCTGGAGACTGCCCCTCGGTGGTAATGGTGCGGTACAAATCAACTGAACATAACAATGCCAGTAATGATACTATAAGAACACATGCCCACCATGGCTCTGCCTCACACTACTGTTGGATTTGCCTTTAAAAATGTCACAAGAAAACATGTCCAAACTGGCTGCACAATGCAGGAGAGTCTAGATGGGTAATAATGCTTACCAAGTTTGCTTTACCCTTGATACCCAGTGATAAAAGCCACGCCACAGTAAGAAATGACTTGACTGGCTGCCCTAAATGCTAGTCTACCTAATAACCTAAAAGATGCCTGGGTACTCCCACTCCTAAAAAAGCCAACTCTAGACCCAAATAATCCTTCTAATTATAGACCCATCACCACAGTACCTTTTCTGTTGAAAATTCTGGACCGAGCAGCTTATCTGCAGATTCAACATCACCTTGAATCCAATAATCTTCTTGGTCTCAGACAATCAGGGTTTAGACCCAGACATGGGATTGAAACAGCCGTGATCGACCTCAAGACCCAAATTGAAGTCCTCAAAGAGAAAGGCAAACTGACCTTGCTCCTCCTACATGACCTGTCAGCAGCGTTTGACCTTGTGAACCATAAAGTCCTTTGCAACCATCTTACGTCTGCTGCGTATTTCTCTGATGAAGCCAACGTCTGGATCCAGCCCTTCCTCAACAATAGATCTTTGAGGGTCTTTGCACCATCAGCCTCCGCAGAACCAACAACCATCACATGCGGTGTTCCCCAAGGTTCCTGCGTGTCGCCAACACTATACAATGTGTTCACAAAGCCACTGTTTGATGACCTTGACTATATGGGTGTCACCTATACTAATTATGCTGATGACACCCAAATACTCATCCCCATCACTGGTGACTATGCCACTGACAGCAAAATACTCAATAGCATCTACCTCACTATACAAGCCTGGATAGCCAAGCATGGACTCCGTCTTAATGATCATAAGACAGAGCGGCTCCTCCTTGGATCACTTGTTGAATTGAACAAACTAGATTAACAATTCACCTCCTTCAATATTGACAGAAACATAATCAAAAGGATGTAAAAACCTTACGCATTTATATCCACTCTCCCCTCTCATTAACTAGACAAACTAATGCTATTGCCTCCTCTTCTGCCTATACTTGTAAATTAATCACTGCTTGCAGACCATTCATAACGTTGGCAAATCACAATAGCTAGAGCCTTAGTCCTTTAAAAACGTGACTATTGTAATAAACTATATCTAGGCACCACTCAAGGAACTTAAATAGTCATTCAAAAGAACACCATCAAGTCAGCACTGAATATCCCGAGATCACAACATATCTCGGAAACCACAGGTAACCTTAACTGGCTTACCGTCAAGCAAAGAATCTCACTCAACTTGGCACCTCAATTCTTGTCCAACAGCTTCATACGTAACATACCAGCCCGCCCGACCAGAACTGCCCAGACTTACTGCATCTAGATCCCCTGGTTCAACCAACAAAGAGCAGGAGGGATTAGCTTCCCTGGTCTAGTAGCCAAACGTTGGAACAAGCTCCCCATAACACTAAGATCCGAAACCCTCCTACCATTTATTCAGGAAAGATGTCAAGCTTTGGCTGCACGAGCAAGAATGTAGTTAATCTAAATAACTTTGCCCACCCTGTAAAGCTTTCCTGTGACATTGTAATTATATGTACAGACATGCACTCAACATAACTACTGTAAATTTGCAATTGTGATTGTCAAGTTCGCCTTGGCATTCTTCAACTACCTCACTGTTATTTTTGTTACATTTTAACTGTACATACATAACTGGCCGATGTCCTGTCAAATGTAACTGTATACATACAACTCTGTAAAATGTAATTATGTAACCTGTAAGCTAAGCACCCAAATGCCTCAGGGCTTGGCGCGCTCTACAAATAAATAAAATAGACACATACCACTCATCATGCTTGCTTTGTCATAGAATCCCAGTAAAAAGAAAAAAAATGCCACAGAAAAGAATGGCTAGACTGGGTACCCCAAAATACCAGTGCAGCCACATAAAAGCACAGATCATCCTTTCTATAAATAAATAAAATGTAAAAAAACTGCATTTTTTTTACTGGCATCTATGATAGATACCCATTCAAAAGTGCATCATGATTGTGATTCCAAGATGGACACCGAGGGGAGAGCAGCGTGAAGCTCTCACTCCCCCCCTGGCCCCCAGGACCAAAGACAAAGAGATTACAAAAGCCTTCCTCAGTTGGAGATTTATCAATGCAGACTGCAGTGGTGGAGTGCAACATCCCAGATCGATGGGGGACTTCAGCAGAGGTGGGTGGGCAGCCTTCGTCTCCGTGGTGTCTGAGGGGCGGGGACACTGCGCCTGCAGCCATTACAGGCCATGCTGAGAGACACGCTCACAGACTGAGCAAGAAGAACCACTTTGGGAGACCCAGGGCGGCTGAGGATCCAGTGCTGCTGCGAGGCTGCGTGGCAGAAAGCAGCTGCTGTCGGACGGCGGAGGAGCCCATCAGGAAGGAGCTGCCTGCGATATTGGAGGCCCACCGAGGCTTGATTCGTGGAGCAGGGGCTCCCCTGCTGGCAAGCACCAGCGCGATGATCGAGGCAGGACCAAGCCACCCTCGCGCCGGCGAAGCAGTGACTCATCGGAGAGATCAGGAGCATCAAGAGGGGCCATACCTGTAGCCAACTGCTGAGGGCTGCGCAGCGGAGAAAAGTACCTGGAACGGCCAAGAGGCCCGGCAGGGGCCGCACAGCGAACATCAAGAGGCAGGATGGTGGAGACCATGAGGGGCACAACTTCCCCTCTGCCCCCCCATGGGGGAGAACCATCACAGGTCAGCGTGCGCCCTGGCCCAAGGAAAGTGTGCAGGCAGGCAGAGGCTGGCCAGTGCAGGTAGTGATCAGCAGGCAGTGATCACCAGCTTTGAGCAGAGTGACGTTGAGGAGTAAGGGAGCGTGGCGGGAGGGCCCCTGCCCAAGCTTTGAAGCCAGCACTTTACAGAGAAGACCAGGGGATGCCCTGTGGTATTATAGCCGGGGTGGCTGGAGGTCCATTTAAGGTAAATTTGTGATTTTGGAGCTGCATATGGTGCCTCAGCCAGCACACCCACAACCAGAAGCAAAGCATGGGCGACGAGGGAGCAAGAGGCGCACCACGTATAGGAGACAGTGACCGGTGGGGCCCTGGCCAATCCTGAGGCGGAATAGAAGGCTAAAAAGTCCATCTACATCCGTGGTGGGCAAGGAAGAATAAGGGAGAGGCCATGTGGTTGAGTTCAGGGCAGAGTGATCCTGGCACTAGGGCCAGGAGGAGGTCATTTGAAACCCGAGGGGCGGTCGGGGGACCAGGGGGAGGACAAACAATGGCTCACCTGCGCACAGTTAAAGGGGAGTTCCAACCCCCCCACCCTGCACAGTCAAGGGAGGACCCACAAAGTGGCAGAGGTTCCTACGCCCTGAAAAAATGTCCAAAAGAGGTCCGAAGGATGCACAACAACATCAGGGAGAATAGGAGGGGCAGAGCTCGCCCCCATCAGACCTTCCTACGCACTATGTCCAAAAACAAGGGGAAGGACATGCAAGCTGTCCCCAAGTCTGAAGAAACCATAGGAAGGCAATCTGCAGAGACTCTGGTGCAGAGACAGCAAGGTACCGGCTGGGGGAGATCACGGCAGGAGAGGATTTGGTGGCGCTGGCAGGCACTGAAAAATATTAAGTAGTCAACCAGGAGGTCTTTCACCAATGTTTTCAGGATTTTGGGGACAAGATAGCGAACACCTTTCAGTCGCAGTTGAGCATGATGGGAGCGGAACTGTCCCAATCGTTGGAAGAGGTGAAGGGGGACATAACGAAACTAGAGGAGTGGACAGATGCAGGGGAGAGCACCATACAAGAGGTTGAGCGCACTCAACAAAGATCGACGAGCTGGTAGAGCAATTAGCAAGGGTCACGCAGAACCTCGAGACCCAGAGCGAAGACCTTGAAAACCGCCCGAGAAGATCCAACTTCAAAAGTGCCTTGCTGAGGCGGTGATGGACAAGGATCTTTACACGATGGCGCAGCAAGTGTTTGCGGACCTGCTGGAGGTGGAAGACTGGTTTGTAATAGAGCTGGAACGCATACAGAGTGGGGTCAAAGAAGGGAAGAGCCAGGGGCCAGACCCACAGATGTAGGGGTGGCCTTACACGTGTATGTGCTAAAGGAGAAGGTGCTGGCAGCTGCCAAGAGGGCCACATCAATCAGCTACAATGGCTCGGAACTTCAGCTATTGCTGGACCTAGCCCAGACCAGCATGGTGAAGCATAGGATGATGGGCCTAGTGATGTGTGCCCTAATGAGAGCGGACATACACTATAAATGGACCTTTCCCTTTGGACTACTGTTCGAATGGGAAGGGAAACAGCATTGAGTCACCATCTGCAAGGAAGGTACGAGGGTACTGAAGATTGAGGACAGGGGTCACCAAGGCAGGAACAAAGACCAGCGAGAGAACTGCTCAAGAGGTAAATGTGAGAGTTGACAAAGTTTTTCGATAAGGGACTAAAATAAACGGGGCCTAAGAGGCCCGGTTTAAACTCCCCCCGCCCCTGAAGAGGGGGTAGGAGTGGAAGGTGCCCACACGCCCATCGAGACTGAAGTCTGGGGCAACGGTACCGGGAGGAGGTGGGTGGTACAGCATGTCTTGGTTTATCTACATGGGTCTAGGGGGACCTGCACAGGTTTACTCTGGGTTGTTACAATGGGTCAATTCCAGAGATGATGGGTCGGGGAAGCTAGGGGGTGGGATCCCAACGGCAGCAAGTCATTAGTGTGAGCAGCACGGTAAGACGACCATGGGAAAGAGGGAAGTGCTTCGGGTCACCGCCCTAAATGTCAGGGGGCTTAATTCCCCAGTTAAGAGAAGGAAATTAGAACAATTCTTGGGGCGGGGGAAGTCACAGGAATTGTAGCCCTCCAAGAGACACACGTTCGGAGGCGAGACGGGCATAAGCTGAAAATCAAGGGGTACCTCCATTTATTCCAATTCAATGCCCCTAAGAAGGCGAGGGGGAAGGGTGTTATTCGTGACATCCAAGGCTTCCAAGTCATAGCTACAGAGAGGGGACAGGTATCTGGCGGCCTCTTTCCAATGGGAGAGGGGGAAATATACAGTGGCACCAATCTATGCCCCCAATACGGGGCAAGATAGGTTCTTGAGGGCGACACTGGCCAAACTGGAGACTTTTGCCAAAGGGCAGATAATATTGGTAGACAACTTTAATCTGTCCTGAGACCCAAGAGAAGACAGGAGCGCAAGGGTGTTCCACAACCAGGTAGTGCCATCTACCTGCTTGACCGAACACATGGCCCAATTGGCGTTGGTATATGGCTGAAGGGAACTGAGGGGGGCTACACATTTTATTCCCACGTTCATAGATCCTTCTCAAGGATAGATTACTCCTGGATTTCGAGGTCACTATTGGGTAGGGTCACAGGGATAGAGCTAGGAGTGATCGCCTTGTCAAACCATGCGCCCATATCAATTACGTTAAATATGGGGCAGAACGAACCAGGCCTGTAGCAGTGGAAGTTCCCTAGCCATATCCTTAAGGGCGGAGTCCTATGTGAGGACATAAAGAATAACATCTTGGATTACTTTGCACTTAACACAACAGAGGGTGTACGGGACCAGGTGTTGTGGGATGCTTTTAAGACTACATTGAGGGGGGAGCTTATTGCGATGAAGTACCAGAGGGACAAACAACTAGGTCTCTTACAGAAGGAACTGGAAGCTAAACTAAAACAAATAATGGCGTAAATGGCAAATAACACTGGGAGTACGCTACAAAGGGAATATCGGCTGATTAGGGGCCAATTAGATGATTTGCAGACTAGAACTGCAGAGCGTTCATTGCCCCACCTTCAACAGAGGTATTGTGTCAAAGTCAATAAGGCGGATCGACTGTCAGCGAGGTTCATTAGGAAAAAAAGAAGTGTCAAGGACAATCCTAAAAATAAAGGTCGGGGGGCAAGAAAGCACTGATCTACCTGACATAGGTTCGGCCTTCACAGAATTTTATTCATCCCTGTACACATCAGATTCCCCTGAGGAGGGAGCCCAAAGGGAATACCTGTCCAAGTGCCCTCTCCCTAACATCCTTCCTCAAGAACGGGAAGAACTTCAGGGAGACATTACTCCTGAAGAAAAAAGGGCGGCTTTAGCTGCCTAGCCATCAGGAAAGGCTCGGAGCCTGGGCGGCTTTCCAGCGTGCTTCTACAAAACCTTTAGAGACACTGGTACCGCGCTTAGTCCAGCTCTTCAACTCTTTTTTTGGGGGGGGGGCACGGTGTATCACCCCGACAATGGAAGAAGCTATGGTTCTGCTGCTCCCAAAGCCGGGTAAGTATGTCACTATTTGTACCGGCCAAATGCCCTTATTAATCTAGACACAAAGATCTACACCAAGGTTCTGCCCTCACGCCTGGATAAGCTCCTCCCCAAACTGATTGATCCCGACCAATTGGGATTTATTAGGCATAGGCAGACCTCAGATAACATTTGGGGGTCTGTCATCGGATTGAAAAAATAATAAATCTAGAACCCCTTTACTTATACGAGCGTAGGATGCAGAGAAGGCATTCAACTGGGTTGAATGGCCATTCCTCTTCTATACCATGTAGGTTATGGGATTCGGTTCTAAATTCCTTTTAATTGTAGGAGCTAACTACTGAACTCCCTCCTTGCGCCTGGCAATCAACAAGTAACTTTCCCAGAGGATCACAGTCTCACGAAGCACTAAGCAGGGTTGCCCGCTCTCCCCGCTCTTATGCACCATCCACCTGGAGCCACTCTTGGCCAGCATTAGGGCCTCCCCGGATATTGGGGGGGTTCCCTTTGGGGGTGAGGAGCATAGAGTCACAGCGTTTGCTGATGAAATGCTCCTCTTGATCACAGAGCCAGACACCTCATTTCCAGGGATATCACAGGAACTTCTTCTCTTTGGGGAGTGTGGCAGGGCTAAAAATAAAATGCCCACAAGTCAGAGTTATTAAACGTGACCGCACCCTCAGAAAAGGTTCAGGAATTGCGGGGTCTAGTAACCTATAGATGGGCAGAAACTGGCATTAGATACATGGGGGTCCAGATTACTGGTTCTCTGGGTGCTCTTTAACGAGAGAGAGCTTGGAGGCCCCAATCACGTTAGAAGAGTTGGAACAAGTGATTAAACTACTACCCACGAATAAAGTCCCAGGGGCAGATGGACTCCCGAGTGAGTTCTACAAAACATACAAAGTAGAATTGCTCTCCCCGATGTTAGCAATGTTGAATGAGGCATTCGACAAAGGCAGTTTGCAAGAGTCCCTGAGGGAAGCGATTATTATTCTGCTCCTAAAGCCTGACAAACCGAGCATGGACTGTGGCTCTTACTGACCGTTATCAATGCTCAATCAGGACAATAATACAGCAGTGATGGCTAGTAGGCTTAGATCGGTCATAAATAAACGTATACTCCCTGATCAGACGGGGTATGTCCCGCGAAGGAGCATATCCGACAATCTTAGACGACTCCATCACGTGATAGACCAAACAGAGGGGAGCGCCCAAGAGGTGGCAATAATCTCACTGGATGCAGTGAAAGCCTTTGATTTGGTTAAGTGGCCTTGGCGGATGGCTGTTTTAAAAGAATATGGCTTTGACGTGCATACGAAGTGGGCCCAACTGTTGTACAGTGAACCATTGGCTCGAGTTACAACCGGGGCGACCATATCAGACCAATGGAGATTGGGCAGCGGCACCAGACAGGGATGTCCAAGGTCCCCAAATGCTTTTAATCTTAGCAGTTGAGCCCCTGGCAATATACTTGAGGCAACAATACGGAGAAGTGGGGATCAGGATGAAGGGAGGACAGCACTTTATTTCGATGTATGCAGATGATATGCTGTTGTACTTGAAGTACCCTGAAGAGAATCTACAGTATATTTTAGAGATTATGGAGTGGTACGCGACTCTGTCTGGTATAACGGTTAACCCCAAGAAGTCAAGCATATTCCCCCAGGGCAGATATTTAGGAATAGCGCGACATAAAGTGGAGGTTGAACACAAACATAATACAGAGAAGGCTGTGGCGAAAATCCAAAAGAGCATGACTTTTTTGGCCAAGTTACCGGTGACCATGATGGGGAAAGGGGCACTATTAAAGATGGTGGTACTGCCCACGTTACTACACTATTTCGCGAATATTCCATATATGATACCCAAATGATTCTTTACTTAAATCCAGAGTGTATGCAGGGGGTTCATATGACACAACTCCAGGAATAGAGTAGCATTATGGAAGTTGCAGAACCCGTATGAACAGGGGGGCATCAGATTGCCCAATTTCGAAATATACTACCTGGCTAGCCAGCTCAATATGTAGCAAGGTGAATATCAGAGGCCCCTACATCGGAGTCCAAACTGTTGAGAGCCGAATGTACTCCTTATTTTCTGAATGAATGGATGTGGCTGCCGAAAATGCAGCAAGAAAGGGGGACGAGACTGTTAGACATGTGGGGGGGGGAGATGTGGTGGAGAGCCTGCCGAGTACTGGAGAACACCAGTCCGTGCTTCCCACAGATGCCACTAGAAGGGTTGGATGTGCACATGAGGAGGACCATCAGAGGGCATTGGGAACCGGTGGGCATAGCGACCTTCGGGATGTGTGGCAAGACGGGAAGGCAATAGAGTTTGACACGCTGGTGGAGGCGCAGGATTACACCGAGGCAATATATAACATATTAGGCTGGTGAAGTTGATAAAGAGTACGTGGTCAGAGGTAGAGTTGGTCCGACGCGGTCATGGAAACATTTTTTGACAGGTCGGACGGGGGCCATGAGGTCTCCCGAATATATGAACTACTGATGTCTAGAGTTGAGAAGGAGGTGAACCAGACGAGAAGAGATAGGGAAGAGGAAGCAGGGGAATCAATGGGAGACGGATTGTGGGTCAGGGCACAGGGATACCACGAGAAACTATCAAGGAACGTGAGGTTACAACAGATTCAGTTATACGTCACCCACAGAGCATATGTGACACCAAAGAAGATAGCCAAGTTCAAAAACGAAAACGCTGGAACACAGGCATGCTCGAAATGCAGAGAGGTGAATGCAGGAATGATACATATGTTCTGGGGATGCCCCAAAATAATGAGATTCTGGAGGGAGGTGGCTCATCTCATAGCAAGAAGAGGGATAAACCTGGATGTGAACTCGCTGTGGGCATGCATGCTAGGAGGGTTCCCCAGGCCGCGGAAACTTAAACATGTGAGCAAACTCAAAGACCTGGCGTATATACTTGCTAAACGTAGGATAGCAATGAGTTGGAAAGCGAGTAGGGGACTGGAAGCAGAAGCATGATCTCCAGAAATGGGCAATGCCGAGACAATGGTGTGGAACGAAGCTGCAAACAGAGAGGGGTGGGGGGGGCAGACACGTTGATCGCTTGGAAACAGATAGTAGCTACACTATCAGTGTCCGACTGGGCAAGTTCAGAAGAAGACAGCCCTTCAGGTGGAGAGGAGGGATAAAGGCCTGTGGGGAAGGGTTGTGGAACTAAGGTGTGGGGTAGGCAAGAAGCAATAGGAAACTGTACACAAGAACTGTGATGCATAATTGTTGTTATATTGTATGATTATTAAGTTGAAACTAATAAAAAAAAAGTGGATCCGTTATGGCAGATATCCCCAAGCTCACACAGGCCATGCAGATTCAGGAGATGTGGTTTAAGATAATGGTCCGATGGCATCTCACCCCAGAAAAACTACATACATTCTAAACAACTGTGTCAGCGCTCTGCTGGAGGGGATGTGGGGAACTGGGATTGTGGAGCCATATCTGGTGGGAATGCCCAGTCATACAGCCTTATTGGGCCAGGACCTGTGCAGCAATTAATAGTGTTTTTGGGAGTCAGATGCCAGACAACATAGGGATGGACATCCTGGGAATGGGTGGGGTTCAGTAAAATCTATCCTTGAAAGCTCAAAGAAAGACATAAATCATCCTGATAGTGGAGGCAACGCTTGTGGTGGCACACAAATGGAAACAAAAAGCTGCCCCCACAGAACACGAATGGATTAGTAAAATCTGGAATTTTGTGGCACTGGAATGGGTGACCTATTTGATTCAAGGGGATCACCAAAGGTTTCTCTCAGACTGGGACATTGTCCTGCATTAACTGAAGCGGGACTCGCGGGCTGCATGGTGCCCGAGGAAAATGAGATTGCTGGTGTGAGTACTCACTCCACTTGGGGAGGACGCCTTCACAGGAAGCTGGGAGGAGATATGGCTGAAGTTTCTAGGGAGATGAGGACTATGGGGGGGTCCTCAAATGGTGTAAGGGCCTGTACAACGGCTGGCGAGAGAGCTAGCCATTCACAGAAACTTGGACCGGAAGCGCTGTTGGTTACATGCGTTGGGATCAAGAGCGGGAGAAGGTGTGGAACGAGAAGGGAGGTTACATCTGCTCTTACTGTTAAAAAATGGCAATAAAATATATATATTTTTTATAAGTGCATTGATACTGTGCAGCCATCAGCTCCCTGTGCCAGCATGAGCACACCCACACCTACATTATTTGATTCAACATTCACTCGTTTATTCACACAAAGCATTCACTCACTCATTGCATGAGAGGGCCATAAGTGATCTACCCCTACATTTTATATCCCCCTGCACCTATTCCAAATAGGCACAGGGAAATGTCCCCCCCTGCTCTTTGAAAAGTGCATCTCTTATGAAAATCTGGATTTACTTGGAAATGCCCAGGATCCTCTTTCCACCCTCTGCCTCGCGCAGTTGTGAATTTGGTGGGAAACTAGCACCTCAATGTGCACAACTATGATACATAGTTCACCACTTTTTTGGCACAATTGAAGTGAATGAGCATCCCATCAGTTGCAAACACGTTTTGAAAATCGAGGCACGTGGTTTATCCCTACCGATCACTTCTTTACGCTGTAAGTTCATTTCAGAAAGTGTGGTTCGAGGTGTCAATTAGGATTGGGAAAGGACACACGAGAAGAAAAGGGTGCACGGGTTTTTACTGTTTCTGCAGTCATTAACCCCAGATTTGCTCATGAGCAGGTATTATGTTAAATACCATTAGCTTCAGAGCAGATACTGTGTCTGGAATCGGTGTCCCAGATCCGGTACTGTGCCTGTAATTATTTGCCCCAGGGCAGGTATTGTCAGATATAGCTGATGAGCAGGTATGACGGACTGAATCGGGAGTCATTAGTTCCAGAGCAGGTATTGTGTCTGCACTCATTCGCTCCAGCCAGGGCCTTCACTATTAGGGCTAGAGAAGATAGTGTCTGCCAATATTCATCAGGGTGTTGTTTCTGTGTCTGCAGCCATTAAACCTAGAACATGCACTGTGCCTACATTTATTCTCCACGGAAAGGTCATAAGACTACCGGATCTGCAGCCATTAGCCGTGGGGAATCAAAACTTTCAGAGTAGGCACTAAAACTAGAGACAGTACACGTGTGCATCATTAGCCTGCGCAGGGATTATTATATATGTAGTCACTTACACCAGAGCAGGGTCTGTGTAGTAGTTGCACAGCTGTTACTGTGTCTGCGAGCATTCCAGAGCCTGGAACGTACCGCAAAGGAGCTTCGGAGCAGCTACTGTGTTTACTATACCAACAACAAGAGGCTGCCTTGTGTAATTACACAAACCAGATGTTTAGAAAGTCACGTCCTTACAATGTTAAATTTCAACATGTGATAAGTACAATACAACGAATTCCAGCTTCAACGTGCTTTTCCAGAGGTTGCAAAAGGGCTCCTCTTAACAATGTAACAAAGGGTTGAGAATGTCCAAGTTAACGGATGCTAAAGGCAATGCATATAAAAATTCATACAAGAGCTAGATCGCATGCACTCACCTGATGCAGCTTGGAATCAGGATATGAGCGTTTCGTAAAGGGAGGCCTTATATTGCTTTCATTATTAATCACACATTTAAAGTTCCTACGAGACCCGATAGCATTGTTTCTTTAAAAGTTAGCCGATAGTTTCTAAAATGCCTTTACGTCGTCATGACGCCCTTCACGTATTCCTGTTAAGTCCTCCTGACGTTTATACGTAGGACGTCTGTACTGTACGTGCTTAGGGAGAGAATCACGGAGGAATGAGCGCTCTGTTCCATGCTGTGCACGGGCAGGTATTTATTTTTTATTGTGTATTTATTATAGGGCGCTTATACATCTTGGAAATGTTTCAAAGCGCTAGGTATATTTAGGTGCGGGTGGGTTTGTTTTTCCCATTTTGATTTTGGTTGCAGCAACAGCAGATCTTTGTGTGTCTTCTTGGCTGGTAAGTGTTCTCCCCATACCGGCTCACTCCGCCCCCAAACACAAGTGATTTGTGATCGTGCCGTGCATGCTGAGGGATTTCAGGGCAGATGTTTTCCCCAAATTCGGCTGCCAATAGCAGGTCGGATTATATTCCATCTTTCTTAACCTTTATCTACGCAACACGACTTCAACTGTTAAACCAGCAATGAGCTCACCCAGTTGGAAATGTAAGCCCCATGGCGATTCCATTTTTACAACCACTGCTGCTTGCTTCTTTTTATGCACTGCTGCACAGGCTCGCAAGGGCTTGGATGCATCTGGGGCTGCTGGGGGAGATTTAAACATTGCACGGAGATGTGCCTAACTTTACTAACCAGTGCGGCCATTTGAGCTGTACCGGCCAGACTCTGTGTGTACCACAAGATGTCTTTCTTGATTAAACTCCTTCCCCAATTTCTTCCACTATCTGTATAGACAGTGCTTTAAGTGGGCCAGGGCCTGCCAGGTCTTGGCTCTGGCAGTCTCCAAAAAGTGGGGCTGAGCCAGGGCCCTCTGGTCCCACAGCAACATTGGCGGGACACATTATCCTGCCGCTACGGGAGATGCGCCCGCCATGAAGTCATTCAAGCTGACAGAAGTGGTAGCCAGCCACAGCAACGCTGTGACTGGCTGCCACTTCCATCGGTCATAGTAACTCAGATGAGGGGTCACCAGAGGCAGTTACTGTCCCTTTGTTTCCATAGGTGGCAGAGGCGTCTTTAACCCTCGGCAAACCTGGGGATTCCTCGACATATTTCGAGGTTTATAAAAGAGAGCTTGAATTGTGTACTTTTCAAGCCATCTTTTATAAAACCCCGAAATGTTTAAAAAGATGGCCTGAAAACTACGCAAACCATAAGGTACGCACAAATATATAACGTGTGTGTATGTATATATATATATATCTGTGTGCACACCTTACGGTTTGTGTATTTTTTGAGGGACCCCTCTATTTCTTACCCCACTTAAAGCCCTGTGTATAGGACAGAGTTCCTTTCTTTCCCTGCATTGCCTTACTGATTAGGTGCCTGCATGTTCATGTATACTTTGCTAGTATACAATGAAAATGCAGACTCCTATGTAGTCTTACCAGCAAGATAACAATTAAGTATTTCGCCTTAAAAATAGCCATACCGTAGGAGGTCTTCAATCTGTGGGGCGTGTGATCCAGGACTGGGAGAAAAGAGGAAATACTTTTTTTTGGTCTCGCTTAAAACTCCCCATGCACATGCTCAGTCACTGTGCTGTGGCCACGAAACGGGAAATAAAACTCCGCCTGAACATGCGCTTTCCTGCATTTTGATCACACGTCCACGCTGCGTTGTTGCTTCCTGCTGGTTCCGCCAGCGTCTTCTTGCCTGTTAAGGGATGCTGCTTCTCGGGCTCAGCACCCCACACCACAATTGGAGCAGTGACAGGAAGCAAGCGTTTCAGGCCTTTGCCGGTCCCTCTGCTTGCCTTTCCCCCTGTTTGGACTCATGAAGGCGAAATTCGTGGGGAGAGGACATGAGCAAGGTGGGTCGGATCACTGCAATGCTGGCCTCCCTCTCCCTCTGTGCCGCGGGGGAGAGGAGGCGAGCAGGGACAGAAGCATGCATTGTAAGTATTGTATATCTGGCTTCCCCCACGGCAGATTATACAACACCGGCCCCCCTGCCTGGGCTGCCCCTCTACCTTAGCACCCCTCTGGCCGAGTCTGAGGTCCGGCATCAGATGTATGGCCGGATCTGGGGACCCAGCCTGACTCAGATATGACCAGGCTTTACCAAGCCCCCAGCTTCGCAGAGGGAAGCTGGGGGCTTGGTGACCTAATCTTTGCCGTGCTCCTTGCCCCAGCCGCCACTTGAGCTTTTCCTAACTCTGTTTGCTCATTCCGTTTGTTTTCTTCTGTCCTGAAGGGGACACCACAGGAATCAATGGGCCATGCACATCACTGTGGCGGGGAGCGGTGGGGGTGACTGTTGAAAGCAGGCATTCTACATGCTGGACACATTATTTTAAACGTTCATAGAAAAAAGAGTAATTTCCAAATTCAAAAAACGCGGCTGTCGGAGTACCACACTAATACTCTGTAATTTGTGTGCCACTTGCTTTGCATTTTATCACAGGTTATATTTATAAAGATGTTATGTTTATCAAACTGGTTAATCACAAATAAATGCTTCTGTTGTGCTGACAGCAGTTATTAGGAAATTAAACTGGGATCATGGGTGCCAACGTTTAGTTTACATAGGCAGAAATAGCCCAACCCATCCCTTAGTCAATTTTATAGCACTTCCTTTTTTATAAGTAATTGCAAAAAGTCATTCAATAAAGTTTTGCATATATTGTTTTGGTTAAGTTCAACCTTAAACACAACAACAATATATCAATACACATAAATATATTTTGCATATATAAGGTCTCGGCAATGATCGGTCAATCCGCTGAGCTACCACGGTAGCCATCTACTATAGAGCGAGTCTGTGCATCCCTTGATGTACTAAAATCACTGCATTACCAACAGTACTTTGGGTGCACTACTGCAATAGAAGTGATTGTGGGTGCCAGGCCTTCGCCTGAATAGGGCACCATATGTTGCAGAGAAGCCCAGGGCCCTCGTGTCTGGCACGGTAGCCGCAGCAGTCTGCTTCTACTTCAGCGCCGTCACTGAGCTGCAGTAAAAGCTACATGGCTATTACTCAGATGTTTCCGAAAGTTAGCTTGGTGGGTTAAGAACTACAGTGTCAGATTCTATGTAAGATATGTAGATGAATGATTGGAATGCCAGCAGCCTGGACTTCTCAACTATTCTAGGCAGGGAATAGAAAGGGTAAAATATAACATGCTGATGCTCTTTCTCTCGCTCTATCATTTTTTTTTATCCCTGTGATTTGAATATGAGTCACATTTTCAGGTATGTGCTCTGACTGCTCTGTCAGCTGGAGTGGACTGGCCTATGGTGAACTTTGGAGATTTCCCGGTAGGACTCTGCACCCTAAGTCCCTTTTGTGTGCGGGGGAGGATGTGAGCCGACTGGTAGAGTGTAGTGCGCAAATATTGGTACGGTCAATCTGGTAAGTCTAATCCTTTTTTATTGTACTTTTTCAGTTGCACAGTTGCAGGAACACAAATTGGCTCTATCATCCCATATTGGACAGCAAAGTCCACAGCAGCAATGGCACCATAAAAAATCCTGAGATTTGTAATTTTACTTGCCGACGGTAAGAATGCCATTTTTATAAATGACTGTTTTTTGCTGTGGGTAATGATGACTGTATTTTGCTGTGGGATTTTAAAGGTATAGTTAGGAAACCCAATCTGGGATTTCAAACCTATTTTTGAGGCTGTTCCTTTCTCATGTCCAGTTTGGGGTGGTAATAAAAGTTCATGTCTCGTGTGGGAGTTGCATTTACAGTGCACTGTGTACTCTGTCCTGGTTTCCAATTTTTACTTACTAGCTGAGGCCTAACACCCACACTTTCCGGAGAACAATTGTAGCATCAACAAGAGCGTTTCAGCCTTTCCTAGCAGTCGTAGGGGCCCACCTCCCAATACACCTCCAGGTGGAACTAGTGGAGCTTCAAAGTGACCGCCTACTGGTGAGCCAATTGGCAAAATGAAGAGTTTCCAACTTTATCCAAATGTGCAGTCAATGTACTGTTACCTTTCAGCACCTCATACCTTTTGCGAGCTTGGTTTATCAACACTTGCAGCCCTTCAATCAAAGCTGTGATTCGATATCGGGCAAATTGAACCCAATAGTGACAGGCTGCCTGCTGAAAGACAGGACCAATCTAGGCACTAGTTCTCCAGTATGCCTCTGTCCAACTTGCAAGTGACTGCATTGATATCAAGTTGTTGTACTTCAGAAACAAATTGTTACATGTCAAACATTACTGTAGGAAATAAATATCCAACACTAAATTGAGTCGAGTCCTCTGTAGCAAACAATATAGCTTTATAGACCTGCAGCGAGGGACGTACTGGGCGTTATGGGCCCTGAAGACCGAGTTAAGGGCCTGAGCGAAGCGAGGGCCTTTAACGAGTTATGAGGGACCATAACGCCCGGTACGGCCCTTGCTGCAGGTCTATAAATCTATTAGAACACCCTTACTGTTTAATTAAAGTTAGATGAATGATACATGTTTAATTGAAGTACAAAAAAATGCAAAATAATGTTGCTGACATTTTTTGTACTTCAATTAAACATGTTTCATTTTTATTTTTTTTATAGGGTTGTGGAAGTTGCTAGGGTGGGAGGAGTATGGTTCTAGAGTGGATTCAGGTCTGGGTATGCCTGCCCACTGTTCCAATTAATTTTACTTCAGGTGTGCTTCCCCTGCCCCTTTCGGCAACTACACAAATGTTAGGCAGTACCTACTCCACACAAATATGCAATTAAATAAACTTCTACAAGCTCAACATGAACATACATTCATTTAACAGCCAATTCATTTACTTACCTTTCTGTGCCCTTTTCCCCCATTGACGTTTTTAGGCTCCACTGAACATTCATCTGTGCCTGCAACATATCCTCCCATTTCCTTGGTAAATATAAAGTTCTCCATGCATTCCCTCTTACGCTGCACTGCAGCTCATGTCAGCCTCATTTCAATTTGAAATGCAGGCAAGCTGTTTTCTTTCATTTCCTTTCATTCAGGTCCGTGAGCCTGACACTTTGAAAGTGTTTCCATTGCTTTCCTTGCTCTCCTTCACTTCTGTGCTCCTATGTGCAGACGTTGCTCTGGGTATGTGTATTTCGGAACGGAAAGTTAACTGTTTCTGGGCTTGAACAGCAGAAGCTTAATGTACTAAACAAACCTTTGCAAAATCCCTGGTTGCTTTTTAAAGTGGTCCATTATCCACGTGCTTGCTGTGCCCGCAATGTGTACAGTATGGTACGGTGCATATACACGTCGTACACATGACCGCACCTTCAATGGGTATGAGCAAGATCATTCCAGTGCTTTATTGTTAAGGATGGCGTTGCACGGGCCCAAGATTTGAATTTGTCGTCTGCTTAAGAACATTGCTGTGTCACATAGCCCCGATGAGAATGTGTCTATTGTATAAAAAGGGCACGGTGCTTGTAATTTAAGTTGCCCAGACAGATACATGCCGGTGCACAGACACCCGCTGGCATAGATTTCCCTTGTGTGTGGATTGTTGATGTGTAGCTCGTGGGAACCTTGTGTGACTTTCGCAGCATCTTTAATATTGCTCAATTCTGAAGCAGTGTGCCTAGTTTTGTTTGGCTGGCTTGAAGGCTGGCTACGTTTTGAAGTGTCTGGTAGACTGTTTGAGCTGCTGTGTGGTACGGGGAGTGCTGCACACACCGCCAGGTGTAGTCTCAGGCTGGGGATGGTTGAAATGCCCTGATGAATGTGTTCTTTCATTCCTGCTTCTGGTGGCACAGGGCAAATTAGATTTGCTGTTGTGATTCTGCGCATGGAGAATGGTTGCAGATATTGGCCATCCAAGCTCTCACTAAGAAGTGAGAGAAAAAGGCTCCCCTAACCAACAGTGGACAGATGCCCCTCCCCCCTGCCCATCTATTAATTTCTCTTAATGCTTGCAACCTGATCGTTGCTTTCACTTAAGCCATTGAGCACCAGCCAACTAAAAAAAAAGTGGCATCCATTAATTGTCCAGCAACTGAATTTGCATTAAAGGAGAGTCTCTACCCCTCATCGCCCGCCCGTTCCGCCCTGTTTAAACTGGGGAAGATTGTTTACAGTATGTGCATCAGTTTGATATTTGTGTAATGTGGAAAGTGTACAGGATGGATACTCTGTTGTAAGTTCCAAGGTCAAAGCACCCCTAAAGAGATTCTGTAAAGCTGCCCCCCCATAA
Organism: Ambystoma mexicanum; assembly: GCF_040938575.1. Taxonomy (NCBI): domain Eukaryota; kingdom Metazoa; phylum Chordata; class Amphibia; order Caudata; family Ambystomatidae; genus Ambystoma; species Ambystoma mexicanum. Next base: position 663,715,854 of record NC_090923.1, on the reverse strand, counting down.
AAAGCAAACTGTCTGGCATTCAAAGACTGTAATTTTGTATTGTAATGCTTTTGAATATTATTTTCACTGCTGTTAGTTACAGATGCTATACACGTGAGGCAGAGCATTTTACGCCATTTATTTTAAAGAACACAGAGGGCTTGTTTACCCCCATTTTCCATTGCCTTTTCAGTTCACAGTAGGGCTAGTTGTGCCAGCCTTTTATGCGCAGGGGACGGTGCTCTAATTTCCTCCAAGACTGTTGCTCTCCTCCATGTACTTTTAAGTTTGTTCAACACCACCTGCAATACTGCATCAAGAAATATCAGACTTCGTGTCAGACTGCCGAAACTATTTGAACCACCTGCCAGGGCCCTGATTGACTCAAGCAGCCGGAGCTTCCACCATATGAGACAAACCCTTACTGCAAAAAATGCCACACTTATTTTTGGCGCCTCACAAAATCTCTGGCTCAAAAACAGTAAAAATCCTAAAACCTACCCCGTCCACAGACAGTCGAAGCTACTACTAGCCTAAGTCCTCCCCTCCCCATCCCCCCAGCCTCAAATAGCCCTACTACAGACCTTAAGGGAGCGTTAATAAATGCTATATCCTTAGTGGCCCACGCTACAGAGATAGCAGACATTATCACGGCAGAAAACTGACTTTTCTGGCCATCCCAGAAACCTGGCTGCATGCAGCAGCAGGCCCAGCTATTATGCTAGCAGTCCCAGCTGACTATACCATCCTGAGAACAGACAGACCTGAAGCACGTGGAAGAGGGATAGCCCCCGTCTTTAAAATGGACCTTAGCATGAGACTAGCCCACTCCTCAGATGTCACCTCCTGTGAAACCCTGACAGTTAAACTACCTACTGCCAACTCCCAAACTCTTACCATACACCTGATATATAGACCACCAGGTGTCATGATTCCTGCCCCTCATGTCGCCAGCCCTCCAAGATGTCAGGCTGGAGCCATACCACGATCCCCTACATGGCCCTCAAGGGCCTCTCCATCCCTCCAAAGATCCACTTGGAGTCAGACTTAACGCTTATGGCACCAGACTCACTCACTCCCATAGGATAACATTGGGGATTGGACTTGTGCATTGATGGGGACAAGATGGATGCCCCCACATATTTCGGTTCCCAGAACTGCATGTGCAGTCTAGTCTTTTGGGTGTGGTTCAGCCCAGAGACACCTGGGATACCCAGAGACTATTTAAGCCACGCCCATGCTGAGAAGCATGCTTTGTGTTTTCTGCACCTGCAGCGTGACACTCGCCGTGTCCGGATCGGTCTCCAGTAGGCCTGCATCTTTCTTCTGCGCTCCGCTCCTGCAAGAACAAGAACACCGTTGGGAACAGCCTTATCTTGCAGCACTTCTGCCCATCATTCATCGCTTCTTCTGTTCTGCCGGCATCTTCGGCGGTGTCATTCCTATCCCGGCACGCCGCTTCCTAGGGAAAAGGGCAGAAAAAAGGCATTAGTAAGCATTCAGCAAATCTTCGCTTATTTTTAAATACTCTACGAGCTTCAAACGCTTACCTGAATCCCAGCCGCTCTGGGGGAAACGCTGTCTCCGGAACTTCTCATCCATCTTCAAGAGGGAAAAGACACTCCAGGTTAGCGTGGAAACATCTAGAGACGCTGCATACGGCGCTTACTCGTGCATCGCTCTCTCACTCACCTTCAGCGCTACTCATCTCAGCAGCGCGTCACCATCCCCGGACACCGGCCATCATCTAAGGAAGGAAAGGAACGAAGTTAGAGAACTGTTCAAAAGACTCATTATACTTACCTGTCGGACTCTTGCCAGTGAAGTAACTGGGAAGCAACAAGCCCAATCAATCAACGCGCCCCTGCGCTGAAAGCAGGACGGAGAGCACACTTTCCAAGAAAACAACGTGAGCTGTGGATCAAAGGGAAGGGTTGGACCCCGGGGAAGAAGGGGTTCAAGCACACAGACAATAGGGAGTTAAACTCTACCAATCCTGTGTTTCAGGCCCAGTCTCCAGTAGACTCCAGGGAAGGGTTTGAGGTCGTTAGAGGTCAGAGCAGAGGTCAGAACAGGCTGAGTGATGTCCCCGTGGATACCAGGTGAGCGTTACACCAGGCCGCATAGGTTCATTTGATGAAGATATATCAACTATCTTATCGGACAACTTAAAAAATGAATCACAAGTCCTACTGCTCAGGGACCTTAGCCTAGTTTTTAACAACCCCAATGACGTGCAAGCCACCTCTGTGGCTCATACCCTTGCAAATCTTGGATTCACCCAGAGAGTAGAATCACATACTCACAGCAAAGGGAGAATACTCGACTGGGTGGCAGACCATAATTGCAATGCCATGATCATGGCCAATACCCCTCAAATCTGGACAGATCACCACCTCCTCACCTTTTGCCTTAGTAACTAAAAGGCCCACTACCACAAAAACCCCACTTGCACCACCTACACTAACTAGAACGAAAAAGAACATCACTGTTGATAAACTTCTACCTCTCATCCTACCCACCCTCAACTCTCTACAGGACAATTTAGAGCCCAACCGGCTCAAAGACTAATATAATAAAATCATGACCACTAGCCTTGACACCGTTAAAACTGAGACCAAGTAAACCCAAGAGTCAGCTCAACTCCTGGTTTACACCACACCTAAAAAACCTTAGACTTGAAAGAGGAAATGCGAAACCTCATGGAGATTACATCCATCCGATGAAAACAAAATAAACCTAACAAACATATCCTCCCAATACAAAAAAAAACATACTCCTAGCAAAACAAGAAATCTATAACAATAGAATATCACAAGCGAAATCTAGTATGGAAGAACTATTCGTAATTCTAAAAGAGCTGGAGTCCCCTATCCTGGTACAAGACAACTGCATTAAAGATATATCCAGGGTGCACTATCTAACAAAGTCGCCACCCTTCAAGACAAAATTGCAACAAAAAAAAGCCTCTAACTACTACAAACCCGATACAAACCGACAACTCCACACCCCCTCCCAGACCATTGCACTGTTTTAACTTCTCCAAAACCTCAACTATTGACACGGAAAAAGTTATACTGTCCATTAAACCCTCTAACTGTCAAGGCGACCAATGCCCGGCCCAACTCGTCAAAGATGCAGCACGTGACCTAGCCCCCTTCATCACCAAACTTATCAATGCCTCCTTCTCATCTGGCACCATCCCCAGTAACCTTAAGGAGTCTTGGGTACAGTCCCTCCTTAAATAACATACTCTAGACCATCTATATCAACCAACTATAGGCCAATCGCCAGATAATGTGGCTTACCTCCAGATCCAAAAATATCTGGATGTCAACCACCTGTTAAGAACCTGTCAATCAGGCTTCCGGCCTCAGCATGGCACGGAAACGGCACTCGTCGATCTTAAAGCCCAAATTGATGAGCTCAGGGACAATGGTAAATCAGCCCTACTCCTCCTCCTCCTCGACTCGACTTGACTTCTCAGCTGCCTTTGACCTGGTAGACCACAAGGTCTTATGCAACCATCCGGACTCAGAAGTACACTTCTCCAGGGAGGCCATTGTATGGATACAATCCTTCCTTAGTGATAGGACGATGAGTCTTTTCTCCATCGGCTGCTTCTGACCCCATCCCCATCACCTGTGGAGTGCCCCAGGGCTCATGTGTCTCCCCGACACTCAATAACCTATTCACCAAGCCCCTCTTCGACAATCTGGACCACCTTGTTATCATCTACACTAATTATGCTGATGATACTCGGATTCTCCTACCGCTTTCAGGTGATCATAACAAGGACTCAGACTTGGTGAATAGAGTCTACATCATTCAGGCATGGATGGCCATGCATGACTTATGTCTGAATGATGATAAAACTGAGCTTATCATCCTGAGTACCACATCCAGCCTAAAAAAAACTCAGCACCGACTACATGTCCTTCAGCATTTTACAGCAACATCATTAAAGTTGCCAAGGAGGTGAAAACCTTAGGCTTCTACCTCGACTCCACGCTCACACTCATCAAACAAGTAAACTCCATGGCCTATTCCACCACGTATGCATGCAAACCTATCAGAGCAGGTAAACCCTTCCTCTCTATAAACGGCCGTATCACTTTAGCTAGAGCCCTAATCCTATCCAAACTGGATTATTGTAACTCTCTCTACATTGGTGCCAACAAATACATTAGCAAAAAAATACAAACACTCCAGAACAATTCCCTTAGAGCGCCCTAAATATTCCCAAAAAAGAACACATTTCAGCATTGAGAAGACAACATAACTGGCTATCTACCTGTGAGAAAATACAGTTTAAAAAGGCCTCTCCCACACACACTTGCTTAAACAATGCAGTGCTGCAATACCTCACTGAGACAATCAATAGAAAAGCCTCGTCCAGGCCTATTAGAACACCGAACACTAACTGCCTCTCTGTGCCTAGATTCAAACTCTCCAAAGTAGGCGGCAGCAGCTTCCTAGTCAAAGCAGTGTTGCTCTGGAACTCCCTACCACACCCTCTTCGAGCTGACCAAAAATACATTAAATTTAGGCAGAACCTCACTAAGTGGGTTAAAGAGTCTGACTAGTAACTATCTCTGGAATAGTGTTTACTACAACTGCAACCAGCAAATCACCCCTCGACCGACCTTCTAAACTAGAACCATCTCTGTATGTATAATTGTTGCTAGTCACATACTCTGGACACATTTGTTTTATATTGCATTATATTATTTAAATTCACCCTTAACAAATCCCCTCTACTTACCTTGGTTAACCCTATCGTCTATGTATCCTATGTCTGTATTCTTTATGCACTGTACCCCAACCTTGTATGTAACTAAGTTGTAAGCCTTCTTTTACCCCTGCAACCTGATACCCTCTGGTCTGGCGCGCAATCCAAATAAACAAACAACACTTGAACGGAATCACTACATGATTTAAAATATACAAATGTATGTTTCAGGGACTCGGGATTACTGCATGTTCTAGTTCTACCTAGGTCACATTCTATATATACCTTGATGAGGTTCCTCAGGGATTTTATTGCCCCTTCAATGCAGTTTGGGTTTTCCAACCACTTGACCTCAGCAGTTAATTGAAGATAGTTTGCCTGTAAACTTTATTGAATGCTTGCTAGGGCTGGTGATCACTGTCATTAATTTTGAAAACATCTTTTTTGTTCATTGTTTATGATGATCTCTGGTGAATGCTTTTAATGGTGATGGTTATTTATTTATTTCCTCTCTAGTGATGGGACCAGTTCATTCTTGTTGGATATTGTGGAGCTTGGAGCCATTTTCTTTCTTTTCTGGATTCAGCAGCCTTGTGTATCGGAGGACTGGCGCAGTAGTGGGAGTTTCCTGACCTGGGCGTGAAAGGAGTGCTGTTAATTGCTTTGCTATTTGAAAGTGGGTGGTCACCACAATCCTTCAAGCCCCCCACCGCCGGGCATCCTTTGGGTCCCCCAGTTTGAAGGCCACTGCCTTAAGACACCCTAGCTGTTCAGCATACAGAGGCCCCCTTTTCGTGGGTGGGGCGGCTCCTTCCCTTCCCAGTTCCACACAATGACTGTTCTATTGATCAGGCTGATCACTTTCAAACCGTTGCCAAGTATGGGATAAATGCTCTTACTGGCTACCCCGCCCTGGCTTGAACACTGTTGCTGCTCCAATGCCTCCACAATCAAATAGGTCCATGCTTCCTCGGATAGGTACACCCGACCCTCTTAAGTAATAAGTAAGTTATCTACATGTGTTAGGCTGTGGTGCATGTGTGAGAAACCATGCCTCTCCAACATTAACCCCTGGCTTGGTATACTTTTTTGCAGGATTTTACCACCGCTATGAGCGCTGCACTAGTTCAGCTGTAGTGCATAATTTAGGGCACAGTAGCGAATGGGGGCGGGGGGAAGACTTCTGACCATTCTGGAGGACAGTGCCTGGCTCATATTAGCAAAGGCCTTCCTGCTAAGGTGTAATATTTACTTTTTGTTCCCCCTCCAGTAAGGATCACTTGGGTCCTGGGTTCTGTCCCTACATACCCTCCTATTTCTGGTGCCTATAATTTCCTGTACATATTGCTGTCTGCAAGCTGGGACTCTATATGGTTGATATTTACATTTAAGAAACTGAAACGGGTGCGTGTCTTAGGACACACAAAAATGGCTGCAGCATTTTAGGGACAAGAGCTCTGCAGTGAAGGAACGTATTGCCTCTCCAGAACACCCACCTCTAATTTTATTAACGAGCTGATGCACCTAGTTGATGCCACAATGGGTGAAAGTCTTGGAAGAAATTACCAAGCACCAAGAGACGCTTCACTTTTTTACATTTTTTTTATTATTTTATTATTTATTTGTTTTTGTTTTAAATGAAAAACCTTTACAAAAAATAAATATCTCCTTAGTACAAAAACAAAGAATAAAAACCAAAGATGACCAGCAGTAACCAAGGGTGACCTAGCTGAGACCCACCAAGGCTCTCACTCATTTTGCTCTTACGGCTGGCTCGTACCTGTTGAGCTCAAAAGTATGGAACATTTTTCCAAGACTTTTACTATTGTAGCCGTGAGCATAATTTCTTGGGCTGCGATCAGTCTGTCCCAAAACGGGTCATACATTAAGCTCTCCTCTTTCGCCACAAATCTTCTGAGCAGCAACAATCTTGTTTCGCATGTGCCCTTGCACTCCATTAACAGATGTTTGAGGGCTTGATGGCTTGGAAGATCGCAGTGTCTACAAAGTTTAATAGCTTTGTCACCCTGGTTTCTTCTAGCCAGTACTTCTCCTAAATATGCGATGTTGAGTCTTAATCTCATGAAGTTACTTCTTATGGCTCTGTCTGGATACTTTTGGATGTAACGAGGAAGAGAACCCAATTTTCTATCTACTTTCAGAAAAAGGTTTGGAGGTTTAAGGTTTCTTAATGGTAGTGATCCAATCTTTTGTTTCCAAAAGCTTTTTTACTTTCGTTTCCAAAAGCTTTTTTACTTTCATTGGGTTACAGATAAGGATTTCTGGCGTTGTTTCAAGCCTAATCAAAATGCCTCACACTTTATTCTTCAGTCCGTTGAGTTGCTTTGATTTTGCTTTTTTGAGATGCTCATTTACATCGAAGTAAAGAGTGGACTGACCGGCTGTTATAATTTTACGATACAAGGAAAGGAGTTTCCATTCGGCTCGACGGTCCAATGAAGTCTGACCCAACTCAGGCTCACTAGTGGGGTACACATGGGGAGGTTTAGTGATTTTTTTTTTTTTTTTTTTTTTTTTTTTTTTTTTTTTTTTTTTTTTCTTTCCCCCCCCACAGAAGCCCCTCGACTTTGTCCCAGTTGTAATGCCAGAGAAGAGGCTTTGCTTCTAGTCCATATAAGAGAACCGGGACTACTTTGGCCACATAATATTTGACGAGTGGAAGGAGTGAGAATTTACAGAATTTATCATTCAATTTCTTCATTTGAGAAATCATGTTTGTGGCTTTGTTCAGAATGATTGTAGACATTTTGTTCTGAGAAGGGGAAGCTAGGATTACATAGCCAAGGTAAGTAAGTTCTTCAACCCGGGGGACTATTTATTTATTTTTTTTCCGTCCAAGGCCCATTTTCTAGAGCCCAGATTTTTTTTGGGATGTTTGAAGATGAGAATCTTGGATTTTGAAGGGTTGATTAGCAGCCCATTTTGTGTAGCATATTCCCCTAGTTTGGACAAAAGACGCTGTAGACCCATCGCCGAACTGTCCAAGAGAACTAAGTCGTCCGCATATGCCAACCAGTGCATTCTCCTCCCATTTAGCCTCGGGCTGGCCATTGAGGAAGATGCCAAAAAGTCGCCAAGATCTGACAGAAATAAATTGAAGAACAGGGGGGCTCAGAGACAACCCTGCCTCACCCCTTTAAGACCTGTATTTTATCTGACGGGTTACCCAGATCATCCAGCCTCATTCTTATGGTGGTGTTCCTATGCAATTCCATAAGCATTGCTAGTAGAGAAGCTGGTATCCCCCCAACTATGGAGTTTCTGCCACAGAAGTGATCTATCTACTAGGTCAAATGCTTCGGACAGGTCAACCCAAGCACCATGGAGAGGAACACCCTCTTTCTCACTAGAGTTTTCGCTGAGAAGGTTCAGGATGAGCCCATTGAGGCTGGTAGAAAGTCTGCTTCACTCACAAATCGAGACACGTCGGGCAGGAACATCTGTAGCAAGCCCACTCTAAATTAATGGTTTTGGGTGCAGACCTGGTTCACAAATACATATTAAATGTACTTTTTTTTTTTTTACGTGATTTTTTTTATTTCTTCTTTTAGGCAATAACTCAAATCATGGCACTCTTTATTGTGCTTTTCTTTGATTCTGACAATTCTGTGTATTTGAAAGGATGGGTGAATTTGAGTCTTTGGCAATTCCTGGTGAGACGTCCCTATTTGGAGGCATTGGCTTTTTTCACACATACAGATGAGTGCTGCACAATGCCCACCACTCTTTTTCAGCATCTCTTTCCTCTAGAGTAACTCTCAAGAGAAATCAGTATACTTTAAAGTTATTTGCAAAGCGCTATGGGTTGAACGCCCTCGGGGACCATAGTCCAGGTCACAGTATGTGTGCAGCTAAACTGAGTTGTGGGTAGCTTCATGGGGAGGGAAAGCGCCAAGGAGAGCAGGAATAAGCAAAAAACCAAGGAGACGGATAGGAACGTGCTGTAGGGGAGTCGCTTCTCGCAGTATACGGCTCAAGAAAAAGGTTTGTTGTATTGATGGTCACATTATGAATTTTAAACTTGCCTTTTTCATACCCGCAGCGAAGAAACAGTTTTAAGACACAGAAAACTTATTGTCATGCAGGGGTAACGGAGTCTTTAAAAAGAAAGGTAGAGAAGGAACAAAAACACTACTGGTGGAATGTGGAGTGAACTACATGAAGATGCAGTAAAACAACAAGAGAATTATATTGTAAAAGCTGATGGGTGGAAACTGCCTATACCAAAAAGTATTTATGGCCGTTCACAAAAGCTGAAAAACCGAGCTCTTTTGGCAGGGGTGTCTTGTGTTCTTCATTCCTTTTTCAGAACCCGCCTCTGTTACTTCCGCTGGACAATAGAATCAGCAGATGTTTCTGTGTAATGTTGCGCAGCTACATCTTGAACTGCAACAACTACAAAATATTGGACTATAACAGTCAATTGTCTGCTACAAATGTTTTGTTGGACAGATCTACAAGCTCAACTCTCTCAACAGTGTGTCCTTGTTACAGTCATGCCTGCTTGGACAGAGAAGTGACACCTACATGTTCCCACACAGCTGCGCAATCATTCAGATTACGGTCTTTAAAAAAGCAATGGAATTGGAACATCCCCACAACTGAGTTTGGTTGCTACGTCCGCTCCTGCTACTAATCGACAATGTAATTGTAGCTTGCACGCTGCTCTGTGAAACTTAAGATGCAAGTGCTCTTGTGTGTAGAACTATATAGTTGATCTGGTGAGTTTGTAGGTTGGTGCCAACTTCTAAATGGTACATGTTTTGTGCTATCTGTTGGGGGGGTGCTTGTCTTTTCTTGGGTGTGGTGAATGGTCGAACTAATTGCAAGCTGCTCATAGTGATATTGGGTGAAGTGATCGGCAGTCTGTCATGCAGGTAGACCTTTAACGGATTCTGTTTAGGTCACAAAGTGTGTATTTTAGTGCAGTGATTTGTAATTGTGGGATTTTATTGGGTGTGATGGCATGTTAGCTAGGGGTTGAGAACTGAAATGAAGGACTTTACAGGTTGGTTTGTGACATTGTAGACTGGATTTGTAGTTTTGTATGCTAAATCAGCAAACTTAGTTAATGACATTTGAGTGCTCTAGCAAAGAAGGCAAAGATGGAAAGTAACGGCTGCAAATTCCCTTGAGGTTTTCCAGTACACTATCCATAAGTCTAACTAGACTCGCCCTATAATAATACCACCCGTCTTACACACAAGGAATCAAATCCCTTTTCCTAAATCGTTTGGAAGCAACACAAAATAACTCTTCCTGAAGTTGTCTGCAATAATCGTTCACAATTCCAAACCCATCCTAAAGTTGTCATGGGGTCATCCAGGAGTAATACAAGATAATCACTGGAAGTAATCAGAACTCATCTTGGAGTAGTTTCTGTGATAACTCTAGAGTCCTCGCTTAAATATTGCGTTTTATACACATACTGCAGGATGGTATGGTTTTGGATGATCCCTTTGAACTAGCCATGGATGACTCTAGAATGGAGTCACCGGATGACTGCAGAATGATTCCAGGAAGATCTTCCTTTTTGACTTGGGATATTGTGCTTAGCTCAAAGAGCTACACACTGCTATGCTTTCCCTCAGCTGTTCTGTGAGGTTATGATGGGGTGGATGAAGGCATGACATTGTACAAAGAACTGCAGAGCAATAGTTGCGAACTGCCTGTGGCCTAGTGGCAGTGTAGAACACCTATACATTTAGTGCAAAGCGAGGAAGGTGTCTCTGTTTGGGGGGGAAACTGTAAGGAAAGGTTAGTTTCTTTTAAAATTGTGTCAAAAACAGACCAATAAGCAGCACTTTTCATCAATATACTGTAGAAGAACAGAGGCGAGGTTAGAAATATATAGAAACTACATATATGAATACTTATTAATGCATACACAGAATGACTATTCTGATGTAGTTTTCATAATAACCCAAGCTTGCTCAGTAGTGTAGTTCACAGGTTTATTTCTTCAGGGCCACATCATGTTATCAGGTTACATCAGGTAATCATCAGCCCACTGGCTCCCACCACCACCCAGGCTACATCTTGATCAACTGCCTAGGTCAGAACTCCAACCACACAACATTCTACTCATGCACACAGGGTTCCACGATAACCTTCCATACTGACATCACTACTCGTCAAATTCTGTATACATTTTTTCAAATAAGACATTGATTCCTGGGGGTAGAATATGTAGCAAGTTTAGTAAACTTCCCCACCCCACCCCCCCAGTGCTGCCATCTGTTCAGGTTTCAGATCGGCAAGTGTAGAACTCAGCTGTCCGAGGAAGGAGAGCGACTGTGCGGCTGAAGCAGTTCACAAAGGATGGCAGCCAGCATGGGTGGCTGAAGTGGGGGTGGTGTGGCTTGACCAGAAGTCCTGAACTTGTGATTGTCAGAGTAAATGCTCATTACAGACAGCCATGCCTGTGCTGGCCATGGCAAAATGGTGGATGCACAGGGCCACTGCTGCGTGTAACGGACAGCGCCTGCTTTTTTTCCCTTGAACCGGGCTGCCGTTGCTGCCTCTGCTCTTTTGCTCTGTCCTTGCTTACTTTTTCTGCTGCTTGAACCTTGCACGACTCCGACAGAGGGTGACCAAAGCAGTGCTACCTTCCCATGCTGTTTTTGTTGACATAGCTGTTTTCTTGGAATCGAGGGGGTTGGCATGTATGGTGGAAGGGGGGGTGGTGTCATGCGATCCACTGTTTACAATACATTGGTGCCAGGGTGCGTTAGGTGGCAGCTATACTTCTAGTTGGTGCAAATGCCAGCTACCGCCAAGTGATGCTCTCACTGCGAGGCGGGGTTGGAAAGCGACTACATTCAGCTGTATTGCCTGTGCTTCAGTACCGGTGTTGTGCAGTGTGTCCGAAAAAAAATGAGTTTATTTATCAGTGCCTTCCTGGAGTTCTTTCCGTTTTGTTGGTAGTTTGTAGTATAGAGCAATGTACTTGAATGCAAGAAGGGACTTTACTGCTTCGATAAGCCAATTCTCCTAAAAAAAAACGGTGGTGTACTTGCCTAAAAAGGAAAACTGGCTATATTTTGCTGCCATTGCTTTGACTGCATATCTTTTTAATTACAATGCTATGTTTTCAGGGTGCATCGCCTACTTACTTGTATTTGTATTTTGTTTATATAGTGGTCCGCGCCCAAAGGCATCTGGGGGCATATCTTGGGATACAGAGTTGCAAATTACATACAGGAAAAATAGGTGGCTCTACCAGCTTACATACAACATGGGGTAGAGCTACAGTATGACATGTATAGGTACAAAATAATATACAATAAAGCAAGTACAGGCAAGAGAGATATACAAAAGTTTGCGCTAAAAGTACAAGCAATGATAATTGGAGGTACACAAGCAGATAATTTATCTAAATACAAAAGATATGTACAATGAAGAATAAAAAACATTATATACAAGTAAGCTATACAGAAGAATGGAATAGTCGGGGGCAGTGTCCGCAATAAAGCGCCCAATATCAAATGTTTTGTGCTGAGCGCCACAGTGTGGTTTTGCTCTTAAAGGATTGGAAAGAAGGCTCAGCTCTGATAGAATTAGGAAGGGTATTCCAGAGTTTAGAGGCCAAGACTGGGAAGCTTGCTCCACCAGCTTTTTTAAGCTTGAATCTAGGTAGGGATAGACTATGGGGTTGGGAAGCTCTCATAGGCCGAGTGGAGGTGTGAGAGTCGGTTGGCTAAGTAAATGGGGGGGCCTGGTTGGACAAGCACTTGTGAGCCAGGGCAAGTGTTTACAGGGGGATTCTATGCTTAACAGGAAGCCATTGTAGGCTACGTCTGTGGTTAGAGATGTGCTGGTTTCTAGGTATTTTCAAAGCCGCTGTGATGGCATTATTCTGAATGACTTGCGATTTGTTAAGGTTGGATTGGCTAGTCCTTAGATAAAGGGCGCTACAGTAGTCTATCTTAGTCATGACGAGTGTTCTAGCCAGGATGGTGCATTTGGATGTGGTCAGGAAAGGTCTGTAGGCAGTAATAAGTTTGCATGAATAGGCAGAAGCTGAGCTAACAGCATTGGTTTGTCTACACAATGATAATGTGGAATCAAGGTAGATTCCTAGAGTTTTGGTATCCTTAGAAACCTTAATGACGTTGCCATCAATGATGAACGACTTGAAGGAAGGGTCAAGTTTATTAAGACGTTGATGGGGAAACCAGAATAAGGAGTTCTGTTTTATCGTCATTGAGGCAGAGCTCGTGTTGTGCCATCCATGCCTGAATAGCCATGTAGGCGTCATTCAAGGATTTAGTGTCCACTGCATAATCACCCGTGATGGGGATGAGTATCTGGGTGTCATCGGCATAGTTGGTGTACGAGACACCCAGATAGTCAAGAACATCAAACCATGGTTTGGTGAACAAATTATAAAGTGTTGGTGACACACAATAACCTTGGGGTACACTGCAGCGAATGGGAGCGGGCTCAGCAGATGCTGACTGGGAAAAGACCTGCCTCGATCTGTTGCTTAGGAAGGATCTGATCCAGGCGGTGGCAGATTCTGAGAAGTGGGCAGCTGATAAAAGGTGCTGGCATAGGATTTGGTGGTTAACCAAAACAAAGGCAGCTGAGAGATCTAATAATAATGGCAAAGCTCATTTCCCGTTGTATTTCAGCACCTCAGTCTGAGTTTATAAGTCAATGAGGGCGGTTTCCGTCCTGTGTCTAGGCCGGAAGCCAAATTGCTTTAAGCCAAGGAGATTGTTAGCTTTGAGGATCTGAAGGTAGGCAGCTTGGTCCAGTATTTTGAGCATGAATGGGACAGTGGTGATGGGCCTATAGTTGGTTGGTAGGCTGGGATCGGGGGAAGGTTATTTGAGCAGAGGGATGACCCAGGCGTCTATACCTGTTTTAAAGGATGAATTAATAAAGGCAGTAATGAATGGGGCTGGATCATTGGAAGCCTCCTTGATAATGGAGGATGGGCATGAGTCACCCTGACAATTGGATGATTTAATTTTATTAATGATGCATTCAACTTCAGTGATAGTGAGTGGAGAGAAGCTGAAGGGTTTTATGTTAGGAGTGGCCTGAGTGTTAGCGCTCAAGAGGGTATTCAGTCTCTGGTCTGTCTGTAGACAATTTTACTTAGTTTTGATTTTAACTTGGAGGGTAGCAATTTTGTCCAAGAGTGCTTTGTGTATGTTTGTGCACCATTTGCTGTCTTTAGTGCAGGAGTCAGGGGGGAGTAGTAGGCGATTCATGTTCCTTCAGAATCTTGAACAATTCTTTGGTGTTCGAATCTGCTTGCGTAATACGTTTGTTGAAAATATCTTTTTTTTGGCCTGGAAGATATGTAGTTGATGGATGCTATGCCTTTGCCAACGGGCTTCAGCATTATGTTTTTTTTTTTTCGTAGCACTCTCGTGTGGTGTAAACCAGGAGTTGAGATATGCACTTGCATCCACTCATGCCTACCTAAAATTCTGCAGGTGCTCTCCAAGCCCCTCTCCCACCCAGCAAAATATTTTCTTTCGTTTAGTGGGGCTATCCCCCATTATGCCCCTCAAACCCTACCCAGGGACTATCACATCTGTGCAATAGTTACATTCTACAACTAGTGTATATTTGGCACCACAAGATCATTGATTAGTCCTGCACCAATTTTGAGGGTCGGTCCCAGCCACATAAGTGAAGCAACATATCCTTAGACTTCTACGGTGGCCATTTGTTCAGTCTGGCTTATCATATTATATTTCTCAGGGACTTCTAGTTTGCAGAGTAGTGGACTTCCGCTTCTGATTATCAACTGACAAGCAGTAATTTCACGGGACCACTGAATCTCGTTGACGAGGAGTCTCAACTGTCCGTAAGGGACTCTGTGCCCGTTGCTAGAACCTGGCTGGAATTTGGCCATTGGAAACTGGCCACGGCCGAAACCGCAGCATCAAACTCCTCCCCGGCTTGGACGGCCCCTAACTCCGCCTGTGACAAAAAAGAAAAATTAGCAAACCGTAAACATTTCTGATCAAGACTGATTCATTATTTTACACAACTTCGCAATCTGCTGGAAAATAAATTGTTAGCATCAATTACATTACGCACCATATACCATAATGGAATCCCATGGTCCTACACAATGAACTCCAACCTTTGCTCCACTTGTTCTACCTAAAATGGGTGTGGGAGGGTGGGACTTTGTGTGGGGGAGGCTGTGAAAAGAGAACAAGCTCTGTCTTCTTCTTGCTGATAGATTTTATCCATCAGCAGTCATTTTTGGATACCGAGGCTTGAGCCTCATTGCGCCATCTTCTCAGGTTGTGTATGAAGTCGTGGATTAGGATTCTTCTTGGTCTTTGTGGACTTGTCACAGTAGGGCTGGTTTCACAGGGTCTTTGCCATGATGTGCCGCGGGTAGCGGTCGAAAGGGTTTGCAGTGGTGGCAGTGAGTCTTCTGATCAGAGGATTCAGGTTCTGATCCAGTCCTTGGCAGAAGTTCTTACTCAGCTTTGTTAGATGTTCTTCCAAAATCTCGATGTCCAGTTCTGTGTGAAGGTCAGCTATCCTTGTGAAGATTGGATCTCCAGACGATATATGCAGGGCATTGTTCTGGACTATCTGAAGACTCTTCCGGTGTTGCTCATGGCAGTTCATCCATGCTGGGGAGGCAGGGTAGGTCTGATGATCGCCTTGTAGACAGTGATCTTTGTCTGGAGGGGCATGGACTTGGTCTTCAGGAGTGGATACAGCGCCGCCATTTTCCTGTTGCCTTCTGCTGAGTATTCTCGATATGGCTTCCCCAGTTGAGTTTGCTGTCCAGGGTCACACTGAGGTAGCGGCTGTTGCTCACCCACTTGATGGTCTGCCTGTTGAGGCTGATGTGCGGGTGCTCCTTGATCATCTTTCTGGTTAGTAGCATTGCAGTAGTCTTGCTGGTGTTGAGTTCTATCTGCCAGTCGCTGTACCATGTCAAGATGGTATCCAATGAATCTTGCAGGTACTTTGCTACTTCCTTTTCACTCAATGACTGGGAGATGACTGCAACATTGTCCGCATACACTGCCAGGTTGGTCTTGTGGAGATCTGTTGGGATGTTGTTGGTGAAGATGTTGAACAGGAAGGGTCAGAGGTCACGCCTGCTCGGATGGGATGTGATGACCAATTTCTTGCCCCTTGGTCTCTTCGCCGCTCCCCTTGCTGTCTTTTATGTATGTGAAGCGCCCTCATGCCTATGGGTCCATTGCGCACTATATAAATCCATTAAAGTAAAGAGGACAAGTCAGACCGCATGGTGACATGGAAGGTGCGGTCTCACAGGTAGCTTGCAATTGTCTTCACCAGGTAGTTCGGAAATCCCAGGCCAATCATCTTGTACATCAGTCCCTTGTGCCAGACTCAGTCAAATGCTTAGGCGACATCCAAGAAGACTATTCCCGTGGACTTCTTGATGTTGAATCTGTGGCTGGTGATATCCACCACTCTCAGCAGCTGATGGGTCGTTGCATGCTCCTTTTTGAAATCCAAACTGTTCCTTTGCTAGTAGATTTCTTTCACCGGCCTTTGGGAAAACGATGACCCTTGCTTCCTTCCAGGATCTCGGGAAGTGCTGGAGCCTCATGCATGCATTGAAGATATGTGAGGTGTTCAATTGATGCCGGCGGGAGTTTCTTGATTGCCAGGTTGGTTATTTTGTTGCTCCCTGGTGCCTTGCCGTTCGCCAGCCTCCCTGCAAGTCCTGCTACCTCTGAGCTTGTGCACTCCTTGATATCGTCTGCTCCATCCTGGTTTGGTTATCTGCAAGATGTGTCTCAACTTCTTCCTCCACTCCGTCTGAGAGCCTACTTGCCTTGTTCGGGGTGAATGAAGCCTCCAGTGTCTCGGCGAGGACCTCTACCTTGTCCTTGTTGCTGCATGCAAGGTGTGTTCATCCCTGGATTGGTGGGCTTGGCTCCTTCACAGTCAGGTGACAAGTCATTCTCCATACTGAGTTGTCCACCTCCTTCAGTTTGGCTGTTGCGGCCTCCCACTTCTCTCCACGGTCCTGTTTGATTTG